>NC_090240.1:36549012-36905679 GCF_024489055.1 Chanodichthys erythropterus
TAAAAAGTGCTATATCATGTTACCAGGTGGTTTCTAAAATGATGGGCAGGTAGTTGTGGTTAGTAAGCGGTTGTCAGATTGTTACTAGAGTGACTGCTGTGTGGTTACTAGGGTTAGGTAACTATACTTACAGTGTCATCAAAGCAGAAGTAGACATGCCAAGAGGGATCACATGCTTCCTGAAAATCAATTGTTGCAGGGAAGATGCTCATCTGCGGTGGCCACTGAATGCTGTTGTATTCTTTTATTGCCTGTCTCAGTCTCTTGTTGGAGCTGGCTACCTGCTTGGACAGTCTAATGGCAATGCCCTGCCCATCTGTTGCAAAGTTAGGAAACATGCATGCAGAGAAATTAATGTTTTAGTTTGTATTATGGTCCTTTTCAAAGTTGGATCTTAATGTCTTAAAGGGGTGGTTCATTGTGATTTCATTATTAGTAGTTAGTATGTAATGTTGCTGCTTGAGCATAAACAGTATCTGCAAAGTTACAGCTCTGAAAGTTCAATGCAAACGGAGATATTGTCTTTTAAAGTTATGGCAGTTTAATGCCTTTTAATGCCCGAGATTCTTCCCGGGTTGGTGACATCATAAACCCTGCAAAACACACTCCCGGGAACACGCAACAAAGTGGGCGAGGCCATGTCGCGCAGCATAATGGAAGTGGAAGAATTGTGCACACCGGACGCGAGCGGCGCAATTTGACGTGTCAAAAGATAATAGAACCCATTATAATAATCTGTGATATTTTCTACACTGGATGCAGTGCTGAAGACAGCTTCCAGAATCGACACGAGTTCAATGCTGGATTTACACAAAGGCTTTTATTGTTTGTACATGTCTTTTAAACTTATAGTTATGTTGCTATTTTTGGTTGCATCATGGACGTAAACAAAGACTAAAGCGTTTTTGCTTCTCTAGCCAGTTAGCTAAATTCTAGTGCATACTTCTCCAACAAACACCAACAAACTTCTATGTTCATAGACAAACAGTTGTTCATGCTATAAATTAAGCGGTACCTTTACAAAAATGCAACTACTCAGTCATGTATTCGGCTACAGTAAAGCTTTAATCAGGATAAAACCGTATATTGAAAGCTAACAAACAGCAGTGACAGCATATCTAAACACTTTGACACAAATAAATAAACGTCCTTTAAAAGCCGTGATTGCAGAGGTTCTGCTTTACCCTCTTCATAATATATATATAATAAATATAGATGCCATTATTTACATTTCCACTGAAGCACATGTAAAAACTAATGGTAAGAGGCATGGCATTTCTGGACGCTTAAGCAAATCACAATACACTGGGCCTGCTAACCAATCTGAGCACATTGCATATTTGTACTACATTAAATATGATATTTAGAGTGAAAATCTTCCAGAGAGTTGATCTTGTGTTTCTGAGGACATTCTAAAAGACAGTGATTTTAACCATCCAAACTTACTAAATATCATACTAATAAAGTATACTATGTGCAAAAAATCAGATGAGCCCAGAATATGATCTTAATGCGTTTAATAACACATTAAGCCTTTTCCTCCCATAGAAAACCGTTATAATAAAATGCTTAACGTATTATTAAACGTGTTAAGATCATATTCTGAGCTCATATGATGTTTTTTTTTCACATAGTATACTTTATTAGTATGATATTTAGTAAGTTTGGTTGGATAAAAACAGTGTCTTAGTGCATTAAGCCACGTTAAGCGTTTTAGAATGTCCTTGTTTCTGTCTGTCAGTGATGTGGAGAAGCTTGCGATGGTTACACTGATGGAGAAGTTTGTTCCCACCATCTCCGGCTCTCAGAAGCTCCTGGCATCGATGGACTGCCGTCAGCTCACTTAGGTTCACGGATTCACCGATATTGTGCTCAAACCAAAGAGAAAAACTCTTTCATTGTGACGCTTTCTAATGCTCTCGCTTATCTTGAAGAATAGATTTAAATTTACACTAAATAATAATGAACTTAAATCATTCTCCAATGTGTATTTACATATTTATTTATTTCACAAGTAATTCAATGTTAACAGCTGGAGAGGAGAGAGAAAATGGCCTGAATGTACTTTTTTGCACTTGTTTCACATTTTAATTTTCTTTATATTTGTAAGTAAAATCTACTTGATTGTGGTTTTTGCAAATTCTTTTTTGGTTTTTATTTACATATTCTAAAAACATCACATCCATATTTAATCTTTTCAGATTTGATGTTTTTTGTTTGTTTCAGTTGACAGGTGTGATGATCAGTGGCTTTGAGTTTTTACCTTGTTCATTAAAGCCTGGGCAAAAATACGGATAGAGTTTCTCAGTGAAAGTCAGACCAGTGAAAGAGTAGATATGAGATCTGGAGTCCACGTCATAAAAAGAGACCAGACCCTCCTCATAATCCACAAACACTCCCACTTTCTCAGGTTTCACTCTCAGAGATAAAGAGACAAGAGGATTATCCAAAGCTGAATATTGATTCTCATTCCTCAGCCACAAAGCCCAGTATCCACTCACAGAACCCAGTATGATCTTCACCTTCCTGTTAATGGATTCTCTGGCCATGCCTAATTCCCACCCAGTCTTTCCCTTCACCTGCACCTCATAGTAAAATCTCCCTGAACTGAATCCCTGCTTTGCCAGAACACAAGGACTCTCATCAAATCTCTTTGGGGTTTTTGGGACATTCCGCTCAATGTGTCTAAGACGGACTTGTTTTCCATCATCAGACAGGATGAGATATGGATGTGCTGTATCAGGATCCGGAGTCACATCCACTGAGAGAGATCAGACATTATCAATCAACTTCAGAACAAACATTTTCACGTGTGTAAAACACATAATAATCAAAAGTATTGTGAGTGTATTGGTGTCAGTCTCACTGTACCTGCAAACTTCTGCACAAACTTCAACTCTGTGAACACAGATGACAATAAAATGATGAATTATTTATAAGAATAATTTCAGTTTCTCTCTATTAACAGCATCAGTGGAATGTTTGTTTATTTGCCAATAAACCAGTTTTATTGATTGCAATAAAGACGAAGCTATTCGGACTGTTTAAAAATGCTGTGTCTGTAATTTGACAGGCACATGCATTTTCCCCAGCACTTCAAATGTTATTTTTAATGTGATGACCACAAACATTATTTGTTCATCCTTCTGAGATTGTCCCCATTGTAAAACCAAATGTTTAAAAATGTAGGAAATTCAACATTTGAAAAAAAAAACAAACACTTATTTAAAAATAAAAAAAGACAATAATTACCATTTTAACCAGCAGGTGGCGGCAAAGTAGCATTTATTTGCGCATATATCAGCCATTTCCACTAATTGTTTTTCACTTTGTTTTTGACTAAATATTAAACATTACAGCATAACTAGGTTTAAAAAAACATTTTGTCAATGTGAAGTATGAAATACTCAAAAAATCTAAAGAAAAACGTCTCAGGTTACGCATTTAACCATGATTCCCTGAGAACAGGGAACGAGATGCTGCGTCTAAAGCGCTAGGGGAACCGGCTCTGCAGGAACCGGTGTCTGAAACACATATCCAGTCTCGCCAATATCATATATGGTGACAGCCCATGACATCCCAACAATGCGACCCGCATGTATAAAAGGGGTGCCCAAACAACATGTCATCCGCTTATCGTCTGAAGGGTCTGTAAGCAGATTGGCCCCGATGCATGGCTAAGAGACGCAGCGTCTCGTTCCCTGTTCTCATGGAACCATGGTTACATGGTTAACCTGAGATGTTCCCTTTCGAAAGGAACTCACGCTGCATCCAAAGCGCTAGGGGAATGATATACCAAAGCCGCCATGCTGAGGGGAGTGCATGCCACGCATGGCAGTGACAACTGTCAGAATCTGGCAAATTCAAATTAAATGCCAGACCCACTCATCCTACGGGTCACAAATAAGCTGTCAGTGACAGCGCTCCCAGCGGTCAAAGCCTGAGCTACAAGCCTCAAAGCGCTCTCCATATCTTACACATGAAGGCCTGGAACCAACCAATTCAAAGGAAAGGGGTCCCTTTAAGGGAGCGTGGCTAGGGGGCTAGAAGGAACCCCAGCAACTTACTTCTCAGGGGAACGCAGTCAATCCCGAAAGCCGCCAAGGAGGCTGACCTGGCTTCTAGCTGAACTAGTAATCTAGCCTGACAAACTCATACCAGATCTTAGAGATGGGCATCCTAAAAAAATTTTATCGACCCTTGCAAGCGAGGGGAGTATATCTGCTCGATTCTAGGATCTACAAAGCACCTATGTTAAGGCATTAAGGAGGCTGTACACTCTAAAAAGGAACCCTCGCGAGGGGAATGCTTACAGCCTAAGGGCTGATCTAACTAGGAGGCTTCGAGGGAAGCCTTCAACCACTGACCAGATTTAGGAAACTAAGTACTCAAGCCCACCCTCAGAGTGAGGAGAGTACCTGCTCGACCTATCAGGTCAACCAGGCTAAGCCAGCAACACACAGAAACATGCAGTCTCAGGGAGACTGAAAGGCCAACCACATGATAACAAGACCCTGCTGACCAATACCCAGCATCAGGGAGGCCTACTGTGGCCAGCCACCTGGTATGGAGTCTAGACTTGCAAAGAAGTAACCATACTGTGGGAAATTTGCCTCCAAAGGGGCTTACTAAGGCCACGCATCTCAAAGGCAAATGTTCACTGGCTGAATGTGGCCATTGCTAGCTGCCATACACCTACTTATTAGTGGCAGGCTCTCATAGAGGCCTGTTAAGGCCTGCTGCCCCAAACTAGCTGCTAAGGCCAGCAGCCTGATAGCAAAAGCTAGCTAGCTGTCCAAAGCCTACACTTTGGGCCCACCCACAGGGAGGTCTGCTAAGGCCAACAAGCTGAAATCCAGCAACAGTCAGATGCCAGACACCCACACTGCTGGGGACTCATCCTGGACTCATCAATCTGAAGCAAGTCCACTTCTAAGTGGCTAGAACATTCTAAAAATACCGGCACAAAAGGGAGCTTGCTCACAGAGAGGCCTCTTAAGGCCTACTCATTCCAGAAGCAAAACATTGCTAGCTGAGCTCTCACATAACAAAGTGCTGGGAACTCGCTCACAGGGAGGGCCGTTGAGGCCAGCTTCCCGGAGCGTGTCTTGTTGCTACAACATTTACACTAATAGGGCTGACCACAGAGAAGCCTGCTAAGGCATACTATCTGACAGCATAAGAAATAGCTACCAGAAAACCCATTTACTAGGGCTGCTAACAGGGAGGCCTGCTAGGGGCCCAACATGGTGGGAACTCACTGTGAGAGGAAGTCTGTCACAGCCTACTACCCCATAGTAAGTCTAGTAGCAGAGATAGTTTACTATTCAAACAACGGTTGGGATCTACCACATCGCCAATGAACGGTGTACTCAGTAAAAGGACTTTTTACCCTTTAACCCTCAGGGGTCTGAGGATTTTTGGGGCCCTGGAGAAGTTTTGACATGCCCTGACATTTGTGCTTTTTTCAGTTGTTCATAAACATATTAATGGAAAAAGTGTCATTACACTGTATTCAGCACAAACTAGGCTACAATAATATGTGAGGAACATGTATGTACTTGTTTGTGTTTTTGAAGGAATAACGTTTATGCGTGGTTATTGAAAAAACAAAAAACTTAAGTCACTGAAATAAGGCCAAAAAAAGTATATTAAATCTGTGTTCATAAGACTTCTAGGTATTGGAGGTTGTAGACTAGAGTTTTTGCTTCAGAATGAAGTAAAAATTATCCTTCCTACTCCTTCATATAAAACAATAGAGAGATTTAAATTTTCTAAGACACTTTTGGTCAAGAAACACAGTATGCGAGGAGGCGGGAATCCTCATGTATAATGGGTGATTCTCACCTGAGAAGACAAAAGAATTGAATAATAATGACCTGAAATGACTTGCATATTAATGAGGCCTTTCAGTCAGGTAGGCTGTTAAAAAACCCTCTGTGATCATGCTAATAACAGGATTAAAGTCCACTCAGGACAAAAAAAAACATGATTTTTGTGATCTCATGCATGCACGTATTATTGCACATGATATGAAGAAAATTTTGTATAGGCCTATGTTAAATTACACTACCAGTCAAAAGATTGAACACATTATAATGCCATTATAATGTTTTTAAAAGAAGTCTCAAGTCTCTAACCAAATAATGGTTTTCTATTTTAATATACTTTAAAATATAATGTATTTCTGTGATGCAAAGCATCTGAACATTCCTACCTCTAGGGCATTTCATATAGGCTACTATATTTGTTATATTATAGAGCCTAAATGTTGATGTGCAGTTGACAAACTATACATCATTAAAAAGATCTAAGACTGAAGCTTCACATTTTGACTCTTAAAATCTTATATTGACCATCATTTCTTAATATGCTTAAAAGCATACACATTTGGAGAAATATTGATGGATTCTCATATGTTCATATCAATTTTCTATACAGAGGAGTAATATTTATTATTCTATATTTATTGTCATCATTATGAGCGCTGGATGCTGTGTTTTTAATTCATTTGCAGCCGGAGGGCGCTCTGCCCCTTTTGTCCACAAATGCCTCAGTAAAAGAAGAGGAATATCATGTGACAATCAAGGAACTAACAGAGGCAAGAGATCGCTAAATATGGCTATTCAAAACACTTTTGAAGACAATAAATACACGATTGAGATGATGAATGCATGTATTGCCTCTGAATTTGCGTCTGAATAGCGCTCGCTCCGTGGGCGTGGCCGCATTAGCGGATAATGAGCTGAATCACAGACTTCTGACATGGCTCTCTTTTCATACAGATTACATAAACACAGAAGGTTTGTTTTCGATTTGACTTACATGATTTAAAACCTGACATCTTAACATTTTTTTAGACATAAGTGTATTTTTTCTGTCATTAGTATTCACTAAGTTACAGTTCATTTTCTAAGAACTATCAGATTGGAGTTCGTTCAGAGGGAGAGGAGAAATCACGCGTCATGTTAGTTTTCTTTATTTTACAAAGAGCACAACATTTTGTTTTTACTCTGAGTGTACACAAATGAAAGAAGATATTCCACTGATTAAAATGTTGTATAACTCTTAATTGTATGTGCAACATTGACGGAGTATTTTGAGTCTCTTTCACACTGATAAGAAAAAACCACGGTGGTATCGCCGGCGATACCTTCAGACCTCAGAGTGTTAAGCAAGCGGAGTACAAACATACACCAACATGCACTGGAGGAGGCCCACCTGGGCCTACTACTCCAGATTAACACTTGTGTCAGCACGTGACAATGCTGAGCTACAAGGGAGCATAGTAAATGTCCAGCCTGCAGTGAAGGTCAAATACCACTCGACTTGAGCCACAATGGTGCAGAGCAGATAACAACAGAGCTATAAGCAAAGCACTCAGAAAACACCTTGTTTACAAGGGAGTACCATCTGCCTAACCCTGAAAAAAATCTACAGGGTGGAGGCCAAACATAAAGAGTCCATCATGACAGAAATAATATCTATACTCAGCCCCAGGGGAATAGAGGCTTTTCATAGAAAAAAGCCACCCACACTCAACCCAACGCTTGAGTGCTAGTTCAGTAGGCTTAAAGGATTAGTTCACTTTCAAATAAAAATTTCCTGATAATTTACTCACCCCATGTCATCCAAGATGTTCATGTCCTTCTTTTTTTCAGTCGAATAGAAATTAAGGTTTTTGATGAAAACATTTCAGGATTTTTCTCCTTATAGTGGACTTCAATGGCCTCCAAATGGTTTAAGGTCAAAATTAGTTTCAGTGCAGCTTCATATGATACCAGACGAGGAATAAGGGTCTTATCTAGAGAAACCATTGTTCATTTTCAATTTTTTTTTTTTTTAATATATACGTTTTAACAATAAATGCTCATCTTGAACTAGTTCTATTCTTCTTCTGTGTAGACGCTGCTAAGTGTATCACTACCCTCCACAGGTCAAAGTTTAAACTAAATTCTCATATACAATATACTAGTGCAAGTATATAACAATTAGTTCAAACTTTGACCTGTGGAGGGCAGTAATACACTTAGCAGCATCTACACTGTCAGAATTCTAATAGAGAAGAAGAAGAGAGCTAGTTCAAGATGAGCATCTATGGTTAAAACATATATAATTATTTTATTTTTTAGAAAATGAGCGATTTTTTCTCTAGATAAGACCCTTATTCCTCGTCCAGTATTGTTTAAAGCCCTTTGAAGCTGCAATGAAACTGTAATTTTGACCTTCAACCGTTTGGAGGCCATTGAAGTCCACTATAAGTAGAAAAATCCTGGAATGTTTTCATCATTATGCCTCTACACCAATCTGTGTCATCAAGAAGGGGGCTGGGCCTTGGCCACACGACTCTCAATGAGAGGAGGCCAGCAATAGGGATAAAAAAGGGAACCTACACTCACTGAACAAGGGATAAGAGGCTGGAATGTACATCAGACTGCCTTCACTATCTCTAATACTAGCCTGATTCAGCTATCAGGGCGGCCCAGGTAAGGGACCAGCCCAAGCACACAGATCTACCTGGCTTAGAGCAGCGGCCTCTAAGCAAAACTCTCAACTGAGTGGAGGCAAACAAACTCAGGTAACAGCGCTAAAGGTGGTTAAGAAATACAATAAAAGTCTTAGCTATCCTAAGCTCATTTAAAATGAGTGGCATAAACCAGGTAAGCATGTCAGGTGGCCCCGTGGGCCAACGCTGGACATAAATCTATCTGAAGCAAAAGTGCTCATCTCTTTGACACATAAAATTCTCCAAAATGTGGATAGAGGAGACAACTACCCTACCCTGAGGTGGCAATCAAGGTGGCCTATATTTAAAAAAGACCAGCCTACAGTCGAATAGCAGCCTCAAAAACCACTCTCAAGTGGGAAAAGGCCAGCTTATTCACTGGTAAATAGAAAAAGAGAGCAGTGGTCTCACCAGAGAACATACAATAAGCAAAACTACCACACCCGCTTAAGAAAACCAAATTAATGGTATACTTCTTCTAAAACTGTTCTAGCCAACCAACAGGAAAACTTCAGGGCCCAAAAAACTCCTACACAGGGAACCGAGGTCTAGAGAAATACATTAGTATTTTAAAAGCTTCAAAAGACCTGAGCGCAGTACCACCTGCGGCAACAGGGCAGCAACCTACCACCATGGAAAACCGTGGAGTCTGCCACCCTAAAGCCTGAAAGGGTTCTCCCTATCAAAGGCAAAGGCAGACCATCAGAAAATATTTAATCATTGGGAAGCTTCCTGGGCTGTAGAAGAATGAAGAGGATTAGATGTTTTTAACCCTCAGAGAGAGGAGATCCATCAGCGACGCTTACCGCGTTTCTGTTGAATCACCCCCCTCAAATCCTTCTTCTTTCTCAAGTCTCGCCTCCTCCGCGACCTACTCTGCCATGGAGGGGTGCACGAGAGGGCACACCTGTCTGGGCGAGGACTCAGACCTCAGTGGTATACAGGTCCTAAAAGCTGCAGAGCTCGCCTTCGCCTCTCTAAACTTTCCAACCACCGCCTCAACAGAGTTCCCGAAAAGCTCAGAGAGCGAAACCGGGGCATTGAGGAGAAAGGACTTCTCTTTCTCCCGAATGTCCGCCAAGTTGAGCCACAGATGGCGCTCCATAGCCACCATTGCCGTCATCGATCGACCGACCGAGGCCGCGGTCTGTTTGGTGGCCCGGAGCGCAGCTCTAAGCTTCAGGAGATAGCCCCGCTCCCTGGTGTAAGTCCCTCAGCAGGTCTGCTTGGTACGCCTGCAGCACAGCCATTGTGTGCAGAGCAGCACCAGCCTGTCCTGCTGCCGCATATGCCCTGCCATTTAGACGTGATGTCACTTTAAGCGGTCTAGATGGCAAGGTTGGAGCCTTTAGTGTCGATGTCCGCCCCGATATGAAATAGTTTGCGAACATCTTGTCAATCGGTGGCATCGACACATACCCATAATCTGACGTCAGCTGCCAAGGCCGCACAAAGGCCTGGAACAAACCACTTCAAAGGAAAGGGGTCCTTTAAGGGGACCCCTATAGATAATCCTTGACATTAGCGAAATTTGCCCACTGACTTCGATGGATTTGCGCTGAGTACAGGCTTTTCCATGCCTTCTCAACCTCAGAATGTAAGTCGGGAAGGAATGGAAGGCTGACCAGGGTTGGAGGACTATGGCCAGAGAGAAACCGATCGCAAAGCCAATTGCACACGGCTTCTCTCCTAACATGCTGCCATGGCAATTGTAACCTGCCATCAGCGCGTTCCACTACCTCTAACAACTGCATACACAGTGTAGGGTGGCTGAGAGGATTCAGCAAAATCACCCTCTCTATCCTCCTCAGCCATCTCCTGCCCAGCTGGAAGAGCACTGGCCGTTGGATCTGAGGATGCAGATGAGCTCGCATCCTCTACCAGCAGTACTGCCTCGTCAGCTGTTGAGCTGCTCGAGAGGTCCACGCCCCTCTCAAACTGAATGACTGAATGCCACAGAAAGCGAGCACCGCACTTTCCCTTTGTAATCACAGCAGCTGTCAGTCAGTGCAGCGCAAGATCAATGATTTCAGCACACTTGTAAAAATACATTTAATTCAATTAAAGGTGTTACAGAGGATGTTTTGTTTTATACATTTTTGCAATATTACTTGAAACTGTCTTTACTAACTGATAAAAGACTATTTATTAGGTGCACTGAAAGGAATAATATCAATATACATCATCTGTGCATGAGGTAGGGCCTTAAAAACATCAGCCAATCATTTACGTGATCATCGCGTAAACCAGGGATGGACAACTCCGGTCCTGGAGGGCCAGTGTCCAGCAGAGTTTAGCTCCAACCCTAATCAAACACACCTGAACCAGCTAATCAAGGTCTTTAGGATTAGTAGAAAGTTATAGGCAAGTGAGTTTTTATCAGGGATGGAGATAAACTCTGCAGGACACTGGCCCTCCAGGACCGGAGTTGTCCATCCCTGGCGTAAACGGTTGGCCCTCTGGCTTGTCAATCACTGCCATTACGTTCCTTGTGAGAGATGTGCACGCTCCAGTAACTTTCTACAGGCGCCGCGTGCGCATAGCGCATAAAACTCCGTTGTTAGCTTCAGTTTGTTTTCATTGCCGCTCCTGCTTTCATCCTCGAATTTGCACCATGGCAGGTAAGAAACCCGAAGGAGGATGCAAAAGAAAGACTTTCTTTGAAGTCGCTGAGAAGAGGAGAAATTGTCTGAAGAACGTAATCAAACCAGAGTCGTTCTTGGACAAACATTTCAACGCTGGAGAGCAATGAAGGAACAGAAAGGTGTCAAGACAGATGCGCAGTTCGCGAAAATTCTTCTCGACGGATAACATTCAGGTATATCGACGTTGTTCTTGTACTGTAGTTGAAAGGCAATGACCAGTTTGCTAAATGCTACATGCTAGTTAAAATGGGAGTAGCATCGACTGAGCTACGTCTTATGTGTTTATTATCATATCATTTCACACCCCAAAAAAATTCTCAGACTTACAGTAACTTAATCTCGTTGTAGTTGGTGGTAAACAAACACTCGTGTTTCAATACTCATGCACAAATTTTGGGAGGCGTTCCCTCGAAATGAGCTGTGAAGGGAGGGGTTGTTCTTACGCATGCGCTCATTTCAAAAACTCACCAACAGTCTTTGGTTTCTCAGTCGTCAAAAACGTCCTCTGTAACACCTTTAATCTATCTAAAGTGCACAATAAATATCTAAATTTTTACCCTTTTTTTCATATAAAAGTGTGAAAACTGATGGTCAAATTGAATTTAGCCGAGGAGGAACAATGAGGTACGTCTTTATTTATTTATTTTTTTATGTTGTCTTATGATTGAATAACTAAATTAATGCTATGCCTGACTATTTAAGTGACTATATTCTGATTATAAACTAAGTATTACACTATTTATGCTCAACACACCAGCAAATGGCATCTCACCGGAAGTTTTTCAGTTGGCTTATATTATTGCCGAAGAACGCTCCATGCATGTAATCAATTGACACTCTTCTGTTGAATATTTACTTTATAGAAATGGTTTAGTGTCTTCAAAAAAGTCCGTTATTTATGCTGATGACATGGCATTAGTTGGTCTAGCCAGTTGCCAAGACAAAGGAATTAATTATTTGCACAAAACAAGATAAAATATTTGAGTTTTACAATATTTAAATAATTTACTTAATGGACAAAATGTTGAAACTGTGGAAAATTATAATTATCTTGGCACAGTTCTGGACTCCCAGGTGAGCTTCTCTAGAAATACAGAGTATGCCAAAAGATGCTCGCAGAGACTCTGTCTTCTCAGACAACTCAGCCGTCTTTGTGTTTGTCAGCATATCTTAGAACTAATAAGAGAAATAGAGGAGATGAGGAGGAGGAGGGATGCTGGAAGAATTGTTGCTGGGATGACGCAATGACTGCTGCTTATATACACTCGTAATGATGATTGACAGGACTGAATGTTTAGGCTCCTCCCGAACCTACGTTTGAAGCTACATATAAATCTACTGTTAAAAGTGTTCTGACCTTTCATCTCCCTGCCTAGCTGGTATGGTCACATCAATTGTAGATTTAAGAATAAACTTTATAGAATTGTGTCAAATATAAAAATATAAATCTGTAAATTTTGAGCACACACATGAAAAAAAAAAAGTTAAGGATTGCAGCTTTAACTGATTATGACATGAGTTGAAGATATAACTTTAAGTGATTTTATAGTGTTGTAATCAGCAACATTACAAATGCTTACAAATAATTTAACACTTTTTTTTCTTAGTATTTTCTTAGTTAATGACAAAAATCCTGTATTTGATATTCACTTACCAGTTTGAGTGAGTTTTTCATTTAGCTGTTTCTTCAGTAGAGAGTTCATGTCCACCTCAGAGGACATCTACAGCAAGAAAGAAGACTATTAAATATTAATTCATGAGTTCACACTTACAAACAATCAGATAGTAAATAGTATGTGTATTTGGCGTGCTGTCTGAGCAGAGGGCTCCGAGCTCAGTACTTTGCCCGAACCCAGAGTACTCCCCCCGTATTCTGGTTAGGAAAGTAACCAGGAAAGTGTGAGGAGACAGGGTGGTGGAGGGATGCTGTAAAATTGTCGAGGAATATGGGTGAGATGACCGTGTCTATATATATGCTTTCACTCATGGTGATTGGGTAGATATGTTGATTACTGATTGCTAACAGCTGGCTGAAATGACGTGATGATTAGTCATGATTAATTTTGGTAATAAAACATCATTTCACGAGTTCACACTTAAAAATAATCAGATAGTAAATAGTATGCGTAGTACATTTACATTTAGTCATTTAGCAGACATTTGAAACTGGCCACTCTTGAAACCAGACTGGTGGTTGTCAAGGAGGTTGAGAAAGTGGTCTGAGGTGTGTAGTCGAGTAACCAGTGTATTGTTAGTGGAGCCACAGCGTATGCGTATTTGGCCCGAACCCAGAGTACTCCCCCAAAAATTGCAAACCAATGCAGGACAGTAGCCGGAATTGTCCAGAAGAACTGAGCTCTTGCGGGAGCCAAGGCGACATCACTGATGCGGCAGTGGAGAAATTGCCTGGAAGAACTGAGATCCTGCGGGAGTCGAGGCGACATCACTGATGCGGCAGTGGAGAAATTGCCCGGAAGAACTGAGATCCTGCGGGAGTCGAAGCGACATCACTGCTGCGGCAGTGGAGAAATTGCCCGGAAGAACTGAGCTCCTGCGGGAGCCGAGGCGACATCACTGCTGCGGCAGTGGACAGAATAGCCAGAGGAACTGAGCTCCTGCGGGAGCCGAGGCAACATCACTGCTGTGGCAGTGGAGATATTATCCAGAGAATCTGAGCTCCTGCGGGAGCCGAGGCAACATCACTGCTGTGGCAGTGGAGAAGTTAGCCAGAGAATCTGAGCTCCTGCGGGAGCCGAGGAGACATCACTGCTGTGGCAGTGGAGAAGTTAGCCAGGGAAACTGAGCTCCTGCGGGAGCTGAGGGAACATCACTGCTGCGGCAGTGGAGATAATAGCCAGAGGAATTGAGCTCCTGCAGGAGCTGAGGCAACATCACTGCTGTGGCAGTGGAGAAATTGGCCAGAAAACTGAGCTCCTGCAGGAGCTGAGGGAACATCACTGCTGCGGCAGTGGAGATATTAGCCAGAATAACTGAGCTCCTGTGGGAGCCGAGGGATCATCACTGCTGCGGCAGCGGAGATATTATCCAGAGAAACTGAGCTCCTGTGGGAGCCGAGGGAACATCACTGCTGCTGGTATTAGTTGAGCTGGATATGGTGGCTTGCATGTATGTGTGAGAGAACGAGCAAAACACCTCTCTAACAACATTCTTCAAGCTGCTGAAACTACCTGATAGGTGTTTGTTGGGCTTTTTTAATATGGAAGCGATTAGATCGGATGTAGTTCTTAAAAGCTTCTGATGACCAGTGACCAAGTGTTTGAATCTGATGCTGGGAGAGGCCTTTTTGGGTGGCTGTAGTTGCTGCTCCTATGCGGCTGTAGTTGCTGCTCCAATGCGGAATGGATTGTAGGCGTCTAGAGGAGGCAGCTTGAAGAATGTTGTTGTGAGAGATGTCGAGAGTTTTTAGTGGGTTGTTTATGGAAATATCAGCTCTGAATAATAAGGTAACGGGGTTGGGAATTGGTCCACCTCTGGTGCCAACAGCTTGAATTTTTAAGAGGATCTGATGTTGTTGGCAATGGGGTTTGGTTCCAAGGCTGTAGCATTTGATGTGATAGGAATTTTGTAGTAGACAGGGTGTATGGAATTTTGCTTGTGGGACAGTGTAAGGAGGAAGAAAGGCCGGGACCCTCACACTCAGGTCGGCCCCTGGAGCCAGGGTAGGGATGAGGTGGTTAGAAAAGAGGGAAACTGAGAAAGGGAAATTGAGGTGTCTGGGAATGCACCATTAGCAGAGGAAGCCTCTTGCTCGGGTTGGCCCCTGGAGCCTGGGAAGGAACAGGTTAGTTAGAAAAAGAGGGAAGCTGGGGAAAATAGGATGTCTAGGCCTGCGCCGATAGCGGAGGCAGCCTCATGCTAGGGTCCGTAGTTGAACTGTAGACCAAAGACAAAAGAGTGGTAGGGTGAGAGATGGCGCTACGAAATGGCTGAGACGGCTGAGCTTGCTCCGCTAGTAGAGGCATCCTCACGTTAGGAGGGAAGGCATTCACCAAGAGGGGCAGGCTTATGCCGTGAGGCTTGGAAATTCTGGAAGCCTAGAAATTCAATGGACGTGGTTGGACCTATCGTTTTATCTGGGGCGATTGGATACCTGAGCTCAGCAAAACTGTGCAGGGCAGAGATTGATTATTAAAATTTGTACATATACTACACTTTTCTCGAAAGCAGCCTGAAATCCTTTAAACCTGCATATATTCACCTCTGACACGATGGTTTGATATTGTAAATGACAGTACTGTTTGTATTGTCGTTGTTTGATGTTGAATGATCAAACAGCAAAGTACAATATGATTTAGATGATTGTTTGTTCTTTTAACTTGCTTTTTTGAGTCACAAGCACCTTCATTAAAGCCAGGCACACATTTAATTACTAGCTAAAACATTCTAAGACTGTGCTCAACATACAGCGATTGTTTCCTGCGACTGAAGCCGATTTAAATACTAACACATGGAATTTGAACAACGACTGTAATCGCAGACTGAACGCAACTGGCTCTGACTGGACGCGTTTGAGCGCGATCAGTCATAAGTATCAATTTACATTCATAATCGGCCTTACAATCGTTAAGTGTGTGCGCGGCTTTAGTAAAGATCAAAAGAGACTCATTTGTAAAGACAGAGCTTTGCATAATAAAAAATGTGCACCTTGAATTTATTCAATTGTGTTCAACAATAACTAAATTTTTTACCATGAACACGCTGATTGTATAATATTTATTTATTTATGTTGGTTTCTTTTCTATCCAGACCTGGAAATTACTCAAATTCCATACTTTCCTGCGTAGGAACCATCAACGTAATAGTTATTCATTGTTTATCTACAGATTTCTGCTCATTATAAAACAGATACAGATGAAAAGGGAATGGTAAGATTTATTTAAATGCATCAGCAAAAGAACTATTGTAATTTTTCCTACCAGTCTCTGCGTCTCAAGTTACTTCAAAACATAAATACATATGACTAAGCTTAAATGATTCTGTATGCGAGCATGCATGCAATCTGAATGTGATATATACGAGCATAACAGCTGTTTGCGTGTTTAAACCACAAGCATCACGTTAGGACGGCAAATGTTTACAGTAACAGTTTAAAACGTGAATTCCAACGATCAACATTGATACAGATGGCATAACTGTGGAAGTTAATTCAGGGACAGAAAACGAGAAGGATTTTAACTGTGCTCTTGCGGGGTTGAGCCGATGTGGCCGATGAGAAATAATAGAATGGGCAGGACTAGGAAAATACACGGAAGGAGTTCGCGGATGTTTCGACCGCAGTGACGAGAGTAGGCCTCGGCGTCTTGGCATGCGGGGACCCGTTTGTTTGAGCTGATGCCCAAAGAGATGGATCGGTGGCGTTGTAATTGTTCCTAGTAAGGCCAGAGGATTGTGGCAAAGATTCCTTGAGGACGAAAGATTCTTCATCGGACGCAAAGAGATTAATTTCGGACATGTTGGGAACTTAGGGCGGGTCAGATACTGTAAAACTGTTGTGGAATATAGGTGATTCGACTGTGTCTACATATATATGCTTTCACTCATGGTGATTGGGTAGATATGTTGATTACTGATTGCTAACAGCTGGCTGAAATGACGTGATGATTAGTCATATTATTTGAACGTTGCTCCTCCTGAATTTTGTTAATAAAACATAATTTATATTCCACATTATTGCTGATGAGACAAATGTTCACAGACCTGTATGACATCAGGATGATCGTCAGTGTGTGAGATCTGCTCCAGCTCAGTGTTTCTCTTCTTTAGCTCAGTGATTTCCTGCTGCAGCTCTTTAATGAGATCTTCAGCCTGTTTCTCTGCTTCTTTCTGCTGTTCCTCCATCATCTTCAGCTCAGTAATTTCTTGCTTCAGCTCTTTAACGAGATCTTCAGCTTGTTTCTCTGCTTCTTTCTGCTGTTCCTCCTTCATCTTCAGCTCAGTGTTTCTTCTCTTCAGCTCAGTGATTTCCTGCTGCAGCTCTTTAATAAGATCTTCAGCCTGTTTCTCTGCTGCTTTCTGCTGTTCCTTCATCTTCAGCTGGTCCGACTGATATCTCTAAATGGATTGGATCAGATCAGTGAAGAGCCAAAAACTATAGATAAAAAAAGACAGTCCACTACTCTTAGTTATGAACAGAAGAAACTTCAGTGCACAATTATGGTGGAATAGGTCCCGCCTTCTAAGTAAAAGAGCCAATCGCTGATTCATCAAGTCTTTGTGACACTGCAGCTGCTGTTAGAAGCTTCGGTTCTCATAGAAACCTGAGACTCATGCATATGACTGCACATGAGCATTGGCTCGTCTAGCCTGAAAAATAAGCTTTTTTAATGCAATTTGAGCATAAGAAACAACATCTATGGGACGGTCCATGTCAGATTGTGTTGCTGATTTGAAATGTTATTTAATTGCAAGTTAGACTAGCAGTTTTTTTTAGATTTCAGGATTCCCCCACTGAAATAGATAGGACTTGGTATTGGATGTTGAAATAGCTGTCTGGAGTAGAGCTTAGATCGGGCCCAACAAATCAAGCCCGACCCTACCCGAGCCCGAGCACGTTGTGTCCGAGCCCGGCCCGGCCCGACACATTCATACGCAGGTGCTGCTGTGCTAGATCATTTAGGCTACGGGGGGAGCTGCGCAGTTATATATATATATATATATATATATATCTATATATATATATATATATATATATATATATATATATATATAAAAACTATTAATAAATGAGCAAAAATTGGTCACTCAATTTTAAATATTCAAATATTTTAATTATCATAATTAAAGTTTTAATTTTATTAAATTGAACAAGCACAACATTCAGCATTCAATCAAATATTCTTAAAGATTAATTATTATTAATGTTACTTCAACATATTGTTATTTCAACATAATATGTGTGTGAGCAACAAGCAAGATTCAACAACCAAGCATTTGTAAATTCGGTGACAGCGTGTGTTACGAGTGTGACCGCGGTGCCGGCGCCTCCATGTCATTATTATATTGTCTGCTATATTGCTTTTTATGTATTAAATCCAGGCAATTGGTTGATGAAAAATGTATTAAAATTAAGATACAATTTATACTAAACGAAATTCACTTTAAAGAAAATCTTTCTTCAAAACAAAACTTAAACTTGAAACTATATGTGTTATTTAATGGCTAAAACACGTAGGCTACTACAGACTCTCTTTTTGTTCAAATTGCAGGACATTCATTTAATTCTGAATTTTGCACATGTAAGTTGAAGGGCATTTGTTTGTGCATAGTAAAACATATCTGTAACATTTATCAAGTTCATAATTGTGCGTGCATTTATTAATTATTTTCTTAATGAATAATACGACAAGGAAGAAGCATGTAAACTTGCGTTGTTTGTTTATTTAGAAGCCCCCGTTTTTTTTTTGCTGTCATAGGCGAGCAGCCTGCTGCATTTAATGCAGGAGACAAAGCCAACACATATGTTGTCACTCCCCATGACTAGTTTAAAATGTTTCCATACCTCAGATTTTCCTCCAAACTTAATCAAAGTTAATTCTCCTATTTTAATTTTTTTTCTTTGCTTCTTCAAGCTCCATGTTGCACTTAAGCTACTGAATAGTATAGCATGCACAGCAGGTGTGATGCGTCACGTGTGCGAGACTGCGAGTGGACGAGATGCTGCGCATGACACGTGATGTACTTTATCAAGGGCCCGACCCGACCCGGCCCGAGGAGGTCGGGTCGAGTCCGGGTTCGGGCTCGGGCAGAGAATCTAAGCTCTAGTCTGGAGGTCTTGCAAATATGGCTGTCATGTGAACAGACTTTCCTTGAAAGGGACCTTGGAAGAGCTCAACACTGAGTGATTTCTCTTTATCTTTATCCCCACCCCCCAACTGGACAAAGTTACATTAAAAGTTATATTTTTAAGCTGGTTTGCCTCTGCATTCTAACAGCGCTCAGCAATGTCAAAATGACTTGAGAAGGCTAATCAAATCAAAGAAGACAGGTTTTACTGTTCACCGAAGCTTAGTGAATTTTAATGGTGAAAATGTTGAGGGAAGATTTAAGTACCTAAACATTTAATACTAGTATTTGACAACTGTTTGTCAGGGTTGAGGTAAGGGATGAGGTGAGGACTCAGAAATGCAGGCTTTTGTTTGTTATAAAACAAAACAACAACAACAACAAAACACCTGTGGGGGAAAACAGTACCAGTCAGCTTGGCTTGGCAGGACAAGTCTTGGTAGCAGGACACAACATGGCTTCAGAAATCAGGACACAAGGAATGTAGGACAACGTACTGTCACATGACTGAAAACACAAGGATAATAAATTGGGAGCAAACAAGGCAGGAAACAAGGGAGAGCATGTGGGGCAGCTGACATTACTGCAGTCTGATCCTCTCTGCCTCGCTGCTGAATAGTTTGAGTCTGTAGCTCCGTAGTGCTTGTTTTGAATCTATTTATTATAATTACTTGTCTATTTTATCATCACCATATATCTGATATTGCCTATCACATTAATCTGACATCGCTAGCATTTAATCCTTTAATCCAAATCGCTATCACAGCACGTTAGCACTTCGCTGGCTTGTTAGCTTGCCATCCAGGCCACAAACCTTCCTTTTCTCTCACGCGGACACGCGCTCCTTTTTCTACGACGAGTCGATCAAACAACTGTGTAAGTTGGATCACTCTACAAACATGGTGAGTCATGTCATCCTCTCCTTTTCTTGTTACTTGCACTGCCTGTCACATGCATAGTATAGCTCTCTCTGTCAGTGGTGAGATTTACACATGTGATATGTGACATGTGACACATGTGAGAGAGAATCTCAGAATTAGAGACACGCATCCAAACTTTGAGGTTAGTAAGAATGCAAGGGCTTTAGATAATGTTTTGGATGCGACTAGCTTAGTGAACTCATTGTTCGGTTCCGTCTGTAGAGCAATTAAGTCACTGTGAGGCGGCCTAGCCCCGGAAAATACCACTCTTCCGCTCTGATTAGAACGTCAAACAGGTTCTCCCCACTCAGTGACGCACCCACTGAGAATCCTGTTGAAAGTGCCCTAGTTATTGGTGATTCTATTACATGGAACATGAAAATAGTCACATGTTTGCCGGGAGCCAGAACACCTGACATCAAAGTAAATTTAAAAGTGCTGGCTAATGCTAATCATAAATACTCTAAGATTATTAGTCACATCGGCATTAATGATGTTCGACTTTGCCAGTTGGAGATGACTAAAATTAACATTAAAGAGGTGTGTGAACTCGCAAGTACAATGTCAGGAGAAGTAATTTGCTCTGGCCCTCTTCCTTCCTGAGTGATGAGATAGTTAGCAGATTATCATCACTCAGTGGCTGGCTGTCTAAGTGGTGTCCGCAGAATAATAAAGGTTTCATAAACAATTGGAAAGGTTTTTGGGGCAGACCTGACCTGTTGAAAAGAGATGGTATTCATCCGTCCCGGGATGGTGCTGCTCTTCTCTCTAGTAATATGGCACATAGTCTTAGAGCTGAAACATGACAAACTAGGGCTGGGCGAGAAAACAGAGCTTGCGAAGCAAGTTTGGTTGCATTAACAAAGGCACTCGTTCTCTGGTAACCTAGCAACGTAGGGAGTGACACGCTAACAGCCAATCATGTAACAGTATCAATTTTGGTTGCGCCATATCGTTGTTTCGTGCTGGATTCCTCTTCAATAACCGGTGACTGATAAGCAGAAAATGAGTGCCGCAGCAAGCGAGGAAACTGTAAATAAAAGAGGAAAAGTGTTCATTGTGACTTTAGACTAGGATGACCACCTGACTATTGATCTGTTGCAGGACAGTAGATGTGATTTTGCGGGACACATGAGACAGATAAATTTACAACTATTATGCTATGTTGATTTACATTTGTTGGCAAACTTGGCATATGCGCCGATTAATGTTTCTGCCGGTGGGTGCCCACACTATAATGTTGCGCTTATGGCAACATTAAATCCTGGAGAGAAGACAATTCTAGATTCACGGCTGCACATGCAGGACAACAAAAGTTTGAGCGCGCAGATGTGATATCTGAGCGAGAGCGCGCGCACGTCCAGTTTTGTGCAAGGGAGTCCGCCTGTGAGTGGGGAGATTGGCGTTTGATGCGCGAGGCGTTTGATGCACGCTCGACATTTTTCAATATAATAACGCCATAGAACCCGCATTAAATGAAATATTAACGTGAGAAGAAAGTTGTGTCTGAATTTCGCAATTTTGTACTGGTTAAAACAAATGGAGAATATCTCGTTTTTCTGTAGGTGCTCGACCATTTCCGTGTGTGGCGCTTGATCGCCGCCGTTCGTTGGAAATATTTAACATCAGGATGGATGATTACATGCTTTAAATCATCGATTTGGGCAGCTTTGAGCAGCTCTTGAGGTTATCATCTAGTATGTGAGATGAAATACTTGCTGGTGTAGTTGTGTTTACTGACTTTGATGAGGCCTGCTCTTTGCCTGTCCACTCAGTCAGTTGTCATCGGCGGGAAAACCTCTCTATGAATCCGCTGGTTGGTTATTTTCACAGCTAGAATATGATGGCTGCACAAATAGATTTTTAAATGCTCACAGTTTTTATTATATTTATTACTGTGGTATTGTAATTTCAGGGATGAAAAAAATTACAGACATAAATGAAATGCGGGACACTACTTAAGTCTTGCGGGACAAAGCTCCTAATTTCGGGACTGTCCCGCAAAATGCAGGGCGGGTGGTCACCCTACTTTAGACTTATGTTTACATTTTAATTATTTGAGTTTTCCTTGGTTGTTGACATTTCTGTCTTAATAACTGAGGGGATTATGATCAGAGGAAGGTTAAGTTTAAAATAAAAATGTTTAAATGTAATATATTTTTCTCCTGGTCCTCATTTTAAATGGGTCATAAAAAATATCAATAATTATCGATATCGACCGATATGAAACACTGATATCGTGATACAGTTTTCAGCCATATCTCCCAGCCCTATGACAAACTGGGGCCCAGGACAGGAAAAAGGAGCAGACAGACTGGCTAAACCGACTGTCTACTAGCTGCCTCACGTCACAGAAGTCAGATAAATCCCAACACATAGAAACTCTTACACCTAGATATTATCACATAGAGACTGTGTCTGTACCCCGAATTAGTAAATACAAAAAAATTCCAAACCCATATAAGGGTAAAAATTATTTGATGATCAACAAATAAAAAACAGAGATAGTACTGATAAACAAATGATAAAGCTTTGGGTTGTGTAATATTAGATCCCTTTCTTCAAAAGCACTTTTTGTAAATTATATTATCACAGACAATAATCTAGATGTGCTGTGTTTGTCAGAAACCTGGCTAAAACCGGACGATTACATTACTTTAAATGAGCCTAGGCCTGAAGGTTACGATTATTGCCATATTTCTCGTCAGAAAGGCAAAAGGGGAGGTGATGCTGTAATTTATAGTAATCTCTTCAGTGTTACTCAAAAGTCTTTCAAATATAATTCCTTCGAAGTGATGGTGCTTTATGTAACGTTATGTAAGTTGACATTTGTGCTGGCTACTGTATACAGGCCACCAAGACACCATACAGACTTTATCAAAGAGTTTGCAGATTTTCTATCACAGTTAGTACTAGCTGCAGATAAAGTCCTTGTTCCCGGTGATTTTAATATCCATGTAGATAATGATGAAAAAGTGACTGCATGTTGTTTTTCCTACTATTTCGAAATTACATAGGTATTTTGTATTGAACATAACTCTGGATCACAATGTCATAGAGACAAGGGGGCAGGCTCATTTTACTCAGGCAACCAATCAGTCTCTCAGGATCACTGTGAAGCTATCAAGCCATGCCATAGCAACCATTTAGAGCACCCTAGCAACAAGTTCCATAGACTTCCATTCAAAAAGAGCAAAGGAACATTTTTGGATAGAAGTGTCATAGAAACATGATGGTGGGCTCTTTTGACTCAAGCTAGCAAACAGGACTTCCAAATGCTTCACATGTTAACAATTAGCTTAGGGTTTAAACACGACATAAACAAGTCAAAATGTGTTAGCATCATTCTAACAGCATTCTAATCATGTTAGCATAATGTTAGAAACATGCTAATCATGTTAGCATCTTGTAAAAAACATGCTAGCAACATGCCAATTATGTTAGCATAATGTTAGCAACATGCAAATCATGTTAGCATCTTGTTAAAAACATGCTTGCAACATGCGGTGCGTCCCAATTCGCGTACTTATGCACTATTCTATGATGTTTTTAAGTACAAATAGTGTGAGTAGTGCGTTCACACAGAAAATTTCAAAAAGAAAAAGTGCACTTTAAATACCAGGATGATGCACTAAATTAACGGAAAAACGAAGTGTGGAATGTTGGACACTTCATGCACTCAGCTGCCGCAGCTTTAATGATGTAGGGGAGGGGAAGGGAGGATCAGACTCCATTGTTAAATGACAAAATAACCTTATACAATTCACGCACTACACGGATGAGTGCATAGTGCACAAGTACATAGTGTGTAAGTGCATAGTGTATAGTGTAACTATACATAACAATGGTAATCATGTTAGCATCATGTTAGCAACATGCTACTCATGTTAGCATTTTTTGCTAAAAACATGCTAGCACAATGCTAATCATGTTAGCATCATGCAAGCAACATGCTAATCATGTTAACATCTAACTAAAAACATGTTAACAACATGGTAATCATGTTAGCATCATGTTAGCAAACATGCTAATCATGTTAGCATATTGGTAAAAAACATGCTAGCAGCATGCTAATGGTGTTTGCATCATGTTAGCATTTTGTTAAAAACATGCTAGCAACATGGTTATCATGGTAACATAATGCTAGCACCATGCTAATCATGTTAGCATCTCACTAAAACATGCTAGCACGATGGTAATCATGTTAGCATCATGCTGATCAAGTGTTTTGAGTTTTGCCACTGCAAGCACCATTCACATTTTCTTCAGGAAATGTACATTCTAGTTCTTTTTCTGTTCTTTTTTTCTTTTTGCTTTCCTGTTAATCCATTTAAATCCTTTATTTGTTACTTTTAACTTCCAGCTGATCTGCTGAGACCATTGCATCGCAAACACCAAATCACCCCACACTCCTAAACCAATGCACTTACACACACACACACTCACTCACGGTGTATTGTGTAGACAAGATGATCAACACTGCTACCAACAGGACACCCAGACCAATAATCATCCCGTTTGAAATGTAGACGGTTCGAGATGAAGTAAAGAAACCATCATTGGAGGCAAGAGTCTGTAAAAAGAGAAAGATTCAGTTCAAGTAACACTTCTCAAAGAAAGATCACAAAGCTTGTCCAAAGTTGTGGCCCAAAATGCAAGAAGAACAATGATTTTAATCAGATTTTCACTCACTTTTCTCAGCTTTACCGAGTGTTTGATCTCTTGAATCTTCTTCATTCTCTTCTGGATCATCTGCTGCTCATCTATCTGTGTCTGAACCAGATGATGATGCATACAGAGAAAATCATATTTAGCAGTGAATTTATTGTTTGATCTTCTGACATTTTTTTTATTATTATTATTTTATTAGAATAATAAATGTAAAACAAAATTCAAAATTTTTGTCTCCTGACTTTTAGTCCATGTCTGTCAGCTTTGAAGGTAACATACTCTACGTTGCATTCTCAAAAGCTGACAAAATTAACTTTTAGGTGATTTATGAACCAACATCAACAGGAAAACTGCATTTCACAGTGTGTTTAAAGTATTTTGTAACTCTTTACCTTCTTCTCTCGACTCTCCTCCTCTATAGGAACAGTGTTGTGAGTCCTGTGTTCTCCTTCAGTGCAGGACAGACAAACACACGTCTGATCATCTCTGCAGAACATCTCCAGAGGTCTCTCGTGTTTCTGGCATATATAATCCTCCAGATTTTCCACAGCTTTGATCAGTGTGTGTTTCTTTAGACGTGGGACTCTGAGATGAGGCTCCAGATGATCATCACAGTAAGAGCTTTGACATGTCAGGCAGGACTTCACAGCTTTCTGCTTTCTTTCATCACAGATGTCACAGAGCACCTCAGATTCTCCTAGATCGAGCTTCTCCTTAAAGTGTTGCACAACCTCTCTGAGTGTTGAATTAATCTTGAGATCATGACTTTTGCTGAATGTTTCTTTACAGAATGGACAGAAGCAGGACTGTGTGTTCGTCCAGCACTTGCTCAGGCAGGTTCTGCAGAAGTTGTGTCCACATGGAGTGGTGACTGGATCAGTGAACACTTCCAGACAGATGGAGCACTGGAGCTCCTCATTTAGTGCTGGACCACTGGAGGATGCCATGACTGAAAAGATATGTAATAGCAATATGTCATCTACATTGCTGGATAATTCTAATAAGTATTTTTACGCACAGGGTAAAAGTTTAGTTGTTTAGCACAGTCTACAGATGCCGTAACTACACCATTCTATGGCCAAAAATTATCATTCAGTAATTCACAAGTAGCAAAGTATATTAACAAAATATTTCTTTCCATGCAACCTCTAAATAAAGAGGACAACCAGTAGGTTGTGTATTTCTATATGTCATGGACAAGCCATGCAACCAGATGCGTAGAAGGCGTTAGAAGCTGTTGGAAACTATGGCACTAAGTGTTACCTGAGTTTTATTTTATGAGCATCATACATTACTACAATCTCTTGAATAAATTATTCTTTCACAGTCATTTGTCTCCACCTAATGGCAAAATAATGTAAATGATAAAGTCATTATTTTAAGTGCTATTTTCAAAAGGTGATAACTATTTTGATCGCTTTCACTGACTTTGCGATGTGTTTCTCTTTCTTTGAAGCGCTGGGTAGTTTCACATCGCTTTCTCTCATCCACTTGAACTTGAGACGCATAGATAATGACACATTTTGAACAAAATTGGGTAACTTCTGTTGACCTCGTCTATAAGCAATGACTAAAATAAAGAAATTTAATTTGAATTAATATCGATTTTGGAATAAGAATAATAATATATATATATTTTTAATTTATTTTAAAATCATAAACAACAACAACAACAATAAAAGCAATAGTTAGGTGAATCAAAGTTTTTCTCCCAGCCCTAATGTTTATATAAAGCAGTCGTCCATGAGGGGCTGTCGCTTTACTTTTATTTTGTTGTTTATTTTATGATTAAATTTTACTTCCATAGTTCGCTGGTTCCTGCTTCCTTCTTGCTTGAGCCTTAACATTGTTACAGTTATAATGTTTATTATGAGTTTATTTTTTCAGTTTATTTTTTTACCAAATCTCCCCAAATTGATATGCAGTCAAATAAAAATGTTTTTTTAATCTGTAAATTTACTGTATGAGTTTGCAGTAGACATAAAATGATAATACTGTTTAATATCATTTATCATTATAAACATTTTTTTTTCTCAAATTAGTCTTTTTCTTAAAAGGAGTGGTGTATGTGTGGGTTAAACTAACTTTTGTGTCATCAAAACTTACACAAGGTTTTCCTTTGGACATCGACTTCCTTTTTCTCTTTGTTTCTCTGTTTGATTTTTCCATCATCTTCATGATCAAAATCCTCTTCTTCTGCTGTTACTGAACCTCCAGATCTCCTCTTCTCTCCATCTTCTGATGTTTCTTCTCCTGCTTCCTCACACAAGTCAGAGATAAGAAACTGGACCTGGTTTTCTTTGAGTATCTTCTCCACTCTTTCAAGTATCTCAGAGTGCAATCCTGATTTTCTTTCATCAAACTGAAGATGTTCACCTCCACACTCCTTTATTAATTGATGAATACAGCTACTGTTTATCTCTCTCTCATCAGTCAACACTAAAGTGTGTATAGGAGCCTCCTTACTGAATTCATTCAGCACATATTTCACTCTATGTCTGTCATTGTCACTGAAGTCGTTCTGCTGCTGTACAAGTATGATCACATGAGGTCCAGGAGCAGACAGATTCACACACTCTTTCACTCCCTGTGTGATCTGAGAGTTTGACAGATTTGGCTGCAGCAGGTGAGGAGTGTTGATGACTGTGACGTCTCTGTCCTTCAGTTTTCCTCTGTGTTTCTCAATGTTCAGCTCTACATCAGCAGGTGCTTCACTCTCAAACGCTGCTCTTCCTAAGATGAAGTTTCCCACTCTGTTGTTTTCTGTTATATTCTTCCCCAGCAGAACAATCCTCAAATCACTCACTGGAACACAGAACACAAATAACAGTAAAACTCGACCCGTGATCCATGAACAGAGATTTCAGATTGAAGGTAATGGACCAGATCAACAACTGCCATTGAGATGAGTGGAGATGTTAACACAATCTTACACTACCAGTCCGAACTGTAAGAGCTTTTTAAAAGAAGTGTCTTCTGCTCACCAAGGCTTGATTTATTTGATCCAAAATACAGCAAAAACAATAATATTGTGAAATATTTTTACAATTTAAAATATCGTCTTGGTTACAGGTAACCTGAAGGAGGGAACGGAGACGTACGTCAGGCAGATCAATGAATAGGAATCTTGCTAGAGAGGCCAATCTGCTTCGAGTGTAACTAAAACGAGCCAATGCACATTGGCATGTAATCATATGCAGCAGCAGCTCACCTCGCAGTGTGGGTATATAATGAGCAGCAGGTGCGTTGCATCTTCAGGTTTTAATTTTGGAGCAGAACAGGTTAATTGGCAGCATCTGTGGGGTCCAGCGACGGGGCGTACGTCTCCGTTCCCTCCTTTCGAGACGTTCCCATTCAGTCGGTCAAGTTCGATGTATGTCGGACAGACGACAAATAGGAATCCCTATCAAAGCGCCACAGGGGCTGCCCCCTTCCAGCACTCTGTGCAAGCCTCCTGTACCCCCTTGCCTACAGACAGTAGGACAGGGCTAACACAGAGAGTGTTGATCACTGCTGTTCCTCAAGAAACCCATTCAGTGAGACTATTGGATAACACTGGGAAAGCGTACCCTTTCACTGGAAAGGAACGCTGCGGAAGCCACATCCTTCCCCGAACGAGTTATGTGGAGAAGTACATATGGACTAACCCTGTAGGGCAGTACTACATATGGAAGAACTGGGGTGACTTCAACCTGATTAGAGGTGGGTTCTCCCAGAGGGAAAGACACAGGCTTCGTTTAGGAGCAACCATGGAACTACACATATGGGATCCCTGTAGGGTCACACATATGGTACCCAGCCTAAATCCGGTTCTCAAGGATACAACGGAATATAGGCCTGGTGCCAGACACGCCACCACGTCAGCTGCCAAGGGAGATCGGAGGACTCAACAGGGTCTGCCTTCTAGGGACTCTCTGGAATAATAAACGCATGTAAGCGCAGCAAGCTGACACTAAGCCGAGGCCTCTCCGTCCCTCTGACCTGTGATGAGAACACGGGAGGAGACCGGCTTGACACAAAGGCTATAGAATCTAGCGATTGTGTTATGTGTCGCCCAGCCCGCAGCTCTTAAATATCTGTCATGAGCCAGCGCCCAGGAGGATACAACACCTCTCGTAGAGTGAGCATGCAACCTATGCAGGCAGGGCATGCCTTGTGCTTGTTAACCCAAGGCGATGGCATCCATCCAATGGGCCATCTCCTGCTTGGAGACAGCCTTTCCCTTCTGCTGGCCTCCGTAATAGACGAAGAGCTAGTCTGAGGTCCTGAGGCTTTGGGTTCTGTCTATGCACAGTCGCAAAAGTGCGAACTGGACAGAGCAAAGCCAGGGCTGGGTCTGCCTCCTCTGGGGGCAGCGCTTGCAGGCTCATTACCTGGTCCCTAAAGGGAGTGGTAGGAACCTTGGGCACATAGCCAGGCCGGGGTCTCAGTACCACATGGCTGTCACCCGGCCCGAACTCTAGGCAAGATTTGTTGACTGAAAATGCCTGCAGGTCCCCTACCCTCTTGATAGAGGCCAATGCAACCAGTGGCAAAGTCTTCATAGACAAAATCTTTAAGTCTGCTGGCTTCAAGGGCTCAAAGGGAGCATTCTTGAGTTCTCGAAACACCAGAGCAAGGTCCCAAGAGGGTATGGAGGGGGGTCAAGGAGGATCTAACCGTCTTGCCCCCATAAGGAACTTGACGACCGTGTTTACCAACAGACTTGCTATCGATGTGGTCGTAGTATGCAGATATAGCGGCAGGACGGGAGGGGGACATCCTACGCTCCAACCCTTGCTGCAAGAATGAAAGCACAGCTCTGATCAAACATCTTCGGGGGTCTTCTCGATGAACAGGTTCCACTTCAAGGCGTAAGCACATGTCGGGGGGGTAAGTCACCTAGAACCTCTGCATCCCGTCCAAGGACCAGACATGGAGTTTCCAGAGGTCTGGACGCAGGTGCGAAAGAGTGCCCTGTCTCTGAGAAAGAAGGTCTTTCCTCTGAGGAATGCGCCAGGGAGGGGCTGTCGTGAGGAGCGAGAGTTCCGGGAACCAGGTCTGGTTGGGCCAATAGGGCGCAACTAGCAGGACCTGCTCCTCGTCCTCCCTGACTCTGCACAAGGTCTGTGCAAGTAGGATCACTGGGGGAAATGCCAAGGCCCCGGGGCCAGCTGTGTGCCAATGCATCTGTCCCGAGTGAGACATTATCTGGCCGAGGGCCTGCGCTGTACCTTTGATCATGGTTAGACAACAAGCGCAGCTCAACCCCGGCTCAGAACTACCATCATGCCTAAAGAGTGCCTTGACCTCACATGCAGGGTGGGTGTGGTTTGCGCACAGCCACCCTACCCAAGAGGGTAGTGAGAGAGGAAAAAACTTTATGCAGATTTTGGCACTTTTGGCATTCTATATTTATGGCACCAATATAGCTCCACACATAGTTTTCCATGCACATCTGGAACACCAGGGAAAGCATGGCTGTAAACTCTGAATCTGAGTCAGCATAAGCACAAACCATTACAGTGGGCGGCGTCACCCTCATTTCCAGAGCATAACAGCCATCTCTCCGATGCTGCAATCGACATCTGACCCTCAGCTGGAGCCTTAAATTAAATGCTAGGTTCCCCTATGAGAAGGGCCAGCAATCCAGCACAGAGCGAGCGCTGGATTGCCGTCACAACCCACACTGCAGCCCGACAGCTCAATGGCACATGACATGCAGAGGAGCGAGAGGTTTGCTCTCGCTGATCTCCACGGTCTCCCAGAGTGTCGGGCTGACCCATGGCTGTGGTTTTACACACAAGCGGCAGCTGGCCAACAACAGAGGTGACTCAAGCTTCCCGGAGAAAGCAAAGTAACGACCGGCGACCGATACGAAAACATGAGCCACCCACGCACATCATTTCAGCATGCACCCAGACATGTGAAGCAATGATCGTGGCCGTCAGTGAGGACAGGAAACGACCGCATCCAGAAACACACAAATAGAATGTCATCTTTAAAAAGACGCAAGTTCTTCTTGTGTAAGCTCTTTTAGGGACTTTACTCTTTTGCTGAAGCACGCAGGGTAACGGCCGCCGCGACTCAGACAGGGATTGTGTGCAGCCTGTCGTGTGCTCTCTCTCTCTCTTTGAAGGCGCTTACTCTTACCAGCTGTAAAATGGCTTTCAGCACTCAAAAGTACCGTACTGGCTGTGAGAACAGCCATCTGATGCTGTAAAACAGCAATTTGCTCAATAATGGCAAACGAAACAATAAACAGAAAACAAAGAGAGGACTTCGACCCCACTGCTGTGCTGTTCGCTCACACTCAAACAAAAAAAAAGTTCAACCAAAAAGCTTGACTCGTCTTCTAGCAGACACTTACTTGCAGAGAGCATGAACAAACACTGTTTGGCTCCGAAGCAAAAAGCTGAAGAAGCAACTGTTTTGCATTTGAATCAAATATAATTCATTTCTGTGATCAAAGATGAATTTTCAGCATCATTACTCCAGTCTTCAGTATCACATGATCCTTCAGAAATCATTCTAATATGATGATTTGCTGCTCAAGAAACATTTCTGATTATTATCAAAATTTAAAACAGTTTTTCAGGATTATTTGATGAATAGAAAGTTCAAAAGAACAGCACTTATCTGAAAATGAATGCTCTTGTATAATTATCACTACAGTTCAAAGGTTTGGGGTCAGTAAGAGTATGAGATATAAACTTCCCTTTAGACACACAGTTTCTCAAGGATTTTGATATTTGCAGTACTGAATGTTATGATTTATCATATTTGTTGACTTACTATTAGGTCGGTCAATGGATGGACTTCCACGTCTTCTTTGAACTGCAAATGAAATAACATGGAATTTAAAATTTGGAAAATTCTTTTACCAAATTCTGTTATCATCTTTATTTATCAAAGAAATAATTCACACAAAAATAACAGTTTGACAACATGTATTATTCCACCTCAGTACTATACTCTTTCTTTCAGAATACACAAAAACATGGGGATAAATAAATAACAAATTATTTCAACACTATTTACATCTGCATAATCGTTTTTTTATTTATATGTTTGTTTTATGTTTACCACCAGTCATGTGCTTTCTTGTCAGAGTGATCTTTGCACTGTCTTTACAGACTTCTATTCAATTCAATAGAATTTCAATAAACATGGTATTTTATCTTGTTAAACACACTTATTTGGTCTGATTTGATTCTTACCTGAACTAGACGCCATTCCGTCCACACGGAGCGTTTAGGTGTATACGCAAAAATGTTGTATCGGATAGATGTTTCGTCCAGAAGAATCAGGCCTCTTTTCACAAGGTCTCTGTGGAACAAAAGTGGGCATTTCTGTATTTGTGGGTGTTTTCAAACTTGTAGGAGTTTATGCAACGAGAATGATCCCCTTCACCCGACCCCACCCCTAAATCATGTAACGCTCTCAAAACTCCTCTCTGTTTATGGCCTCGCCCATCAATCATTAATGTCCTGCAGAGACCTGTACCTGTTTTCAGAAGGTGAATCACGTTTCAAGCACTGATTTTCAGCAGCGGCGCTTCAATGTGATGACATAAAAAAGACAGAGTAAGGCAAAATAATGGCAAGAAAACTCATGTGCATGACGGTTGGAACGCAGCGCGCTCAGTGTAGTCAGGTTCATTAACAAATGACTCTTATGAACCGATTCTTTGTGAGTCAAAAACACACAGCGCAGCCAAGTTCACTTACGAAATGTTATTTAATTTGTACGTGAATCAGAAAATTACTGCTTCTTGACTAACTCAGAATTCCTCTGAGAAATGTGATCCCATCTGAATATGTCTGAGATTCATTTCGTAATTCTTTCTTCAGACATCAACCTTTTTATTCAAACACTCTGAAACTAGTGATTACATCTGATATTCACTCACAGGTAAGTGACAGAAATGTAAGAGTTTAGTTAAATACCATGATGCAGTGTTATCAAAAGCAGTATTTATTGTTATTAAAAGTGTGTTTTTAATTTAATATCATGTCATACTTCAGAAACAAGAACTTGACCAGTAGACAGAATGAACAAAGTCCAGTGAAAACTACTCCATAAAATGAAAACTGCATGATGTTTAGAGGATCTTTATTTATTAGGTTATTTATTTGAAAAATAAAATATTTGCTGTGTTGCTTTTAACGTATATAGAAAAATCCTTTCTTGATAGTATTAAATGCTGTTGTTCTTCACTGTAGCTCATAGAGACATTAGTAGTTTCTTCTACAGACCGGAGAGGGATGATAATGTGTCACCATAAAGATTTCATGTTATCCACTATCTGTGTTTGACTGACATGAAACATTTTGAGGAATTTGTACTGCTCATGCATACATTTACAGTACAACTAGGGAAAACCTTGTACTTTGTACTCCCTACAGTCTCATTTAAACTTTCAATTTATTCCATGAAAGATAAGAAAGTCTAGAACACTTGATAAAAAGCTATCTGTTGCATTTCCATTCATCTCAATGGCAGGTGCATGACTTGTGCATGAAACCTAGAAATACAAAACCTAGAGGAGGAGAGTCGAGAGAAGAAAGTAAAGAGTTACAGACAAACACTTTAAACACCTCATGAATGCAGTTTTCCTGTGTGTTGATGTTGTGCAGGTCATATTGAAGGGCTTGTCACTTTTTTTACATAAATCAGCTAAAAATTGATTTAGTACATTTTTAAGAATGAAATATGTTACCTTCAAAGCTGACAGACATGGATGAAAAGGAGACTAAAGTTTTGAATTCATTCATGTTTAAAATAATAATTTTTGGTAACACTATTTCAGGGTTCAATTCTCACTTTTAATTAGTTGCTTTATATATTAGCTGCATATTACTAGTAAATTGGCTGTTTATGTCACAGGAAAGCACAGAAACAAGCAAGTAGATCCAAATGCAGCTTTTTAATGAGGGTAATCCAAAACATAGTCGTCCAAGCAAAGGTCAAAATCCATCAAACAGTCCATAACAAAAACAGGGAAACACAAACAGAACTCCGTGACCGTAAATTAAACCACCATGACAAGAACAGAACAAACACAGACTAAATAGATAAACACTGATTACAGAACTCAACACTGCTGGATATAAGGAGTCCAGGAGTGAGTATGGGAATTGAAGTCCAAGGGGTGAAAACAAGAGTCCGGGTTGGAGTGCCCTCTAGTGGCTGATAGGGCACTCCCACTAGTGATCATGACAGTTTATTAGTACTTATAAAGCACATATTAATGCCTGATTCTACATGACCATATTCTACATCCCTTAATCCTACCCAATACCTGAACTTAAACACAACAAAAACTACCTTACTATTAAAGGGATAGTTCACCCAAAAATGAAAATGTGATGTTTATCTGCTTACCCCCAGCGCATCCAAAATGTAGGTGACTTTGTTTCTTCAGTAGAACACAAAAGATGATTTTAAACTCCAACCGTTGCCATCTGTCAGTCAAATAATGCGAGTGGATGGGAACTTCTACTATAAGAGTAAATAAAACTTGTATAGACAAGTCCAAATTAAACCCTGCAGCTTGTGACGACACATTGATGTCCTAAGACACGAAACGATCGGTTTGTGCGATAAACCGAATATTATTTATATCATTTTTTACCTCTAATACACTACTATGTCCAACTGCGTTCAGCACTCGTTAGTGAGGTCTGATCGCGCTCTGACAACAGAAGTGATATCTCGTGCATATACTTCAATGAGAGCGAGACATCACTGCCGCTGTCAGAGCGCGATCAGAACTCACTAAGCGGACTTGTCTATACAAGTTTTATTTACTCTTATAGTAGAAGTTCCCATCCACTTGCATTATTTGACTGACAGACAGCAACGGTTGGAGTTTAAAATCATCTTTTGTGTTCTACTGAAGAAACAAAGTCACCTACATCTTGGATGCGCTGGGGGTAAGCAGTGAATATATGTTTCCCATACTGAAGTGTTTCCGTTTTTTTTTTTTTTTTTTTTTTGTCAGAAGATGGAAATGTGTGTGTTTTTCTCTTTATGTTTCATCATCTGGTTCAGACTCAGACAGACGAGCAGCAGATGATCCAGAAGAGAATGAAGAAGATTCTAGAGATCAAACATTCAGTAAAGCTGAGAAAAGTGGAAAAAATAACATTAAAATTAATAATTATTTAATTTGCTAAATAAATTGTTTGAGTCATTTGTTATGGTTAAACATCATAATATTTTAAAATCACACATTTCAAGTCACTTGAGGCAAATAGATGAAGAGAGAAATTCTTTTATTTCCTTTTATTAAACAGCTTTATCAGAATATTTCCATCTGATATAAACCTAAACCTATTCTTTAACAAAGTGTCTGAGTCCATTACTGAGTGAAGAGTCTTCCTTCAGAACATGTTTCTTTGGGCCACAACTTTCTTTCTTGGAGAAGTGTTCCTTGAACTGAATCTTCCTCTTTTTACAGACTCTCGCCTCCAATGACGGTTTCCTACAGGGTTCCCATGTGGCTTAAAAGTACTTCCCAGACAGCAACATAGTGTCGGCCCAGATCCGGCCCACATCTGGTCCGCGTGTAATCCACATGTACCAGATGTGGGCCGGATCTGGGTCGACACTATGTTGCTGTCTGGGTTGGATTTCAGACACATCAATTCAAGGCCTGGAAAGTACTTGAAAACAAATATTGGTCCTTGAAAGTGTAAAGTCTTGTATCGTGCTTTAGTGCTTTATGTCAGTCCTCGGTCTCATACTGTGTAGTACATACATTAACAATCACATCACATGTTAACACAGCCGTAGAGTTACACTCACAGAACACTGCAGTTATTCACAATCATAAAACTTTATTATGAGTTTTAAAGCCTTGCCGGTTAAACATTTTATCTGTGTGACTGTTTTAACTGCATTTCACAGTGTGTTTAAATTGTTTTGTCTGTAACTCTTTACCTTCTCCTCTCGACTCTCCTCCTCTATAGGAACAGTGTTGTGAGTCCTGTGTTCTCCTTCAGTGCAGAACAGACAAACACACATCTGATCATCTCTGCAGAACATCTCCAGAGGTCTCTCGTGTTTCTGGCATATATAATCCTCCAGATTTTCCACAGCGTCGATCAGTTTGTGTTTCTTTAGACGTGGGACTCTGAGATGAGGCTCCAGATGATCATCACAGTAAGAGCTTTGACACGTCAGGCAGGACTTCACAGCTTTCTGCTTTCTTTCATCACTAGAGAACTTCTGCATGACTTTACTCTAAAGTTACTAATGTTATAGATATCTAATTGAACAAGATTAATTGGACAGTAAACATTTGATCATTTTAATAACCTTTTCAGTAAATAAAGGAGAGTCTTCAGTCGAACAGTGTTTACTGGAGATGTGCTGCAGTCGTCATGGCAACTCTGTCCTCATCTGTCACTCAGTGTTTTAGGAAATGCAGCTCCATTCACTTTTATTAATATACACTCATTATAATATATTAGAGTCATTAAAAAAACTATATAAATACATGTACATAATAAATAAAATATATGCAATTAATTTAATGTTTTTGTGACCTTAGCTCCATGTAGGAGGGTCACACTCTCCCAGACAAATCTCCCAATTTTCTTAAAGCACATTTACTCTTTGATTACTCTTTTCTCAGTATTCACACACAGGGTAAGGTCTGGTATGGCATTAAAGATTCAGATGGAGATGTGTATTAAGGAGGTGAGTATGTTGAGAGCAGCTGGTGATCCTGATTTAAACTGGATTATTCAGATCTGATCTTTCAACATCTCGGTTTGTCATCTCTTCAGGTTCAACACATTCACTATCTGCACCATCATCATTATCCATGGCAAGATCTGATCCAGTGTTGGTTCTGTTCTCTGAACTCCTGGTTCCTCTCTGACTGGTGCTGATGAAGTTTGTTCCCACCGTCTCCGGCTCTCAGAAGCTCCTGGCATCGATGGACTGCCGTCAGCTCACTCAGGTTCACGGATTCACCGATATTGTGCTCAAACCAAAGTGAAAAACTCTTTCATTGTGAAGCTTTCTAATGCTCTCACTGCTCTTGAAGAATATTTACATATTAGCAAGAAATTTAGTTTACACTCAGTATCAGTTATAGAATTGTAGAATTTTCTTACAAAATAACATGAAACAATCTGGAAAGTCTGTAACTTTAGTATATTAGAAACACTTTCATAGTCGATTTGAAAATTGTTGTATTTATTATCCCCCCCAACCTCCAACTAATCATACACACATTTCTACAATCCTTAACTTCATCAGAAGATTTGGTCTTACCAAGGATTGAGAGCGTTGTATGATGATCAGAGGTTTCAAGGTGGAGTCCGCACCAGCTCAGTCAGGGTCCGGTGCTCTTGAGGCTCGATGGAGTAAAGTAATTGCAGGTTCAGAGAATAGTCTTATGTAAAAAGTAATTTAACTCTGAGTCTTGGTTAGAAAAGTTTACGAATCGCCAAATACAATGGCTTCGGTTTAATAACAAGATACAGAATAAAAATTACAAAGAACATAAAAGTGAGTAAAGTCTTTACCCGAGGTGTGGCAATTTTCTGTTGTACAATTTCCAGTATATATAGTCTGATCACATCCTCTTTCCTGACATAAAACATCTCCTTATTTGTCAAAGTATAAGATACAGAGGTCATCCACGGGTTGCACACGTGCAGCACATCTTAACACATTTTACTAACTTGACCTTCACGACTTTCACACTAGATGTTCCTTAAACAATTATAGTTCTGCAAAAAGGCATATAGCTTGCATTAAAAATACACATACTGGTTAGATTGTGGTAAAAGCATACATCTTAGTTGACAATAGTTCCTCTTAATACTTCTCCTTTCAGCACCCAAGACGTATATTGTGGTTAGCTTGCTTCAACACTTCTAAAAATGAAAAATAAAACATACATCTTGGCCAGTTTCCACTTTGACCTTTTTGGCCTTTACATATAATAGTCAGACTCAACCGGCGCTGAAGCTTTTGTATTCAAAGCTTCAACCTCGTTTGTAATCTGTTCCAAGTCACACATAAAAGTATTCAACATACATGATTGTTTAATAAGCATGATCAACTTCAAATTAATTATCTGCTGTTGTCTCAGTAATTTAAGCATTTCTTTGGCCTTCGGATCCATCTTCATCCCTTCCACTCTCGTGGTTCTTCTTCTCTTCCTCATCTTGTTTCTTCTTGATTTCATCTTGTTCTTTTTGCAAACCTTGAGTAATCAAATTGACCATATCAACTCTAGGTTTCCCCTGATGAATTAGTTCTTTTGATAGGAAATTTTCAGTTCAGTTCATACTTGTTAGAGCCATCTCCACAACAAAATCAAAGTATTAATGAAAGACAAAAGAAATATAGAGATGTGTAACAAATTGGCCATTTACATGTACATATAACTCACAAATATTTCATTATAGTTCATGTTTTGTCAGTGACTGATATTTTTTTCTAAAGGCCTGAATATATATTTCTTTTATGCACTTGTGTCACATTTAAATTTTCTTTATATTTGTAAGGAAAATCTACTTGATTGTGCAAATTTATTTTTTGGTTTTTATTTACATATTCTAAAAACATCACATCTATATTGAATCTTTACAGATTTGATGTTTTTTGTTCATTTCAGCTGACAGGTGTGATGATCAGTGGCTTTGAGTTTTTACCTTTATCATTAAGGCCTGGATAGAAATATGGATAGAGTTTGTCAGTGAAAGTATGACCAGTGAAAGAGTAGATATGAGATCTGGAGTCCACGTCATAAAAAGAGACCAGACCCTCCTCATAATCCACAAACACTCCCACCTTCTCAGGTTTCACTCTCAGAGATAAAGAGACAGGTGGATATTCACAAGCTTTATATTGATTCTCATTCCTCAGCATAAGAATCCAGACTCCATCCTCAGGACTCAGTGTGATTCCCCCCTTCCTGTTAATGGATTCTCTGGCCACTCCTAAATCCCACTCAGTCTTTCCCTTCACCTGCACCTCATAGTAAAATCTCCCTGAACTGAATCCCTGCTTTGCCAGAACACAAGGTGCATCAGATCTATGGACGTCCTGCTTAATGTCTCCATGACTGACTTGTTTTCCATCATCAGACAGGATGAGATATGGATAAGCCGTATCAGGATCCAGAGTCACATCCACTGAGAGAGATCAGACATTATCAATCAACTTCAGAACAAACATTTTCATGCGTGTAAAACACATTATAATCAAAAGTATTGTGAGTGTATTGGTGTCAGTCACTGTACCTGCATACTTCTGAACCCACGTCAACACTGTGAACACAGATGACAATACAATTAATTATTTATAAGAATAATTTCAGGTTAACATTGAGTTTTTCTCTATTAACAGCACTCCACTCGGTCAATTTGCTGAGGTAAACGCTGTACAGAAGAAAGAGAGGACAAAACATGGATCAAAAGGAGGCGTGAGACACAGACTCTGGAAACACCGGAACAAGTTTCCTTTGCCTGACATTATCCTGTCAATCGAGCCTTCGGTAAGCAACAAACTAGACGAGCTTATGCTAAGAGCTGAACATGATTGTGAATTCAGACAAAGCAAACTCATTTTCCCTACAGAAACTTGACTCAAAGATCATCATAAACCCCAGGCCTAATGAGACGAGCTCATTTCAATCCACTGGAGGAGCTGTGTGTGTTTGACAATAGCTGGTCACACAATACTGTGTTCAGGTGGAAGTGAGCACACTGGAGATTATAACTATTGATTTCAGATCATTTTATCTCCTGCTGGAGTTCAGTCAGATCTGTCATATGTTCCTGGACCGAACGTTGATGCTGCAGCAGAGAAAATAGTGAGGAGCTACAATGATGCTCTCACTTGCTCTGCAGATCAACCTGATTAAATTTCTTTAATTGATGTGACTTATCTGAATATCTGCCTGCTCTTCAGCAATATGTGGACTGTCTCACTCATTTGAACTGGAATATTGATCACTGTCAGGGGAATATCCATGGAAATCTGACCACTATGTAATCAGGGATCTAATTCTTCTGGATTAAAATGGATTTCCATTTCTTTCAGCCAAAAATCGTAGTAACCAAAGTGTTGGTATAAAAAAATGATTTCAAATGAAATAAAGCGGTTGAATGTTTGCAAAACAACAATAAAAATTAAGTTATAAAAGTTTGTTTTAAAATGTATTAAGTAATAAAATTGACACAATTGTCCCACTATCACGTGCAGGTGTAACATTTTGCTGCCTTGAACGGGTCATTGAAACACAATAAGAGTTTTAAGTTCATGATTTAAAATTAATGAGATTTATTTATGTAATGTTTTAATTCTAATTGTTTATTTATGTAAATGCCGCATAACTGTGACGTGTTTATGCATGTGCGCGTTGATTATTCGAACTGCATTCAAACACTGGAGCGGTGCAGAGTTGCCATGGAAATGGAAAAACAACAACTGACAGGCAGCAGAAACTCCGTCTCCTGCTGTTGTTTTCACTGCTCTCAGGTGAGTTTAGTCGCTAAAATCACACGAATAACACACACAACTGTTCTTAACACTTGTTTTTCTTGTAATTGACACACTTGGGTTGAATATTGACTGACGAATTGGGATATCACTAGAGAGCCCTATCAGCTTAGAGTGAACTAAAACAGGCCAATGGAATTGGCGTGCGATATTTGCATAATGTGCACTGCCTCCATCAGGTATACAGTGGTGCTCAGGATTATTGGCACCCTTGGTAAATATGATCAAAAATGACTATAAAATAAATCTGCATTGTTTAGCCTTTTGATCTTTAATTCATAAAATGAGCAAAAATCTAACCTTTCATTGAAGGAAAAGAATTGAAAGTGGGGGAAATCACATTATGAAATAAATGTTTTTCTCCAAAACACGTTGGCCACAATTATTGGCACCCCTAGAATTTTGTATGAGTAAAATATCTCTGAAGTATATTCCCATTCATATTTACATTTTTTAGCACACCAGGGTGATCATGAACATGAAATTGTCCAGCCATGACTTCCTGTTCCACAGGAGTACAAACACAAGGAAACACAAAGACCAGATTCCTGTAATCATTCATCACAATGAGAAAAACCAAAGAATATAGTTCTGATGTGCAGCAAAAGATTGTTGAGCTTCACAAAATAGAAAGTGGCTGTAAGAAAATAGCTAAAGCATTGAAAATCCCCATTTCCACTACCAGGGCAATAATTAAGAAGTTCCAATCAATTAAAGATGTTACAAATCTGCCTGGAAGAGGACATATGTCTAAATCGTCCTAATGAACATTAAGGAAGAAAGTTTGAGTGGCCAAAGACTCTCCAAGGATCACAGCTGGAGAATTGCAGAGGTTAGTTGAGTCTTGAGTCTCAGACAGCCTAAAAAAATGATCAAACAGCACCTACATCCCCACAAGTTGTTCTGGAGGATTTCAAGAAAAAATCCTCTGCTCTCATCCAGAAACAATCTACAGCATATTCAGTTGTCAGAGAAGACTGGAACTTCAAATGGGACCGGCTTCTATGGTCAGATGAAACTAAAAAAGAGCTTTTTGGCAGCAAACCCACCAGATGGATTTGGTGCACACATGGATAAAAAGTACCCCATGCCCACGGTTAAATATACTGCTGAATCTTTAAAGTCGTGGGCCTGTTTTTCTGCTGGACGTCCTGGACATCTTGTTCAGATACATGGCATCATGGATTTTATCAAATACCAACAGATAAAAAATCAAAACCTGACCGCTTCTGCTAGAAATCCAATAATGGGCCATGGTTGGATCTTCCATCAGGACAATGATCCAAAACAAACATCAAAACCAACACAAAAATGTGTCACTGAGCACAAAATGCAGCTTCTGCCATGGCCATCCCAGTCCCCTGACCTGAACCCTAAAGAAAATGAGTGAAGAAGCACCAGCATGGAGCTGGGAATCTGAAGGATCTGGAGAGATTCTGTATGAAGGAATGGTCTCTGATCTCTTGTCAGGTGCTCTCCAAACTCATCAGGCATTATAGGTGAAGACTCAGAGCTGTTATCTTGGCAAAAGGAGGTTGCAAAAAGTATTTAACAAAAGGGTGCCAATAATTGTGGCCAACGTGTTTGAGAAAAACATTTAATCATAATGTGATTTTTCCCCCACTTTCAATTCTTTTCCTTCAATGAAAGATTAGATTTTTGCAAATTTTATGAATTAAAGATCAAAAGGATAAACAATGCATAATTATTTTTATTGTCATCTTTGATCATATTTACCAAGGTTGCCAATAATCCTGAGCACCACTGTATATAAATAGGAAGCAGATGCAATCGCACTCTGTTTTTCGCTGAGGAGACAACCTAGTCTGCACTACAGCGAGGGTGCAGAAACTGTGGTAACAGGACATATGTCTCCTTTCCCTCCTTCGGGGAACGAGGGTTACATACATAACAGAAATGTTCCCTTTCAGTTGGTCACATTCAGTGTACGTCAGTAGTGACCAACGAATTTGGATCCCAAATAAAACATCACAGTTATGAAGCCCTTCCAGTGCCCAGTACGTCGAGAGAGTCTACTGCTGTTCCGGGGGACGCCGGGCGAAGTGAATAATATCCAAGTCTGATAGTGCGAATGAGCCAGCGGGATGGGCTGGTGGAGCGCTATCCAGGCTTCCAGACACCGAGCCAGCGGGACCAAAGGCACCTTTTTGTGGAGTCCAGCGGTGGAACAGACAGACAAACAAATTCCCGTCGGCCCTCCTCCGGGGGTGGGAGAGATGCTGGAACTCTCTCCCGAAAAGCAGAATCCTTCCCCTCCAGGTCGCCCGTCTCAGGACCATGACTTCCTCGATGGCTTGCCACCTGGGTTGGCTCCCTGCTGTTTGGCGGGTGTGGGCTGCTGCTTGGCCGACTTAGCAGGGGCGGAGAATGACACAGGCGGGCGCCCTCGGCGACGAGCAGGCTAAGGCTGTGCAACCGGCAGCGGTGTGGAGGCAGCAGTGGACCACCGGGGCAGGACATGTTTGATGGCCTCAGCCTGCTTTTACTGCTGGGCAGTACCGCATCGCCGAATAGGCTGACCTGAGACACGGGGGAGTCCAGGAACCAATATTTATCAGTCTCCCTCATGTCAGCTAGGGTCAGCCAGAGGTGGTGCTGCTGGACTACAAGTGTAGCCATCGCTTGACCAACAGAACGTGCCATCACTTTAGTCACCCGGAGGGCGAAAAGGGCCATGGCATGCAGGGCGGAGGCAGCTTGTTCACAGGCTCTGTAAGCTTTCTCCATCAGTCCTGACGAGAATTTACAGGCCCAGGATGGGAGAAGCGGTTCACCGCGCCAGCTGGCGGCTGTTGGACACAGCTGCACCACAACAGACCGCTCGACTGGGGGAATCTGCGTGTATCCCCTAGCCTCTCCGCCATCCAGGGTGGTGAAGGCTAGAGCGAATGCTATACGGCGTCCGCCAAGACTTAGTCACCTCATCTTGCACCTCCGGGAAGAAAGGCATCGGAGCGGGGCGCTGGGGACCAGCGCGGGCCACTCCGTGGTACCAATCATCAAGCCGACAGGGGCCGGGGAACAACGAAGGATTCCACATGAGCCTGACCTTCTCGGCCGCCAGGGAAAGCATAGCCGTCAACTTGGGATTGGCCTCAGGCAACGCTACAGTCCCAGAGGGAGGCAATGCAGCCGAGTCTTCATCTCCCAAGGACTCTTGCTCACCTTCCGATGCTATGATCGACATTTGATTATCCCCAGGCGTGCCGAAGGAAACGGATGGTCACACCGTAGAGGGACCAGCGCATTCCAACGCATGATCCTCAGATTACCCTGCCTACACACCGATGTGCTGTCACCCTGGCCGGAGCCAGAGAAAACGGGAGCACAGGGCATAGGGGAGGAGACCCCCGCTCCCTGAGATCCAATGAACGAGTGTCTATATCTCAGCACTGAGATAGTCATGTTCCCACAATGAGTATATGAACTATACACAAAAGCAGCTTCAGCGTGCTGAACACCCAGGCACGTGATGCAGCAATTGTGACCATCAGCGGGGACCAGTGAATGACCACATCTAGAAACACACAGACGAAATGACATGTTGATAAATGATCTTGATAAATTTGTAAATTTTGAAAACACAAAAAAGTTAAAGGGGTGGTTCAGTGTGATTTCACTTTTTTAACTTTAGTTAGTGTGTAATGTTGCTGCTTGAGCATAAACAACATCTGCAAAGTTACAGCACTGAAAGTGTAATGCAAACGGAGATATTGTCTTTTAAAGTTATGGCAGTTTAATGACTACAAAAACGACAAGGTTGGACTACAACGAGCTTCTTCCCGGGTTGGTGACATCATAAACCCTGCAAAACATGCCCCCAGGAACATGCAACTGAGTGGGCGAGGCGATGTGGTGCAGCATAATGGAAGCGGAAGAGTTGTGTACACCGGACACGAGCGACGCGACGATTCAAAAGATTATGAACCCATTATAATCTGTGATATTTTCAACACTGGATGCGGCGCTGAAGAAGCTTCCAGAATCTACACGAGTTCAATGCTGGATTTGCACAAAGGCTTTTACTGAAAGATGAAGCAGTTCCCACTTTAAAAGCAGAAGCTGCTGTTTATTGGCTTCAAACTGTAGTGCATTTTATTGTTTGTAAGTTATATGTCTTTTAAACGTATAGTTCTGTTGCTATTTTTGGTTGCATCAAGGACATATACAAAGTTCAACTCGTGTTTGCTTCGCTAGCCAGTTAGCTAAGTTCTAGTGCATACTTCTCCAACAAACACCAACAAACATCTATATTTATAGACAAACAGTTGTTCATGCTATAAATTAATCGCTGCCTTTACAAAAATGCTACTACTCAGTCATGTATTCGGCTACACTAAAGCTTTAATCAAGATAAAACTGTACATTGAAAGCTAACAAACAGCAGTGACAGCATCTAAACACTTTGACACAAATACTAAATGAAATACCATTCATAAATGTCCTTTATAAGCCACAATTGCAGAGGTTCTGCCTGACCCTCTTCATCTGGGTCTGATTTGGCTCAATTTGATACAACAATATAGACGCCATTATCATTTCCCCCCTAAGCGCATAACTACGAATGGTAAGGGGCGTGGCATTTCCGGACGCTTCAGCGAATCACGATACACTGGGCCAGCTACCAACCTGCTGACCAATCTGAGCACATTGCGTATTTTGGAAGGAGTGGTATCATAGAAGCAGGAAGTCAAACAAGCCGTTCATACGACAGTGGAAACAGATGTGTAGAATAAAGGTAAAATATATGAAAAATACAGTGTTTTCCAAAAAAAAAAAAAAAAGCAATAAGACATGTTAAACTGTGCCCCAAAAACACAATCAAGCTTAGAAAAAAAATACTGGACCTCCCCTTTAAGGACTGCAACTGAATATGACATGATCTGAAGATATAACTTTTAGTGATTTTATAATAACATGGTAATAAGCAACATCACAGATGCTTAAAATTAATTTAACACTTTTTTCTTAGTATTTTCTTAGTTAATGAAAAAAACACGGTATTTGATATTCACATACCAGTTTGAGGGAGTTTTTCATTTATCTGTTTATTCAGTAGAGTCAGAGCTCTTTTCAGAGAGTTCTCGTCCACATCAGAGTTCTTGTTCTGTGAAAGGCTGTAGAGGGATGAGAACATCTATGGCAGAAGAGAGAAGACTATTAAATATTAATTATATTCCACATTATCTCTGATGAGACAAATGTTCACAGACCTGTATGAGGTGGAGATGATCATTAGTCTGTGAGAGCTGCTCCAGCTCAGAGTTTCTCTTCTCCAGCTCAGTGATTTCCTGCTTCAGCCCTTTAATGAGATCTTCAGCTCCTTTGAGAGTTTCTTTCTGCTGTTCCTCCATCATCTTCAGCTGCTCAGATTGAACAACAAACAGTAATACCCAGTGATGCAAACAAAACTTTTTTTTTTCCGAATTTCATTGTTTTGAAATGAAAATTTTATGCATGTCATTTATATAATTCATTGACTGTGACGAGATGAAGCACTTTTCTGTTTTGCATTTTCAACATATTAGGTATATGAATACATCTGAATAGGTGCATATTTTAAATATTATTTGTAAACAGTTACAAAAAAAATCTTAACCCCCACTTTATATTATGTGGCCTTAACTACTATTGTCACGGACTGCACAGGGACACGAAGGCTAAGGATCTAAATGCAGGATTTATTAGGATGAGCGTAGTCATACAGGCTGAGGTCAAACACCAGCAAACAGATACAAGAGGGCAAGGCAAAAGTGTAATCCAATAAACAGGAAAACCAGGGAACATGAAACAAGGAAACGCTCAGGATTGCAGTAGTGACACTAGACAAAACTTTGCACCGAATGAGTAAAACACAGGGACTATATATACACAGGCACAAACAATCTTAACAAGACAAAAAGTTAGCGAGGGGGTGTGGTCCAATGAGTGTCCATGGTAACAAACAAGGGGAGCAGCAGGGGAACATGAGGTGTACAAACAGAGGACATACAGGGAACACAGACAAGGACCATGACATTGCCCCCCTCCTAAGGAGCGGCTTCCAGATGCTCCTAACAAATCCAGAGAGGCAGGGCGGAGGTGAACAAGGGGGCGGAGTGGGGGGCCAGGTCCATGGAGTGGAAGAGGGCCTGCCAACAGAAGCTTAGCAGGGTGCCAGGGTGGAGCAAGCGGCCAGGGTGGCGCAGGCTGGGTAGGTGGCCAGGGTGGCGCAGGCTGGGTAGTTGGCCAGGGTGGCACAGGCTGGGTAGGTTGCCAGGGTGGCGCAGGCTGGGAAGGAGGTCTCCAGGGTGGGTCCAGGGACTCTAGGTGCCATGGGAGGTCGGGAGTCTCGAAGAGCCATGGCGGGTCAGGTGCCTCGGAGAGCCACAGCGGGTCAAGTGCCTTGAGGAGCCAGGGTGGGTCAGGTGCCTCGGAGAGGTTCTCGTAAATTTCTTTGGAAGGGTCTGCACTTCTTTGGGCTGGAGCGGATTCTGAAGCCGGATAGAGGAAGTGGAAGATAGTGGAGTGGGGTGGGCTGGGCTCATGGAGTGGAATGGGTTCATGGAATGGAACGGGCTCGGCGACTGGATTGGAGTCTGGAGCGGGCTCGGCAAATGGAGAGGAGTCTAGAGCGGGCTCAGCGACTGGAGCGGAGTCTGGAGCTGGCTCAGCAACTGGAGTAGATTCTGGAGCGGGCTCGGCGACTGGAGCGGAGTCTGGAGCTGGCTCAGCAACTGGAGTAGATTCTGGAGCAGATTCATTGGCTGGAGCGGATTCAAGGACTGGAGTGGGCTCTGGAGCAGATTCAGGGACTGCAACCAATGTGTGCGCAGCCCACACACACCAGATGGCTGTGGCCATAATGGCCAACACTGCAATCTCTGGGGGCTCAGGCATAGTAGCCATCTCGTTGGAAGGCTCAGGGGGAGCGGACATCTTGTCCGTAGACACTGGCGGAGCGGCCATCTTGTCCGTAGACACTGGCGGAGCGGCCAACTTGTCCATAGACACTGGCGGACCAGCCTTCTTGTCCGTAGACACTGGCGGAGCGGCCATCTTGTCCATAGACACCGGCTTGGTGGCCATGACGGGATGAGACTCTGGGTGATCAGCAGAGACGTGACGTGACTCTGGAAGATCAGCCGAGACGTGACAGGGTTCTGGGAGGTCTGCTGAGATGTGATAAGGCTCTGAGAGGTCTGCTGAGACATGACGAGGCTCTGGGAGGTCTGCTGAGATGTGACGAGGCTCTGGGAGGTCTGCTGAGACGTGACAAGGCTCTGGGAGGTCTGCTGAGACGTGACATGGCTCTGGAAGATCTGCTGTGACTTGACTTGGCTCAGGAAGATCAACTGTGACTTGACTTGGCTCAGGAAGATCAACTGTGACTTAACTTGGCTCAGGAAGATCAACTGTGACTTGACTTGGCTCAGGAATGGCAGCCATCTTGATTGGAGACTCAGACATGGCAACCATGTTGTAAACGGGCTTTGAAGTGGAAGTCACATTGCAAACTGGCCCTGATGCAGGAACTACAGGACGGCAAGGTATATATAACATAGGGCTTGCACTCCTCCGAACTAGCCATGCTGGTGACTGTAATGGGCCAAGCTCCATGGCAGCTTGGTGAGTGTTGCCCCTCCCCAAAAAGTGTTTAGGCAATGGGTCGTCCTCCACCTCACCCACAGTGAAGGGAGAACCACACAGCAGCAGGGCCAAGTCCAAGTACTGTACCAGGGTCCAGCTGGGACCTCCATCTGGCATCAGTTGGGCAATGTCATAATTCAGTCCACTCCAAAAACATTCAATAAGCATCACCTCATCCAATGGCACAAGGTGGCTATAAGTTATAAAATCCTCCACATATTCCTCCATGGGGCGGCCATTTTGGTGAATATGACAAAGAATGCTCGACGGGTCTTGATAACCTGCTGCTAGATCCATGGCGGCAAAGTTTTCTGTCACAGACTGCACAAGGACATGGCTGAGGATCTAAATGCAAGATTTATTTATTTATTTCACAGGGACAAACAAGCTTAACAAGATAATGATTTAACAAGGGGGCGTGGTCCAATGAGTGTCCATTGTAACAAACAAGGGGAGCAGCAGGGGAACATGAGGTGCACACACAGGAGATACAAGAACAAGATAACACGTTAACAAGGGGGAGTGGTCCAATGAGTGTCCATGGTAACAAACAAGGGGAGCAGCAGGGGGACATGAGGTGCACAGAGGAGATACAGGGAGGACCTCAGACAAGGACCGTGACAACTATGTACTTACATAAAAAAATAAGTAAATGTTTAGTGTTCATATTGTATTGCAAAACACTTTTGCTGCTATTGGGTCCACAGTACAATTATAAATACAGATGTAATTACATGCAGGTACTTTTTAGAATATAAGTACAATGTAAAAACATGTACACAATAAGTGCATTGTATCAAATGATTAGCCTAATTTAAATGTAAGTATATAGTAGTTAAGGCCACCTAATTTAAATTGGGACCAAATCTTATTCCTTTACTGTTCTTTTTGCTTTTTACTTTCCTGTCAATCCATTTAAATCCTTTGTTTGTTTATTTTAACTTCCAGCCGAACTGCTGAGACCATTGCATAGCAAACACCAAATCAGCCACACTCCTAAACCAATGCACACACACACACACACACACACTCACGGTGTATTGTGTAGGCAAGATGATCAGTGCTGCTATCAATAGGACACCCAGACCAATAATCATCCCATTTGAAAAGTGGATGGTTTGAGATGAAGTAAGGAAACAGTCATTGGAGGCGAGAGTCTGTAAAAACAGAAAGATTTAGGCAAGGCAAGGCAAGGCAATTTTATTTGTATAGCACATTTCATACACAATGGTAATTTAAAGTGCTTTACATAAAGAAGAATCAAATACATAATAATAAAAATGGAACGCATAAGAAATAGAAATAACAGTAAAAACAGAATTTTGCTATCTGGATGGAAGAGCTAGGAAGATTCAGGGAGTTTTTTGTTGTCCATCTGAGCAGATCTAAACGGATCTATCCATCAGAACGGATCTAAATGGATCTTCCTCACATGTCAGGACCGCTGTCTTGCTCTACCCGTTTAGGCACTTCGAACTGATACACAAAATTTCAATCTCCCCTTTTGCCAAGACACCTCAAACTGCGTCACACAGCCCCAATCCCCCTTCCAGAGATATCTTATTTATGCAACGCAGTTCAAATTTCCCCTTTCAAAATTTCCCCTTTGGTAAGTATCCTGACTGTAATCCAGAAATATCTTAACCATGCACCACAGTTCAAATTTCCCCTTTGGAAAGTGCCCCAACCAACCTGTTTTGATTTCCGGAATGTGTTAATCACGTTGCCTTTGCAAGTGATCGCAATTCCCCTTAGAAACCCCTTCCATGTACCAAAGAGTCAGATAGCCCAACCATCATGGTTTGTCCCCTTATCTAAATTTTACCTAATCACAAATGCTTTCTTCCTAATTCTCCCAACTCTTTCAACCAAACAGCAAGATTTAAAATGCCTTAAAAGTCAGAAATAACAAGATGATACATAAAAGATATAAAATACATTAAAAATGAAATAAAAACTGAAAAAAGGAATTAAAAGAATAAAAAAAAACAATATGTATAAAATAAAATGCAAACAGTTCAGACAAAGCACAGTGCTCAATCAGTAAATGCATGCATAAACAGAAGTGTTTTGAGTCTGGATTTGAATGTGGCTACTGTTGGAGCACACCTGATCTCATCTGGAAGCTGGTTCCAGCTGCGGCTGGCATAACAGCTAAAAACAGACTCTCCTTGCTTTGAGTGAACCCTTGGTATTTCTAAGTGACTTGATCCTGATGATCTGAGTGATCTTTTTATATTCTATGAGCATATCTGTAATGTATTGAGGCCCTAGGCCATTGAGTGATTTATAAACAAGTAACAGTACTATCAATTCTAAATGCAACTGGAAGCTTGTGCAAGGACCTGAGGACAGGTGTGATGTGTTCATGTTTTCTGGTTCTGCTCAGAATCCTGGCAGCAGCATTCTGTATGAGCTGCAGCTGTCTTATGGTCTTTTGGGGAAGACCAGTGAGGAGCCCATTACAATAATCCACCCTGCTGGTGAAGAAAGCATGAACAAGTTTCTCTAAGTCTTGACTGGAGACAAAGCATCTAATTCTTGCAATATTTTTGAGATGATAATATGCTGATTTAGTCATTGTCTTTACATGGCTATTGAAACTCAGGTTTGACTCCAAAATCACACCAAGATTGCTGACTTGATTTTTTGTTGTTTGACCCCTAGAATGAAGGTATGCGTTCACTTTGAGAACTTCATCTTTGTTTCCAAACGCAATGACTTCAGTTTTGACTTTGTTTAACTGAAGAAAGTTTAGGCACATCCAATTTTTAATTTCATCAATGCATTGGCACAGGGAGTCAATGGGGCTGTAGTCGTTAGGTGATAGGGCTAGGTAAATCTGGGTGCAATTATGCAATTATTTCTCATTATTTGGCTCAGTAGCAGCATATATAGGTTGAACAGGAGGGGTGCAAGTATTGAACCTTGAGGGACTCCACATGTCATGGATGTCCACTCAGATTTATGGTCACCAATACTCACATAATAACCTCTCCCTTTTAAGTATGACCTAAAAAATATAAGGACCATCCCAGAAAGCCCAACCCAGTTTTCCAGCCTGTCAAGAAATATGTCGTGATCAACAGTGTCAAACGCAGCACTGAGGTCGAGTAGAACCAGCACTGATAATTTACCTGTATCTGTGTTTAGGCGAATATCATTTATTATCTTTATGAGTGCTGTCTCTGTGCTGTGATGCGGTCGGAAACCAGATTGAAAGTTGTCAAAGTATCCATTCAAGTTTAAGAATTTGTTCCGCTGATTGAACAAAACTTTTTCAATGATCTTGCCTATGAAAGGGAGATTTGAGATTGGTCTGTAGTTGCTCAATATGGTGTTATCCAGATTGCTCTTTTTCAGGAGGGGCTTAACAACTGCAGTTTTCAGGGATTTTTGGAAAAGTCCCAGAAAGAAGTGAGGCGTTTACCACTTCTAGGAGATCTGCTTATAAACAGTTAAACACGCTTGTGGGAAGTGTGTCAAGGGCGCAGGTTGATGTTTCAAGGTGCTGTAATGTTTCTTCCAAAATATTACCATCAAAGACATAATAGCTACTTTCTGAGGTTGTGATCTGATCTGTTTTACCCCAGTGCAGCTCAAGGATGTGCTGATCGCCTTTCTGCTATTATTAATTTTCTCAGAGAAGAAGCAAACTCACAGCATTTGCTGTCTGAGAGCATTTCACTGGGAATCTGACTTGGGGGGTTTGTTAATCTCTCTACAGTGGCAAAAAGAGTGCAGGTGTTTAGGTTTCTGTTTATAATATTTGAGAAGAAGGTCTGTCTAGCTTTGCTCAGTTCCACATTGAAAGCATGAAGGACATCTTTATAGATGTTATAGTGGATTTCAAGTTTTGTCTTTCGCCACATGCTCTCAGCTTTTCTGCATTGTCTTTTCATATTTTGCACTGCTGTTGAGTTTCTCCACAGTGTTTTTTGTCTGCCACTTTTCTTCCTGACTTTCACAGGAGCAATGTTATCAATAACATTCTGTACTTTTGAGTTAAAAGAATCAAGGAGAAAATCAACAGAGTCTGCAGATATGCTTGGTGTTACGATATAGCCTTCATAAACAGTGCACTAGTGTTCTCATTTAAGCATCGCTTTTTGACCGAGATAGATCTAGCTTCAACAGTAAGAGAGATCAATATATCAGAGAAAATACAGAAATTATCCAATAGCACTACATCCTTAATGACAATGGATGAAATGTTTAGACCCTTACTGATAATAAAATCTAGAGTGTGTCCACGATTGTGTGTGGGTCCATGTACATGCAGATCAAAAGTATTCAAAACTGTTAGGATTTCTTTTGCCATATTGTATTCTGCATTTCCTATGTGGATGTTAAAATTCCCAGTAATAGCAAAACAATCAAACTCTGAGGAAATTGCTGATAACAGTTCTGTAAAGTCCTCCACAAAGACTAGAAAGTTTTTTGGAGGCCTGTAAATAACTATAAGTAGAATGCGAGGAGCACCTTTTAACACAATACCCAAATATAACCAAATATTCAAAAGACAAGTAATCACCAAATGATTGCATTGATAGACATCTTTAAATAGAGCAGCTACACCTCCACCTCTCCTAACAGCTCTGCAGACACTCATAAAAGTAAAGTTAGGAGAGATGTCATGAGCCGGGTTTGATTTTCTCTTGTCTTTTTGTTCCTCTGTCTCTATTGCCACATTCACTCAGCTGTTTGTAGTTGCAGTTAGCGCTCGTGTTGATTTGCCTTCACACCTGTTTCTCTTCTGCTCTGATTTGCTTTGCTATTTTTCCCTGCTGTTTTCTCGCGTCTTTGTCAGATGATTATTATCCTTATTATGGCGTTTAACTCTGTTCTACTCGCATCCAAATATCATTTAATGATTGATTGTGTGTTCGTCTCAGTCATAGTCTCAGTAGCTGTCCAGACACCTATCCTTATGAGCCCCTTGTTCGTCAAGCCTGGTTTCTGCCAGCTGCCAGGCATATGGCAACCATATACCACCTGCAGTGCTGCAGGTCCAGGACAGTGCTACTGAGTTCTACGAGCCTCCACCAGTTTCATATTTTTTATTTTTGTTTCAGTCTGTGAACCAGCTGCGAGCGCCCAAGTGAACGGCGCTTGGCAGTCTGCCTTTGTTGGACATTATTTGAACTGTTAATAAACTCTGTCTAAATCGCTTCTTCGCTTCTGGGTCTTCTGCTTCACACAGCAAGGGACTGTTTCATTCAGGATTGTTGCACTGCAACTGTCTTCATGCCATGTTCCATTTAGAAGCATAAATTCTAGGTTGTTTGTGGTTAAGTTGTTGACTAGAAGTCATTTATTTTTAAGTGAGCAGATGTTTAAAAGTGTTAACTTAACAGCCTTACTTTCTGTCTCTACAGTAATCTTAGTTTGATGTGTGATAGGCAGCAGATTAAATGGGTTTGCCAAATGGTTTGAGAAGGCCTTAGGCTTTCTATCACGTAATAAAACAAAAATAGAGAAAGCAACAGGCACACTGGGCTCCCGCTTGTTCTGTAAACATTTGATAAAGTCACTGTTATCATAGCGGGGACCCGACACACATCACTGAGAGCTGTTATCAGTTGTTTTTGGTTCACCTAGAACAGATGGAGGAGGGTGAGGGCCCTGGCTTTGTGGCAGGGGCCGAAGAGCTCTTACAGGAGGAGGGGGAGGCCAAGCTGGGCCCACAGGCTTTGGTGGTTTCGGGGCTCGCTTTTTTGTTGATATCTGGGGGCTCGTAGCAAAAGAGTTGGAGAGTTTGGTTCTAGCATAGACCAGTTACTCCACTTTCTCTGAGAAAGACAGAAGAGCAGATGCTGGAGAGAGGGATAACATGTCCGGTGAGAGGGGCTGTTGCTCTGGTGTTACTGGAGGCTGTAATATGTTGTCCTGGCTTCCCTGGCTGTTTTCCTGAAAGTCAACCTTGGGTGCTGAATCTTGGAGCAGTTCTAACACGTCACTGTCTCTCGGTGAGCTCTGTGGTCAGGGCTCAGTCAGGATTGTGTCCGTGAGCAGTGGTTGTTGTGGCTGCGTGGTGTTATCATTGACCTTGTGGGATGTGTCAGCCGCATGTCCATTCAGCTGCTGAAATGAAGTCCTGTGGTCAGTTGTACTCTGTCCAGGTGTGTTTGTGCCATTCAGATTGAGTGGATTTGCACACACTGCTGAAGGATGATGGAGGGAGAAGTAGATATTGTCCTTTATCCAGTGATGGAGTACTCGAGTCCTGGACTCGGACTCGAGTCCGACTCGAGTCACTATTCTTTGGACTCGAGTCCGACTCGAGACTCCATTCTCTGGACTCGTGACTCGACTTGGACTCGCGGACTGATGACTCGTACTTGGACTCGGACTCGAGGATATATAAAATCGGACTTGAGCATTCATTACGTTGTTTTTTAATAAATATGTTATAAAAAATTATATAAGTTTATATATAATATTATATTAGGTTTCATGCCCAAGACCTGCCGGGATCTATTTTTTCCCTCACAGACACTGCTACCGCTCGCTCTCTTGACAACACACACACTGACGTCAGTCACTTTACGCTCGTGCATGATTCACGGGCTAAATGTTCAAATTTGGAAAATGCAGAAAGATGTGCCCCGGATCGTGAAATTCGCCTACACAAATTTTTCATCTAATGCTGGAAAGAGCAGCGCTAAATGTTGTGTAATCGCACAATTGAGGAAAAGAATGGGACAACTTCAAACTTTAACAGACACCTGTCACGGATGCACCCAGAAAAGTAAGTAAAATGCTTTCCATTGAAACGTTAACGTTAGCTTTTAAAAAAACTATTATTGACTAATGCATATATTATAATAAACAGAAGAAGCTAGGGTTGGGCGGTGTTTGACAATTTGGCATCAGACGTCGATGATGTCTAACATCTGGTTCAGATTACATTATTTTTTTTGTCTGTTGCGATATAGTCACCGTGTCAGATGGATGACGCAATTTTGACTCCTAAAATCCTGTGGTGTCGTGGACAAGAAACATGACAGACTAACGTTACACGTTGCTTTCTGACCAGTCGCGTGCCGTCACACACACACATTCACTTGAACACATACTACAAATGCATTCACGCTAAATCACTCGGTCACTCACTCACGCGCTCTCTCTCTCTCTCTCTCTCACACACACACACACACACACACACACACACACACACGCACTCACTCACACACACTCACTCCCACACTCTCTGTCTCTCTCTCTCGGCATATCGTATTGATTTTTACGGTTTAACTATTTTTAAAATACAGTGCCCTGTAAAATGCACGTTTCTCTCATTTGTGTTTAATGTAGAACCTCTTTAATACATTTTATCAGTTCTTTGAAGGTCCCAGAGTGGAGACATGTTGGCACTGGGAGCTCGAGACTTGACTCAGACTCGAATACGGGACTCAAGACTCGACTTGGACTCGAACTCTGGTAATGGTGACTCGACTTGGACTCGACTCGGACTCTTCTTTGGTGACTCGGACTTGGACTCGAACACTGGGACTCGAGACTCGACTCGGACTCGACAGTTGGTGACTCGACTACAACACTGCCTTTATCACTCTTGAGCCCAGTTTGTTTAGGTGCAGGCCATCACGTGTGAACATTTGTCCCTGACTCCAGAAAAGATTGAAGTTGTCGATGAAATTCGGTCCCTTTAAATTGCAGTTTTTTTGCAGCCATGTGTTAAGCCCAAGCAACCGTGTAAATCTATTTGTTCCTCTTGCTGGGAGTGGTCCACTGATGAACGACTTAACTTTTAGTCTTCTAAGCATTTTAAAAAGTTAATTAAAATCCCCTTTAAGGAGTTCTGACTGCTCTTTACGAATATTATTCTTACCCACATGGATGATTAGTCGATTTCCCATTTACATCATTTTTTACATCATTTCCCAGCAGCGTTTTAAAAAGTTAATTAGGTCATTACGTAATTTCCCGCTTGTTGCTGCCATGCTGTTTGAGTTAGAGCTCCGTCGAGTTGATTCCTAATTGCTTGTTTTTTCTCTTAAAGGTGCACAAGAATGCTTTTTCACAAGATGTAATATAAGTCTAAGGTGTCCCCTGAATGTTTCTGTGAAGTTTCAGCTCAAAATACCCCATAGATGTTTTTAAATGATTTTTTTTAACTGCCTTTTTTGGGGCATCATTAACTATGCACTGATTTTTTCAGCGCGCCGCTCCTTTAATTCACGTGCTCCCTGCCACACGAGCTCTCGATTATATTACAGCACATTTACAAAATTCACACAGCTAATATAACCCTCAAATGGATCTTTACAAGATGTTCGTCATGCATGCTGTATGCATGCTTCGAATTATGTGAGTATAATATTTATTTTGATGTTTATATTTGATTCTCTATGAGTTTGAGGCTGTGATCCATGGCTAATGGCTAATGCTACACTGTTGGAGAAATTTATAAAGAATGAAGTCGTGTTTATGAATTATACAGACTGCAAGTGTTTAAAAATGAAAATAGCGACGGTACTTGTCTCCGTGAATTCAGTAAGAAACGATGGTAACTTTAACCTCATTTAACAGTACATTAGCAACATGCTAACGAAATATTTAGATAGACAATTTACAAATATCACTAAAAATATCATGCTATCATGGATCATGTCAGTTATTATTGCTCTATCTGCCATTTTCGCTGTTGTTCTTGCTTACCTAGTCTGTTGATTCACGTGTGCAGATCCAGACGTTAGTGGCTGCCCTTGTCTAATGCCTTTCATAATGTTGGGAACATGGGCTGGCATATGCAAATTTTGGGTCGTACACCCCGACTGTTACATAACAGTCGGTGTTATGTTGAGATCTGCGTGTTTTCCGGAAGTCTTTTAAAGGTCCCGTTTTTCGTGTTTTTTTGAAGCTTTGATTGTGTTTATAGTGTGCAATATAACATGTGTTCATGTTTCGCGTGTAAAAAAACACAGTATTTTTCACATAATTTACTTATCTGTATACCGCTGTTTCCAGTGTCATAAAAACGGGCTGATGACTTCCTTGTTCTATGAAGTCCCTCCTTCAGAAATACGTAACGAGTTCTGATTGTGCCAGCGGTTCGTTCCTGTGTTGTGATTCGACAGCTCTGAGCGCACCGTGCCCGGAAAAGTCACGCCTCTTACCATAACGTGGAGATCACAGTCTATGGTGGAGATGCATGCGCTCAGTGTTATTGTAAACATGTCTTTAATTTTACCCTATCAATTTGAGCCGGAATCAGACCCGGTGATTGGACTGCGGGTTGAAAATAACAGCGTTGCGACGACATGGGGACAAACACACTCTACAAACGCGACTCTTGCGTATTCCTGTGGGCGGAGGTTAGTCAAAAAACTGTTTTAGTGACGTCATTAAAGAAGGAAGTAGAGGGATGTAGTCCAAACTGGTCGTTTGATGTAGGCGACTTCTGTTAAATAAAATATCTCGCTTGGCATTGAACTTTGAGCTTTAAAATTTTACAGATTTTATTTATACTCTAACAACAACATTACACACTAACTAAAGTTTGAAACATGGGATCACGAAGAATGGGACCTTTAAACAATAATTTACATAAGAAAGAGAAAGCAATGGAGTTTGAAACTCAATGTATGTCTTTTCCATGTACTGAACTCTTGTTATTCAACTATGCCAAGGTAAATTCAAATTTTGAATCTAGGGCACCTTTAATATCAAATTTATAACATATCACTCTCTCTTTTATGGCAAGGGAACATATCCCCAGCATTATTTTATATAAAAAACACACAGATTGCCTTGATATCGCTAGTTTTATCCGACTTCCCGAACATTCGCTACTAGCTTTAGCCCGTTAGCAATAGCGGTGTGGTCACAGTAACGTTTGTACTCTTCTCTCTCACAACATTATTGTTGGTCTATTCTAATGGCGAGTGTATCGGATGTTTTTCTACCTTTAAGTGCAGGTGAGGACACGTTCGAACTGGATGCAGTGCAGCTGGAACTGGAGGCCATGGAACGACAGATTCGGATCCTTCTTGAGAAGCAGACCGAGCTATGGGAGTAGCAAACAGCGCTGGAAACATCCCATGCTGACACTCACCAATCCTCGGTAAGTTTGCAGCATGATATTAACACTTCTGCTTCCTCTACGCTGTGTGTTTCTCTGCACAGGGCCCGAGCACCCAGAACGTATTCATCCCAACCCTTGTTCACTCCAGCGCCATCACACCAGGGACCTTGGGTCCTTCAGCAGCGGAAGACACGAGCCAGGCCAAGGACCAGGACCTCTCCTTCTCCGCCGCCCCCGGTCTTCGAGGTCTCGACGAGGAACCGCTTCTCCCCCCTTCGTGAGGCGGAACACGACGCTGTGGTCATCAGAGACTCCATCGTCCACCACGTCCACGCTACCACAACCAAATGTAAGGTGCACAGTCACTGTTTTCCTGGTGCTCGTGTTCTCGATGTCGCTGCGCAGGTTCCCGCGATCCTTATTGGCGCTGAGAACATAGGAGCTGTTGTTCTGCACGCAGGGGTGAATAACATCAGGTTGCGGTAGACGGAGATGCTGAAGCAAGACTTCAGGAGCCTGATCGAGACGGTACAAGCCACATCGCCCGCGATGAAGATCATCGTGTCCAGACTGCTTCCGACGTACCGACGTGGACATGAAAGGTTCAGTAGATTATTTGCTTTAAATGAATGTTTAATGTCTTGGTGTAATGAACAGAAGCTGCTCTTTATCTTTAATCTTTAATCTTTTCTGGGAGCGACCTAGGCTCTTGCACCCCAGCAGAATCAGAGCTGATCTTCTGTCAGAGAACATCTCCAAGACGCTTCACACCATATGACTAGTAAGTCAAACCTCAAATCACAGTCTGTGTTCTGCCCACTTAATTGATAGAAATTTGAGTACAGTCTATAGAAAATGTGTCTATTCGAATAGTGAGGTTTAACAATAAAAATAAAGGATCAAGAAAAAATCTGATCATAATCAAACCAGAAATTCACAAAATTACTGAACAAAAATAATTTCTAAAGCTGGGGCTACTAAACATTAGATTGCTGACACCTAAGGCAGTTATTATAAATGAAATGATCACAGATAATAGTCTTGATGTAATTTGCCTTACTGAAACATGGCTTAAACCAAATGATTATTTCGGTCTTAATGAGTCTTGTCCACCTGGCTACTGTTATAAAAACAAATGCCTTCTGGTTGGCCGAGGTGGTGGTGTTGCAACAATCTATAGAGATATTCTTAATGTTACTCAGAAAACAAATTATAGGTTTAATTCATTTGAAATTCTTATGCTAAACATTACACTCTCAGATATAAGTAAAAAGTCACTACTATCTCTTGCTTTGGCTACCGTTTATAGACCTCCAGGGCCTTATGTTGATTTCCTAAAAGAATTTGCAGACTTTCTCTCAGACCTATTGGTCAACGTTGATAAAGCACTGATTGTTGGAGATTTTAACATTCACGTTGACAATACAAATGATGCGTTAGGGGCTGCGTTTACAGATTTACTAAACTCCTTTGGGGTCAAACAAAATGTCACTGGACCCACTCACCATCATAATCATGCACTAGATTTAATTATATCACATGGAATCAAGCTTACCGATATAGAAATTCTACCGCAAAGTGACCTTTAACATGCGTAATGCATACTGATATCTGTCAAATTGAACAATTCTCCCGACAACTTTAGATAAATTCACAAATAAACTGCCTGATCTGTCTCAGCTGCTCATCATACCTAAACACACAAATGATCTCAAGAAAATGACTAGCAGCATGTGCACCATTTTTACTAGTACACTAGATACTGTTGCACCGATGAGATTAAAAATGGTTAGAGAGAAAAATACTGTACCATGGTACAACAGTATTACTCACGCTATCAAAAGAGAAACTCGCAATCTAGAACGCAAATGGAGACAAACTCGTTTAGAGGTCTTCAGAATCGCGTGGAAAGACAGCTCGTTATTAGCTGGTTGTCCTGCTTCCTCAATAAACAAGCTACAATAAGTACAAAATGCAGCTGCTAGAGTTCTTACCAGGTCAAGAAAATATGATCATATAACACAAATTTGATCATCTCTACACTGATTACCCATTAAGTTCTGTATCGATTATAAAGTATTGCTACTGACCTATAAGGCTCTAAATGGTTTAGCTCCTGTGTATTTAACCAATCTTATATCACCCTACAATCTTTCATGCTTCTTAAGATCACAAAACTCTGGACTTCTGGTTGTACCTAGGATATCTAAGTACGCTAAAGGAGAGAGAACATTTTCACATTTGGCTCCGAAACTCTGGAATAGCCTTCCTGATAATGTTCAGGGCTCAGACGCGCTCACCCAGTTTAAATCTAGATTAAAGACGCATCTCTTTAGCCAAGTATTCACGTAATGCATCTCATATCAGATCAACTGTACTGCACATGACTATCTTTGCTTAATGTTATAAACAGCAGCTACACTAATTATTCTCCACTTGCTTTTCTGTTTTACCTCTGGCCGCCTGTCCCGAGGTGACTAGAGAGTACTTCAGCTTCAATTGGATCCAGCCCCTTAAGAAGACCTCAGATGACCATCACCTGTGAAGAGATGGCGCCAACTCCTGCAAGGACTTCAGAAGATGCAATATCTGGATCTACATGCACATTCCCAAATTTCTATATATCCTAATTATTGTTAATATGTAATTCATTTTCTCAGGAGGTCATTGCTTCCTTCAAGTAAAATGCTAACAGTGTTTGTAAATTAATTGCCCAAATTATTACATTATTTGCTAACTGCATTCTTTTTAATGTGAATTGAATTGAATTGATTTGCAGTCTTATATTTCATCAGAATGCTCTTAAGTTCCCTGTTTACATTGCTTGTGGAAGGCAGCATGTACTTGTATCCCTGCTGCTAATGTTTCTGATTGTGGAGTCACCCACTATCTGAGTCCTGGGCTCGGCTGCTCAGAAGAGGCATATTATTTCTAATCCTTTTGGATGTAGGCAGCTGTGTTTTCCATTCTCCGGAATGTAAACTGATGGCTGCTGTCAGTGGGATGCTGGTCGGACCAAAAATTCCCTTTTTGTCGCAATTCTTCCAGTTAAAAAGTTTGTTGGTGCCAAGATTTGTTGTTTGAGTACTGTGCTGATTTGCTGTAGTTCAAATTAGGAGAAAAAATATAAAAGCAATAGAGCAAAGCGCGGAGCTGTAAGCAAGAGCGTCTGAACAGTAGCGGAGCAGGAAGCAAGGAAAGTAACACATCTCGAAGAAAGATTGCAAAGCTTGTGCCAAGTTGTGGCCCAAAGTGCAAGAAGCCGAATAATTTTTTCACTCACTTTTCTCGGCTTTACTGAGTGTTTGATCTCTTGAATCTTCATTTTCTTCTGGATCATCTGATGAACATCTGTCTGTGTCTGAACCAGATGATGATGAGAAAAACACACATTTATCAATTAATTTATTGTTCAATCTTCTGACAAAAAAAAAAAAATCAGAATAATGAATATAAAACAGAATTCAAAATTTTGTCTCCTAGCTTATAGTCCATGTCTGTCAGCTTTGAAGGTAAAATACTCTATGTTGCTTTCTCAAAAGTTGACAAAAAACTTTTAGGTGATTTATTTAAAAAAAGTGAAAGCCCTTCAATATGACCTGCACCAACATCAACACACAGAAAACTGCATTTCACAGTGTGTTTAAAGTGTTTTGTCTGTAACTCTTTACCTTCTCCTCTCGACTCTCCTCCTCTATAGGAACAGTGTTGTGAGTCCTGTGTTCTCCTTCAGTGCAGGACAGACAAACACACGTCTGATCATCTCTGCAGAACATCTCCAGAGGTCTCTTGTGTTTCTGGCATATATAATCCTCCAGATTTTCCACAGCATTGATCAGTGTGTGTTTCTTCAGACGTGGGACTCTGAGATGAGGCTCCAGATGATCATCACAGTAAGAGCTTTGACACGTCAGGCAGGACTTCACAGCTTTCTGCTTTCTTTCATCACAGAAGTCACAGAACACCTCAGATTCTTGATTAAGCTTATTAAAGTGTTGCACAAGCTTTTTGAGTATTGAATTAATCTTGAGATCAGGTCTTATGCTGAATCTTTCTTTACAGAATGGACAGAAGCAGGACTGTGTGTCCGTCCAGCACTTGCTCAGGCAGGTTCTGCAGAAGTTGTGTCCACATGGAGTGGAGACTGGATCACTGAACACTTCCAGACATATGGAGCACTGGAGCTCCTCATTTAGTCCTGGACCACTGGAGGATGCCATAACTGAAAAGATAAGTAATGACAATATATCATCTACATTGCTGGATAAGTCTAATAAGTATATTTTTACACACAGGGTATGCAACCAGATGTGTAGAAAGCATTAGAAACTGTTGGAAACAGGTGATTCTGTCCACCACCCACTGTCAATATTTCCACCCGTGTTCTCTGATTTGTTTAAATTTGAGTGATCTAAAGGTGATGATACACAGGGCATTTAAATCTGGATACTCGTGGGCAATTTTTTGAGATCCTCCAATCAGAATGCTAGCAGCCGATCATGTAACCGGCTTGGAGATTTCAGAAAAAAATCAAACAAGATGGCGGCCTCTCAGCGGCAGTGGAGCGAAGAAAAGGAAGAGTAAACTTGTATATTTTTATTTCCCATCATTCCCCTCGCCAGTTACATGCTCACTCTACACCAATCACCTGTCGCCACATACAGCCATGCACACACTCCTCACTAATCACCACACCCAGCTGCAGCTTGTTACCTGGACTATAAAGGACTTCCACTCACACCACCTCACCGCGAAGTATTGTTTTCCCTGTGATGCAATTCCGAGCGATTATACCCTGTCTGATTGTCTGTCACCGTACCTCTTGTCTTTCGTTTATGATCCTGTGCCGCCTGTCCTGACCATTGCTTTGTATACTGTTCTGTGATTGATATCTGCCAGCCCTGACCCTCTGCTTGTTCCTGACTACGATTCTGCCTGTCCCTTGCTGTTCCTGTTTGCTCCTGTTTGACCCTGCCTGTACGACCACTCTCTACTCTAATAAAATGCTGCATATGGATCCCTGCCTGAGTCTCCAGTCGATACAGAATACTTCGCCGCCACTACGATCCAGCAGCTTCCCCGGAGAGCATCTGCACGGTATGGACATTACTCAACTGTTGCTGTGGAGTACGCAGGGTACACATTCCCTGGAGGAATATATTGGTGAATATCTAGACATTGCTTACTATTCTGATCTGCCTGACTGTGCATTAGTAGACTTTTTCTGTGATGGCGTTAACCAACCACTCCAGAACAAACTACGTCAAGAGGGACCGCGTTCATCACTCAGTAACTTTATGGATTTTGCTTTATTGACTATTGGCTCTCCGTTTACTGTGGGTGTCGCGGAGGAATGCGACCCCTCGTCTGGTTGTGTAATGGCCGCCGCACCAGATGACACACACAAAATGGCGGTCACCACTATAACAACACCAAGTCAGGTCAGCACTACTTACCCTGAACCTAGTCATGTCTCCGCTGATCGCCCAGAGCCACGTCACGCCTTCGCTGATCGCCCAGAGCAATGTCACGCCCTCGCTGATCGCCCAGAGCAACGTCACGCCTTCGCTGATCGCCCAGAGCAACGTCACGCCTTCGCTGATCGCCCAGAGCAACGTCACGCCTTCGCTGATCACCCAGAGCAACGTCACGCCTTCGCTGATCTCCCAGAGCAACGTCACGCCTTCGCTGATCGCCCAGAGCAACGTCACGCCTTCGCTGATCGCCCAGAGCAACGTCACGCCTTCGCTGATCGCCCAGAGCAACGTCACGCCTTCGCTGATCGCCCAGAGCAACGTCACGCCTTCGCTGATCGCCCAGAGCAAAGTCATGTCGCCGCTGATCGCCCAGAGTCACGTCAGGTCTCTAGATCTGTCCGGGAGCGGAGAGGGTTGCGTTCCAGTGTGACTGATCCACCGCTGATTTCAGCACGAGCGGCTGGCATTCCTAAACCTCCGCCGGCTGCTACACTCTCAAGTCAACCGGTCGCTTCGCACTCAAGCCAGCCGGACGCTTCGCACTCAAGCCAGCCGGACGCTTCGCACTCAAGCCAGCCGGTCGCTTCGCACTCAAGCCAGCCGGTCGCTTCGCACTCAAGCCAGCCGGTCGCTTCGCACTCAAGCCAGCCGGTCGCTTCGCACTCAAGCCAGCCGGTCGCTTCGCACTCAAGCCAGCCGGTCGCTTCGCACTCAAGCCAGCCGGTCGCTTCGCACGCAAGTTCGCCGGTTGCAACGCTCTCAGGTTCGCCGGTTGCAACGCTCTCAGGTTCGCCGGTTGCAACGCTCTCAGGTTCGCCGGTTGCCATGGACTCAAACGCCCTGGATGCGATGGACAATATGGCTGCTTTGCCAGTGCCCACGGGCAAGATGGCCGCCCCTGCAATGCTCAAGGATGTGAGGGGCATTCCAGCCATTGAGTCCGCTCCAGAACCCGCTTCAGCCAGTAAGTCTGCTCCTGAACACGTTCCAACCGGTGAACCATCGCCTCATCCTCGGAAGAGGAGGAGGAGGAGGAAGAGGAGGGCTCATTCTATTCTTCCCCTTCTTACACCCAAGCTCCTCGCTCTGCCGGCGCCACCTGTGCTTCTTGCCCTGCCGGCGCCACCTGTGCTTCTTGCCCTGCCGGCGCCACCTGTGCTCCTTGCCCTGCCGGCGCCACCTGAACTCCTCGCTCTGCCGGCATCTACTGAACTCCTCGCTCTGCCAGCACCACCCAAGCTTCCAGCCCTGCCAGCGGCATCCAAGCTTCCAGCCCTGCCGGCGCCTCTCAAACGCCTTGCGCTGCCAGCGCCACTCAGGTGTCTTGCCCTGCCAGCTTCACCCACATGCCTGGCCCTGCCGGCTCCACTCGAACTCCTTGCCCAGGAACCTGCGATGGACCCCGCGGAAATCCCTAAGAACTTTTTTTGGGGGGGCAGTATACCTGAGGGTGGGGAGCTTGTGGGTGGGGTCCTTGCCCGACCACTGGTGGCATGGGCTTTTGAACTATTATGGCCACTAATGGACTCTGACCCGCTGGGGTCAACTATGGACTATGTTCCGCAGTGGCCGTCCAAGCCACCTGACCCTCCGTGGCTTCCTGACCCACCTGACCGGCCGTGGCTGCCTGAGCCACCTGACCTGCTGTGGTTGCCTGAACCACCTGACCCGCCATGGCTTCCTGACACTCCTGATCCACCATGGCTACCCGTGGCACCTGACCCACCGTGGCTGCCTGAATTCCTGGGGCTGCATTGGAGACCCTGTTCCATCTGCCTACATCTCCAATGCACCCACCCCCCCTCCCTTATTGGTGTCCGTTACGGCGCGAGGACGCGCCTTCCGGGAGGGGGGCGCTATGTCACGATCACCGTCTGCCCCTGTCTAGTTCCGGACTCCATTTCCCATCATTCCCCTCGCCAGTCACATGCTCACACTACACCAATCACCTGTCACCACATACAGCCATGCACACACTCCTCACTAATCACCACACCCAGCTGCAGCTTGTTACCTGGACTATAAAGGACTTCCACTCACACCACCTCACCGCGAAGTATTGTTTTCCCTGTGATGCAATTCCGAGCGATTATACCCTGTCTGATTGTCTGTCACCGTACCTCTTGTCTTTCGTTTATGATCCTGTGCCGCCTGTCCTGACCATTGCTTTGTATACTGTTCTGTGATTGATATCTGCCAGCCCTGACCCTCTGCTTGTTCCTGACTACGATTCTGCCTGTCCCTTGCTGTTCCTGTTTGCTCCTGTTTGACCCTGCCTGTACGACCACTCTCTACTCTAATAAAATGCTGCATATGGATCCCTGCCTGAGTCTCCAGTCGTTAAAATGTGTATCCCAAAAAAGAGATTTTACCTCATTTAACGCTTAAAATACCAACAGGTGTCCAATTAAATGTCTGTTGGCTGTAATTTAGCCATCAAATGTTTTTAGTCAAATATTAAAAAGACGCGTTCTGATCAACGTCTGTAGCATAGGCTGTAGGGTGTATGTCACGTGACTGTAGCTTTTAAACAGACATCTACTCTCACATTGCGTGTATAACAGTGGCCCGATCTGTGAGAGTTGTGCGGGTAAACCACTGCGCACTGACGACTGCTAGAGAATGAGGTGTTTTGCGTCACTTGCCTCGCCAGCGAGCAGCGATCAGGCCAGGGTTTGAGACCAACTCTGAGCAGAGTGGTTAGGGAGGGTGAAATATGGAGGTGGAGGAATGAAGAGAGGGATGTGTTTGTTTGGGTTAATTTTAAATATCAGCAATGTCCAACAGCGTTTTCGAAAAATGGCTTACCCCACCTTTAATACTTATTTAACTGCTCTTAGGAGGATACTAGACAAAACAGACATTTTGGCATAATTTTGTGTGTTAATATTTGTTCAAGCACGAACGAGAACATGCTGTTTGTGCGCACGATACTGGAGCGTGTCTTTCTGTGTGTCTGTCAGGACATTCACAGAGCATGTTCTCGTTTGTCTTGTCATGCTTGAATGGTTTAAAAGCATTTGCATGAATACGGGCTGCCACAAATAAAACACTGTATGGGAAACACTGCAACTGACTTTCTTTGAAGCACTAGGTAGTTTTACATCACTTTTCCCACTTAAAAGGGATATTACATCACTTGACACATATAGAGAACGACACATTTCACCCTCTGAACAAAAGTGGGTAAAGTTCTGTCCACCTCGTCTATAAGCAATGACTAAATTTAATTTGAATTAATATCGATTCTGAAATATCTAATCTAATTTAACTATTTTAAAATCATAAACAAACAAAAAAAAAAATGGTGAATCTATTTTTATACGCAGCAGTCGTCCTTGAGGGGCTGCCGCTTTACTTTCGTTTTGTTGTTTATTTTATGCTTAAACTTTTCTTTGATAATTCACTGCTTCCCACTTCTTTCTTGCCTGAGCCTTTACCATTGTTACAGTAATAATGTTTATTAAAGTTGTTGTTTTTTCAGTTTATTTTTTACCAAATCTCCACAAATGGATATGCAGTCGATTTTTTTTTTTTTTAAGTTTACCATATGAGTTTTCTGTAGACATACAATTCACGAGTTTGTGTGCCCATAAAATCTTAGCGTAAGTGGTAAACAGGTTTGGCTTGCTGTCTGCTATAGAGGGGCTCGGAAAGAATATCCTACTCGAGCTCCGATTGCCCCCCTTTAACAGGCAAAAATAAGTACAAAAGGAGGAGAAGGGGAGGAGGAGGGATGCCAAAAGAACTAACAACAGGAAGAGGTAAGATGCTGGTTTTATACCTCTGTATTAATTGGAAGATTAGATGGGCATACTCCTCCCGAAATTATATTTATTAACTTCACTTCAAGAGTTTGTGTGCCCATAAAATCTTAGCGTAAGTGGTAAACAGATTTGGCTTGCTGTCTGCTATAGAGGGGCTCGGAAAGAATATCCTACTCAAGCTCCAATTGCCCCCCAAAAACATAATGCACACAAATGCAGAAATTTAGACAGCAAGCAAGAATTATAGGATTTGAACGGATCATGATTATTGAAGGAATCGGCATATGAATTATTTCAATAATACAGAAGAATTGGAGAAAAGAAGGAATGGAAGATGGCACTGCAGTGGTAGTATTGAGGTAGGTAGGTCACTGTTTCAGCAGTTTTAAGTTAGGTGAGGCGCTGTGGCGGAAGCAAGGGATCAAGTGGAGCACTGCAGCGGAGCATCATGTGGAGCACTGCAGCGGCAGCATCATGTGGAGCACTGCAGCGGCAGCATCATGTGAAACACTGCAGCGGCAGAATTAAATTTAAGTAGAGCACTGCAGCGGCAGTATCAGGTGAAGCACTGCAGCGGCAGTATCAAAATTAGGCAGAGCACTGCAGCGGCAGTATCAAATTAGGTGGAGCACTGCAGCGGCAGTATCATGTGGAGCACTGCAGCGGCAGTATCAAAATTAGGCGGAGCACTGCAGCGGCAGTATCAAATTAGGTGGAGCACTGCAGCGGCAGTATCATGTGGAGCACTGCAGCGGCAGTATCAAAATTAGGCGGAGCACTGCAGTGGCAGTATCAAATTAGGTGGAGCACTGCAGCGGCAGTATCAAATTAGGCGGAGCACTGCAGTGGCAGTATCAAAATTAGGTGGAGCACTGCAGTGGCAGTATCAAAATTAGGCGTAGCACTGCAGTGGCAGTATCAAAATTAGGCGGAGCACTGCAGCGGCAGTATCAAATTAGGCGGAGCACTGCAGCGGCAGTATCAAATTAGGCGGAGCACTGCAGCGGCAGTATCAAAATTAGGCGGAGCACTGCACGGCAGTATCAAATTAGGCGGAGCACTGCAGCGGCAGTATCAAAATTAGGCGGAGCACTGCAGCGGCAGTATCAAAATTAGGCGGAGCACTGCAGTGGCAGTATCAAATTAGGCGGAGCACTGCAGTGGCAGTATCAAATTAGGTGGAGCACTGCAGCGGCAGTATCATGTGGAGCACTGCAGCGGCAGTATCAAATTGGGCGGAGCACTGCAGTGGCAGTATCAAAATTAGGCGGAGCACTGCAGTGGCAGTATCAAATTAGATGGAGCACTGCAGCGGCAGTATCAAATTAGGCGGAGCACTGCAGCGGCAGTATCAAATTAGGTGGAGCACTGCAGCGGCAGTATCAAATTAGGCGGAGCACTGCAGCGGCAGTATCAAATTAGGCGGAGCACTGCAGCGGCAGTATCAAATTAGGTGGAGCACTGCAGCGGCAGTATCATGTGGAGCACTGCAGCGGCAGTATCAAATTAGGTGGAGCACTGCAGTGGCAGTATCAAATTAGGTGGAGCACTGCAGCGGCAGTATCATGTGGAGCACTGCAGCGGCAGTATCAAATTAGGCGGAGCACTGCAGCGGCAGTATCAAATTAGGTGGAGCACTGCAGCGGCAGTATCAAATTAGGTGGAGCACTGCAGCGGCAGTATCAAAATTAGGCGGAGCACTGCAGCGGCAGTATCAGATTAGGTGGAGAACTGCAGCGGCAGTATCATGTGGAGCACTGCAGCGGCAGTATCAAATTAGATGGAGCACTGCAGCGGCAGTATCAAATTAGGTGGAGCACTGCAGCGGCAGTATCAAATTAGGCGGAGCACTGCAGCAGAGCACTGCAGTGGCAGTATCAAATTAGGCGGAGCACTGCAGCGGCAGTATCAAATAAAGCAAGATTTGGCAGGCATAGGTTGGATTGAGTTTCGTGGGACGGCTATCCTAAAGAGAAGCAAGAGTTAGATGGGCTTGTTTGATGAGGCTGAGGTCGGAACGAATGTAAGACTGAAAGGCGTCTGAGGACCACCGACCCAGTACTTTGATTTGATGATCTGGCAGACCTTTTTGGGCTGTGGTGGTGGCTGCTCCTATGCGGAAGAAGTGAGATGAATACAAGTGAGCTTGGATACCGGAGTGGGTGAGGATGTATTTAAGCTTTTTCTGGAACCAATGCCTAGTGACTGGAAGGTTGTTCTCATCAATGAAAAGCGTGTCAAGCGGAGAGGAGATCTGAACCTTCCTGTGTGCAAGGAAATAGGAAAGAGACTGATATGGCTGAATGGGTGTCGGAAGATTAAAGATATGGATGAAATTGCCGTTTTTTAATTGATCAGTTTTGCTACATTTGAGGAGGAAACGGATGGTGTCCGTGTCTAAAACTTGGAGATTGGAGAAGGTTGGGTGGATGGCTGGGTTGAATTTAGAATTGGTTGTAATTTCAGAAACTCTCAGGAATCCGAAAAAGGCCAGGGTAAACATAGCATCCAGAGTTCTTGCTGTATCGGGGGCCATATGACCAGAATGGAGGAAAGTCAGGCATTTAGCTAAAAGATCAATGGTTGGAGGTTTGCTTAGAATCAGTATCAGCCTGGAATATGAACGGTTTTGAAGATGAACTGATTACAAGCGGATAACCAGGTGAGGCGTCTCAAGAGGGGCATGATTTCAGGGGAATTTGAACGGCCTTTGTTAATGCAGTGAACAGTGGCCAGATTATCACAGTGGAATTCTATGGTTTTAGAAGACCATTCGTGACCCCACAAAAAAGCAGCTATGACGACTGGATATAACTCAAAAAGAGCTGAGGATGCGGCATGTTGATTTGACTCAGAGAGCTCAGGAGGCCAGGTTGAAGCGAACCAATGACTCTTGTAAAAACCTCCAAAGCCAACTGAGGGAGCGGCATCTGTAAACAGAGGGAGATCACTAGAATGAGATTGAATGTCCTCGTAAAAGAAAGTAAGGCCATTCCATTGTTTAAGAAACATGATCCATAGATTCAGATCGGCGAGACAAGATGGGGTTAGAGATATGGTATTATCCAATTCCTGAATAGAAGATGCAAGAGACAGCAAATGGGAGATGAAGGGGCGTCCTTGAGGCACTATACGCATGGCGTAGTTTAAGTGGCCTAGCAGGGATAGCAAATCTCATTTGCTGCACTGAGGTGCTTCCAGCAGATTGGATGAGATGGCGATTATCCTGTCTATTTTGTCTTTGGGAAGGGAAGCTTGGAATTTAACAGAGTCAAGGTTAATTCCAAGGAATTCTAGGGATGTGGTAGGGCCTGATGTTTTCTCTGGGGACAGTGGAACTCCCAATTTAGAAAAAACTTCCTGAACTGTGGAGAGGTGAGCAGCTGGAAGAAAGAAGTTCGGGGAAATGGTGAGAAAGTCATCCAGAAGATGCACCAGGTAAGGGACTGCATAGTTGTTTTGCAGGATCCAGCAAAGTGCTTCTGACAGCATGTCAAAAATTTTGGGACTACTTTTGCAGCCAAAAGTTAAACGCACTGAAAAATAGAATTTTCCTTTCCAGCGAATGCCAAAAAGGTGCCAGAAATCTGGATGAATGGGCATGACTTTAAATGCTGAAGTGATGTCAACTTTTGCTAACCAGGCTCCGTAACCTGCATTTTTGATTAGATTGATGGCTTGGTCTATGTTATGGTAGCACAAGGAGAATTCTTCTAGCGGGATGAGGCTGTTAATACTTGGATGAGTGCTGTTATGTGGAGCAGAGAGATCAATGATCATTCGTTTTTTCCCTGAAAATTTCCTTGTGGCTACACCGATGGGACTAATCCGAAACAATTTGAAAGGCGGGGAATCAAAGGGGCCAATCATAAATCCAGACTCTAGCTCTTTGGCTATTAGGGTGTCAACTGCTTCAGGTTCGGCTATTGTTCGGCTATTGCATAATACCACGCATTGTGCTTTTGCCCTTGCTTGTACTTCGCCTTGGCCTTCATTTTAAATGTCTCAGTGCAATTGGTAAAATGGTCTCAATTTCACAGCAGTCACTAGTATTATGCAGAAGATTGAAAACTAAGTAGAATTCTGTCCTTCTTTTGGGTGGTGAAACACCCACTCCTCTTCCCCAAAACAGGTGTTGGTGTAATAAATATTTACAATCCTTTTGTTCTGATCTGTATATAAGGTAAAGTGTAAAGCAGTCATGGGGGATCGTCTGTAGCCAGAAGCCCCCATACAGAGATGGGTGAATGTGATGGGCGAATGTCTGAAGGCACATCACTGTGTGTATATTCTTTGAGTAGAGTTTTTCGGTGGACGAATAATTGAAGTATTAAATATTAATTCCGAATCATTTACAGTTAATTTGGTTCTCATTCACTGTAAATTAATTACATTTTTAATTAATTAATTCTTACACTGTTTAATATATTTTTTTATTTTCTCAAATTAGTCTTTCTCTTAATAGGAGTGGTGTATGTGTGGGTTAAACTAACTTTCTTGCCAACAAAACTTACACAAGGTTTCCCTCTGGACAGCGACTTCCTTTTTCTCTTTGTTTCTCTGTTTGATTTTTCCATCATCTTCGTGATCAAAATTTCCCTCTTCTTCTGCTGTGACTGAACCTCCAGATCTCCTCTTCTCTCCATCTTCTGATGTTTCTTCTCCTGCTTCCTCATGCAAGCCAGAGATAAGAAATTGGACCTGGTTTTCTTTGAGTAACTTCCCCACTCTTTCAAGTATCTCAGAGTGTAAACCTGATTTTCTTTCATCAAACTGAAGATGTCCACCTCCACACTCCTTTATTAATTGATGAATACAGTTACTGTTTATCTGTCTCTCATCAGTCAACACTAAAGTGTGTTTAAGAGCCTCCTTACTGAATTCATTCAGCACATATTTCACTCTATTTCTGTCATTGTCACTGAAGTCGTTCTGCTGCAGTACAAGTATGATCACATGAGGTCCAGGAGCAGACAGATTCACACACTCTTTCACTCCCTGTGTGATCTGAGTGATTGACAGGTTTGGCCTCAGCAGGTGAGGAGTGTTGATGACTGTGACGTCTCTGTCCTTCAGTTTTCCTCTGTGTTTCTCAATGTTCAGCTCTACATCAGCAGGTGCTTCACTCTCAAACGCTGCTCTTCCTAAGATGAAGTTTCCCACTCTGTTGTTTTCTGTTATATTCTTCCCCAGCAGAACAATCCTCAAATCACTCACTGGAACACAGAACACAAATAACAGTAAAACTCGACCTGTGATCCATGGACAGAGATGTCAGATTTCAGATTGAAGGTACTGGACCAGATCAACAACTGCTATTGAGATGAGTGGAGATGTTAACACAATCTTACACTACCGGGCTAATGTTATTCAGGGCTATGTTTTTGAACTGTAAGAGTTTTAATGTTTTTAAAAGAAGTCTCTTCTGCTCACCAAGGCTTGATTTATTTGATTCAAAATACAGCAAAAACAGTAATATTGTGAAATATTTTTACAATTTAAAATGTTTGTGTGTATATGTCTATATATAGTCAAATATAATTTACTCCTGTGATCTTTTTCAGCATCATTACTCCAGTCTTCAGTGTCACATGATCCTTCAGAAATCATTCTAATAGTCTTTACTGTCACTTTTGATCAATTTAATGCATCCTTGCTCAATAAATGTCTTAAAATGGTACATTATCACTACACGGTAGTGTTACAAAAGCTTTCTTTTTCAGATGAATTCTGTTCTTTTGAACTTTCTATTCATCAAATCATCCTGAATTTTTTTAACACAACTGTTCTCAACATTGATTATAATCATAAATGTTTATTTAACATCAAATCATCATATCAGAATGATTTCTGAAGGATCATGTGACACTGAAGACTGGAGTAATGATGCTGAAAATTCAGCTTTGATCACAGGAATAAATTACACTTTAAAATATATTCAAATAGAAAACAGTTATTTTAAAGGGATAGTTCACCCAAAAAGGAAAATGTGATGTTTATCTGCTTACCCCCAGAGCATCCAAGATGTAGGTGACTTTGTTTCTTCAGTAGAACACAAATGATGATTTTTAACTCCAACTGTTGCCGTCTGTCAGTCGTATAATGCATGTCAATGGGAACTTCGTCTACAAGAGTAATAAAAACATGCACAGACAAATCCAAATTAAACCAATGTATCGTCACGAGCCGCAGGGTTTAATTTGGATTTGTCTGTGCATGTTTTTATTACTCTTATAGATGAAGTTCCCATTGACATGCATTATACGACTGACAGACCGCAACGGTTGGAGTTAAAAATCATCAATTGTGTTCTACTGAAGAAACAAAGACACCTACATCTTGGATGCCCTGGGGGTGAGCAGATAAACATCACATTTTCATTTTTGGGTGAACTATCCCTTTAAATTGTAAAAGTATTTCACAATATTACTGTTTTTACACAGACGGAGGCAGAGAGGTAAGTAAACACAGATGTTGTTTATTAGACAGAGGGACAGACACAGGTAAACGGTGGATGCAGGTGAGTCAATGAACAAGCACTTTCTGAACAGTCACTTAGCTAAAGGATAACAGACGTTTGACTTTGCAAGTAAAGGGATCAATGTGGAACGGAGAACGAGACGGAGGACGACAGGATGGAGACACGGGAAACTCAGGTGAGTAGCGGGTAAGGAGTCCAAGTACGTTTGATGAGACCAAACAATGATGTGAAGGAAGTGAGTGTCTTTATAGTGTCCTTGATGAGCAGTGCAGGTGCAGGTGATTAGTAGTCAGGGGACTGTGAACGAGTGGGTGGAGTCACAGCAGTCCCGGCGCCATGGGCGGGCATTGGGGGGCCTGGCCCGCCCTGTGAGTCACTAGTGCCCGCCCTGGACGAATCAACTCCAAGTCCCACCAACCACCAGTCCTTGCTTTTTTTTATCAATAGGCAGGGATGGGCAGTATTTCAGATACATGTATTTAAAATACGTATTTGAAATACAAAATACTATTTTGTATTTTGTATTTTAAAGCCTTTGGAAAAAATCAAATGTAATTTGTATTTAAATACATTTAAGATGAGTATTTTTGTATTTTCAAAATACTCAAAATACTTTGAGACAGTCAACCTCTTTATCAGGGTGTTGTTTTCATGCATCAACTAGATCAGACCAGACACACCCCGAATAATTTGAAACGATATGCCGAATAATTTGTCAAACACCTCTTATGTCAAACACTCGTCTCGTGAGAAGTTTGTGAATAAATGGATTTCTTCACATGTAAACTGATTAGGTTGTGGGTCATTTTGATGACACGTGAAAAAGTTTTTTAGTACACTTCTTAAACCCTAACCAAATAATCAAGTTAAACCCAGTAAACTTGAAATTGTGACTTGAGACATTAGAACAAAACATATTAATATGATAACATGTATAACACTAAATTGAACAATACTGTGTTATATATGTTTTTTAATTCATTAATTATTTATTTAAATTAACGATTGTATTAAACATGACCATTACTTTATTCATTATTTTGGCTATGCAGGCTCATTTTGTAAATGTAATCATTTTAAATTTTGAACATGGTGCTTTATGAAAATGTAACTGGACACATTTCCAAATTGTGATTGTGTTTACCCATCTATGCAAATGTTTGTTTATGTAGAGACAAAATAATTAGGTTAATCATTGTCTGTCTCCATCAGTTTAGTGTAGTGATTGTGTGCATTTGGGATGACAATGATGAAAGATACACTACACTTTTAGTTTTATTGTTCACCAAAAAAAGTGATTTCTAATTAATTTTTTTTTATTTTAGATAAACTTTATATTTTCTAATTATGTATATAGAAACAAATAAACTTTACATTAAATAAATAAATATAAAAGTTACTATACTACTTGTGTAAAAAAAAAGCATCAAAAGAGTTTGAAATTCAGTTTTTGCTGTGGTATCAAAACTGATATTGATAATTGTGAAACCATGCCATATATTGTTACTGTGAAGTAAAATTAAGATTTTGGTCATATCACCCATCCCTATTCTTTGCTACAGTGGCATGAAAAAGTATGTGAACCACTTGCAGAATCTGTGAAAATGTGAATAATTTTAATAAAATAAGTGAGATCATACAAAATGCATGTTATTTTTTGTTTAGTACTGTCCTGAGTAAGATATTTTACATAAAAGATGTTTACATTTAGTTCACAAGACAAAACAATAGCTGAATTTATTAAAATAACCCCATTCATAAGTATGTGAACTATTGATTCTCAGTACTGTGTGTGGTTACCTGATGATCCACGACTGTTTTTGTGTTTTGTGATGGTTGTTCATGAGTCTCTTGTTTGTTCTGAGCAGTTAAACTGAGCTCTGTTCTTCAGAAAAATCCTCCAGCTCCTGCAGATTCTTCAGTTTCCCACCATCTTTTGCATATTTGAACCCTTTCCAGCAGCGACTGAATGATTTTGAGATTCATCTTTTCACACTGAGGACGGTTGAGGGACTCAAACACAACTATTAAAAAAGGTTCAAACATTCACTGATGCTCCAGAAGGAAACACGATGCATTAAGAGCTGGGGGTGAAAACTTTTGAACAGGATGAAGATGTCACAATTTTTCTTATTATATTTAAATATCGTTGTTTTTCATTTAGTACTGCCCTTCAGAAGCAACAGAAGATACTTGCATGTTTCCCGGAAGAAACATTAAGTACAATTTACCTTGACATTTACATTCAAAAGTTTTCACCCCCAGCTCTTAATGCATCGTGTTTCCTTCTGGAGCATCAGTGAATGTTTGAACCTTTTTTAATAGTTGTGTTTGAGTCTCTCAGTTGTCCTCAGTGTGAAAAGATGAATCTCAAAATCACACAGTCACTGCTGGAAAGGGTTCAAATATGCAAAAATGCTGGAAAACTGAAGAATCTGCAGGAGCTGGAGGATTTTTCTGAAGAACAGAGCTCAGTTTAACTGCTCAGGACAAACAAGAGACTCATGAACAACCATCACAAAACAAAAAAATAGTTGTGGATCATCAGGTAACCACACACAGTATTGAGAATCAATAGTTCACATACTTATGAATGGGGTTATTTTAATAAATTCAGCTATTGTTTTGTCTTGTGAACTAAATGCAAACATCTTCTATGTAAAATATCTTACTCAGGACAGTACTAAATAAAAAATAACATGCATTTTGTATGATCTCACTTATTTTATTAAAATTATTCACATTATTATTCACCATAAGTAATAGACTACATTGTAACCTTGTCAGAAGTAAGTATATAAATGGCTGCTATTTTGCACTACATAAGTTTATTTGTAATTACCAGCAAGGAAGCAAGCACTTAAGAAAGAGAGAGAGAGAGAATGACAGAGAGAGAATGACAGAGAGTGCAGAAATGAGGTAAGGAATTAAAAGTCAGTAGGCCTATGTAGTTTCTTAATTCACTGTGACTATTTATAATTAGCTTAACAAATTACACATTGTCACATTGGCTTTTAATGATGGTGATAAAACATAATAAAAGTTAAAAATTTGTTTTTTTTTTGTAGTTTTTTATTTCCTACAGGGCAGGGGAAGGGAAGCGGTATATAAAATTAAAACGAAAGTTTCTAAGTAGTTGCACACATCTAAATGCTTTTTGGCATTCAGAATAGGCCCAGATAGATTTCAGCCTAATAGGGATACCTGCACTGAATCTTCAATTTCACATGTATTTTGTGTATTTTCAAAATACAAAATACTGTATTTGTATTTAAATACATTTTCCCACACAGTATTTTGTATTTGTATTTAAATACATTTTTCCACACAGTATTTTGTATTTGTATTTTAAATACATTTCCATGTATTTACGCCCATCTCTGTCAATAGGCTACTATTATCAAAAGTTATCGTTTTGTATATACATAACTCCTGGATAAAAATAAAAATGTGTTTGGTTTGATTAAAAAAAAAAAAAAAAAAAAAAATTAAACGGATTTGATTGGTTTGTCAATAGTGAGCGCGGAGGTTGTGTGCTAAGCATAGCGCTGCCGCTTAACGTTAGCTGTCATTTTTTAAACAACTATGCTGGGATCTCGTGTGACAGTGACTGAGGATATACAGCTTCTTATTCAGTTATTACTTATTCATATTCAGTTTCTTTGATCAAAGACCACCAAAGTTGGCAGGAGAGATCAGCGAGGTTGCTGTGAGACTGACGCGCTTCTGCTGTGATCTTTGTTTGAACTATTTTCGCTGCTAAAACAGAACAAAAACAGTCAATATTGTGTCTAAAATGTAAGTAAATTCATATTACTTGTTTATAGAACTGCCATATGAATCAGTGTCACATTTTCAGTCGTGATGGTATTATTCGGCACTCTTGGTCGTGTGATGTTGCTTAACTGTATCATGTCATAAATATAAAAACTCCACATTTTGAATTTTTACTGCAGTATTCAGCCGCGGCTCGTCTGTATGGGCAGGTGGGGCAGAGCCCAACAAAATATTCATCCAAACATAGACCTCTATATACACTGAATTAATAATAAATTATAAACGTGTTCAGCATTCTGCAACAAATATTTTTCAGATTTTCTAGTCATAAAGTGAGCAGAATATATTAAAATGTAGCGCAAGGATTCGGCCGGCATGAATCATGATAAGCGGTAATGTAACATCCTAAAACACCATTCGGACACAATAAATACTACATTGAGGCAATTCAGATTTTATGCGTTTGTTTGTACTAAAGTCTGTCAAACATCATTAGAGCGCCACACTCGGGCTGAATAACGCAAGGACATTCGAATTCTGCCAAAGTGTGTCTGATGTGTTCAGCGATTAGGATATAAAGCTTACAAAATGTTTATCATAAACTAGCGCTAAGACCCAGAATCTGCCCTACCTAAATTTATGGCCAGGAGACGCTACTGGCAGGATGTTGACTGAGTTTCTTTGTTCCTGCTGCGCTCATTTGTTTCGATTTCTCCTCGAGAAGCAGCGCGAGCGCATCAACAGCGCAAAGTTTTGTTAGCGTCAGTACAATACATCAGCCTATATATTATTATGCACTATCGATAATATGCTCTATCGATAATATAGATATTATTATGCACTAAGCCACTTAGACTAAATGAATTCAGAAGCATTATTGCGTTTTGGTGATTCCCTAGTCATTTTTTTGTTATTGGCGTTTTAATCAGGCCAGGTAATTAAAATTCTCTTTCACTAGCCCCTTTAAAAAAATCAACTTGTCCCGGGCAATGTCGAGCCCTGCGACGTGTGTTTAGTTCTTCCTCGTTTTTTTTTTTTCGTTTTTTTCCCATTTAATTCATAATTAATGTTACTATGCAGTGAGTTTGATCTCATTTGTGCCCCCCTGAAAAAAATGTAATGCCCGTCCGTGAATTTGTGTCTGGCGCCGGGTCTGAGACACAGTCAGGGCGGCAAGAAAGAGAGGGACTTCGTTTTTTTTTAATGGAAGTAATTAATTTATTTTTTGAACATTTGTTTGGAATTATTTCACTTATATCAAAAAGTTAACACCCGATTAGTTATTCTAAACCTCACTTATCTTCATTCTTCTATATACCAAAACCCACCCCAACCAAGAGCGGCATATGGGTCTACATGCAATGTAGAATCACTTATCTGTTGATTTTGAAATGCCAATCAGAGGTGTTTAAGTTAGCATTGAACAAAAACTCAGCGTTTTGAGCGGTGAGTGGACTCTGTGACATGGACTTCTGCACGTTTGCGAATCCTCTCATATAACAAAGTGTAAATATTATGTGAATAAGAGATTCATTGTGCAGACAGCTTCATTTATTATAACAGAACTTTTTGAGATTGCAATAAAGTAGACTATGGGGCTGTTCACATATCGCGTCTTTTGCACGCTCAAGTTCCTATTTTTCAAATGTAGCCACGCATCAAGCACTCTCAAAACAGAAGCAACACTATGGTGGCATTATAATGCCATTAATGACAGAGCGCACAAATGATGCTTGCGCACTTAGTAAATCACTTCTGCGAGCGGATATCAGGTCTACACGTGAGGAAACGGGAGCCCGCGAGTTTATTTTAAACCTGCGCGCGCGCATCACTTGTGCGCTCGGTCATTAATAGCATTATAATGCCGCCATACAATGCAGTCGCGAAGCATTTTCCAGGCGCAGCGAGATGAAAAATTGTCAACTCTTCTGAATGCATCGAGCTCACCGCAGGTCATGTAACAAGAACCAACCAAAGCTTCGTCCTTTCTGTAACAAAACATTGAAAGCTCAGCTGAACTTGCCTGGAAAATCCAGCCTCACCACTGTACCAGCGGATGAGTCTGGTCGGCCATTGAATCAATTCAATTTCTAAGGCATCGTATCAGGCCATCAAGCTGTTCAATAAACTGTTTAAAACACACACCCGATCAATACTGAGATTCTACATGTTTTCACTTAAAAAGGCTAAAAAGAAGCTGCTTTAAGAGACATGGGCTGCGTTCCAGTTCGGTTTTTAAATGCCCTTCCCTCGCTAACTTCACTCGGTCTCGTTGACTCGGATGTACGTCATTGCTTACGTTGCACGAGTGCCCACTTCTGGCGGAACTTTTGTATGGGCTGAACTGGAACGTCCTAAGCCCTTCATCACTTAGAATCCGCAATGGAGCTGATTTATTATTTATTTTTTTCCCCTTACAAAATTGTTTAATACAGCATTCTATATGTATATATGTGTGTTTTAAATGTTTAAAAAATAATTAATATATCATAGAGTTGTTTGTGGTGGGGTAAATTAAATGCGATATGCGGTGACGTCACAATCGTGTTGCATTGTGGGTTATGGAGCTGCCTGAAGTGTACATATGAAGTAGACTCCCCTCGGTCAAAATCGAGGGAGCGAGGGTCTGTCCATATAAACTTCCCTCGTCCACTTCACGAAGTGGAACGCACTTCAAAATGGGATTCCCCCGAGGGGAAGTGTTTAGGGAAGTTCGCGAGTGCGTGTCTAAAACTGAACTGGAACGCAGCCCATGTCTCTTAAAGCAGCTTCTTTTTAGCCTCTTTAGCTTCTAGTTCCAGTTCGGTTTTAGACACGCACTCGCGAACTTCCCTAAACACTTCCCCTCGGGGGAATCCCTGCCGCCATTTTGAAGTGCGTTCCACTTCGTGAAGTGGACGAGGGAAGTTTATATGGACAGACCCTCGCTCCCTCGATTTTGACCGAGGGGAGTCTACTTCATATGTACACTTCAGGCAGCTCCATAACCCACAATACAACACGATTGTGACGTCACCGCATATCGCGTTTACTTTACCCCACCACAAACAACTCTATGATATATTGATTATTTTTTAAACATTTAAAACACACATATATACATATAGAATGCTGTATTAAACAATTTTGTAAGGGGAAAAAATAAATAATAAATCAGCTCCATTGCGGATTCCAAGTGATTAAGGGCTTAGGACGCTCCAGTTCAGCCCATACAAAGGTTCCGCCAGAAGTGGGCACTCGTGCAACGTAGCAATGACGTACATCCGAGTCAACGAGACCGAGTGAAGTTAGCGAGGGAAGGGCATTTAAAAACCGAACTGGAACGCAGCCATGGTCTGCTCTGCTCGATATCGAAGGGACTTTCGCCGCACTAGAGTGACGCTGTTTGCGTCACTGAAATAAACAAATCTGATTGCACGGTACGTTTTGGAGTTGACTCGAATCGCGACGGAGGGCGGACTGACCAGACTGATATATCTTGTAGAAGATATATATCAGTCTGGCCTTGCCAGGCAACAGCTGAACAGCTGTTCATAACTGTACAGGGTGGGTTTTTATTTCTCATCTCCATAAATATATCCAGTAGTAGAGCTAATGCAAGGGCTAGAAATCCATTTATCCTTTGCTGAAACGTCATTATCTTTATCATGGAGAACGCAGTTCATGGTTGCATTGCAACGACAGACGCCACGGGAGCTCAAGCGCTTTGGAAAGAAAGCAGTGCGGCCACGCTTTCCACGGGTTTTTAGATGCGATATGTGAACGGCCCCTAATATGACAACTTCTTAGTGATTATAGAAGGAGTGTGCCAAATCCCTTAAACGGTGTGTTTTTTTCTGTTCAAATTAACAGTGGTTTGTGAATGTAGACGCCTTAAAAAGTTATCTATCAGGAGTGTTTATTCTGGGCTGTGTAGTGACGACACATAAATTCAAACCATTTCATGGAAATGTATTTTTTTAAAGGAGAAGCGCATCTCCTTAGCCTTCCCTTTAAAGGGATAAATAAACAATACCTCTAATACCTTCCCAATAAACAAAACCTCCAGAGCGGCAGTTGAGCTTGCGCCGGCCCTGAACCTCCCTTATAGACACAGTTTCTCAAGGATTTTGATATTTGCAGTACTGAATATTATGAATTATCATATTTGTTGACTTACTATCAGGTCGCTCAAGAAATAGACTTTCACGTCTTCTTTTAACTGCAAATGAAATAACATGGGATTTAAAACTTTTACCAAATTCTGTTATCATCTTTATTTATTAAAGAAATAATTCACACAAAAAGAACAATTTACCAACATTTATTTTTCCACCTCAGTATTATATTCTTTCTTTCAGAATACACAAAGTTTATTGCCTGCATGGGGATAACACATTTTTCATTTTCTCAATACTGTTTACATCTGCACAATCTTTGTAAGTTTGTTTTGTTTACCAGCAGTCATGTTAGCGGCTTCCTCGTCTGGGAGATCTTTGTGTTGTATTTGCTGACTTCTGCAGATAAAAGAAAGTTAAATTAAATACAATATTGTGAAAGAAAGTGAAAAAAAAAAAAAAAAAACTATCAATATATTTTTATTTGCCCTCTTTTTGCATCAGATTTATTTAGGCTCTTGTCAGGAATGGCTGCAGTATATGACCATATCTATCTTCTGAAGTCAATGTGTGTTGAAGATTAATCACATATCGATCGTTAAATATGCTCTTTTTTATTTATTTCCCCCTTTTATTCCTATTCAAAATATTTTTTTCACCGCATGGGTGATCGTTTTTACTCTGACAAACATACTCAAAAATTTCAAAAATCTGTTTACAATATGAGTAAAATAGCGCAGTAGCCCTATATGAGTGTTGTGAAATGCCAAAAGTGAATAAAATAAAATTTGAGGAAGTGGTTAATATAATGAGATGTTACTGAAAATTGTGCTTCTTTATGATTTCACAAAGTGACAAACTTTGCCTTATTATTATTAATTATGATAGGATCACATTTATATCTCTGTCTCACTATTCTGCCTTGCTAAAAAAAGAAAACGTATTCGATCAAACTGTGCACTGGATTACAATGAAAGGAAAGCGCATTTCCGTTATCCTGTACCGAAATATTTTTCAGCATTTATTAGATTGCTGTAGCCTTTTATTTAATAAAGGAAATAAAAGAATACTTGCCGTTCGGTAGCTAAATATGTTAGGCTATTTATCTTGTTAAACACATTTACGTCTGATTTAATTCTTGATACGCCATTACATGTTCGTAACAAAATTGAAAGCGAAAGTTTGTTCGGTAGACGGAAGATGAGAGGAGAACACTGTAGCCTATCATGTGTCGAGAAGATTGAAAAGTTTACAGGGGCGGATCTACCGGGGTGGCACGGGGTGGCAACTGCCACCCTAACGCCTGTTTCACACATAATCCGTCTGCAGTGCGTGTGCGGTCCGTATGCAGTGCGTATGTGTTGCTGAAGCAGGAAGCGGCCATTGTGCTTTCACACAGCACCCGTTTGCAGTGCGTAATGTTATCCCAGCTAACCAAAATACGTGACTGTTACGTAACTGCAACGTAATTTGGTGACCAAACTTTCGTCGTGGCGACGTAACTAGTTACGTCGTGGCAACCGGAAAAGTGAAAGGTGCCTATACGTCGCCACAACGTAACTTTGTGACGTTGCCAGTTAGTAACTGCGACGTCGTGGCAACGTTGTGTATCAATAGTTGTGTGTTGGTCATCAGTTGGTAATTCTTATATTTATTTATTTTTCTATGGGCGGACATGCAGTAGTTTAACCTAATTTATGTCCTCATTTGCCCAAACTAATGTAAAGGCTATTCCAACAGCTGTGAACGATGAATGCAGACTCGAAATGAATTCAATTCATTTATTTTGAAAAACACACAGAACATGAACAAAACTCCAAATAAAAATAATGAAATACACTCAAACTATAAATAAAAACATATAGCCTACAGCGAAACATAAAATAAAACCATTCAAGACGTTTTGCTCTCAGTATCATTAAAAACATATGCTATGCTAACGTAACATTTTGCATAACATATATTTCAGACGATCAAGGAAATCACAAAGGTAAAAATATTAACAAAAGTACTTAAAGTAGACTGTGGGTAATGTTACTTAACCAATCTGACGCAGTTGTTGAACTTTATTGCTATAAAACTGACGAGAAACACGGAGAAACGTCGACGCTGTCCTCTCCAGCAGCTTGAATGTTTTCCCGGTTGCCATGGCAACTCTAACGGCCACCTGCACTAACGTAAACATAACAATAAAAAAAGGTTTTGCGTCTTTCCAAAGTTAACTTTATACATTTTTATAAAAGCCATTTATTCGTTGTCACCTCGGAAAATAAATTCTCCTCTCAGAAAAATTAACTTTACACTCTTATCAACATACTGTGGGCACGCGCGCACTACATTTGTGGAGGCGCGCGCTGTATGTCACGTCACTATATATAAAAAGCAGTCATCCATACTCTGATTTGGTGAAAAGAAACATTTTTTTCTTAAGGGGACATTTCAGTCTTGTGTCTGACATTTAATTACACGTTTTATATTGCAAATTCTGGTAATAATAACATATAAAGAATGTGTAAATGATGGTAATGAAATTACGAGCACATGACGTTGCTGCTACGTTGCCAGTAAGTCATGGAATGACCATTATATTACGAATAGAGGACGTATCTGGAACGTCCTTGGTAATCTTGTAACGTTTGGAGAACGTACTGACGACGTTGTGATATGGTAATTTGATGGTAATATTATTACGGGCATACAACGTTGTAGTTACGTTACTAGTAAGTCATGGAATTACCAATATATTACGAATAGAGGACGTATCTGGAACGTTCTGGGTAATCTTATAACGTTAGGAGAACGTACTGACGACGTTGTGAGATGGTAATCTGAAGGTAATGAAATTACTGGCATGCGACGTCGTAGTTACGTTGTCAGTTAGTAAGTCATGACATTACCAAAAAGTACGAATACATTACGTAACTGTTAAGTCGTGTGTTAGCTGGGATATTCATTACGCTTATATATTGACAGTTGCTGGAGAAGTTTAGTACACGTAAACATGACACAAAGATTCGAAAACTTACTGTCGACACCAACAGCCGACGAAACTGCTTCCCATGCATTTTCCTTCGCATTCAAATCTTTGTACAATACATTCTGCGGGTCATACAGAATTTTATGTTTTTCCACCTCAACGATGAGACGAGTGTCATCCATGTCACCTTGTTTTTGAATAGGTTGGTTTAGGTCCGCCTGTCACGTCATTGCCTGCTGGGATGCGAGTTTCCCTCCAACGATGGGGAAAAACATATCTGATCGCATTATGCAAGTAAACACTGTTCATTTTTTAAAAATAAAATAATTGTTTTGAAATGATACAACTGAACTGTGAAATTGAAATGTTTCCTTTGGCATGAATATAGCTTGTTGCTGGCATGGCGTTAAATCATAAAAAAAAAAAAAAAAAATCTTTATGTAATGTACTAAATGTACAAAGTAGTTTAAATGTGCACAATTTCTTTTTTTTTTTTTTACAATTTCAGGTCAATCCATGTTCATTTTGCCCACACACAATCTGAATAAAAATAGACTCGGTACGTAAAAGATCGCTGCACTGCTGCAGATCGACGCACCGCTCCTGGAACGCAATGACGGACCGCAACCGCGTGCAGTGTGAACGCTCTAATCAGTTAACATGGGTGCGTAAAAAAATACGCAACGCATACGCACTGCAGACGGATTATGTGTGAAACAGGCGTTAATCTAATCCCTTACTCATAGGCGCCGATCCAACCCGATCTCACGGCAATTCGTACGTATTTTACGAGGTGGCTAAATCGTATGAATTCATACGACCTCACTCGTACTAATTCACGTTTTTTGCTAAATCGTATGTATTTTACGAGTTGACAAATTCGTATGAATTCATACGAATGACCTACCCCAAACCCCGCCCCTAAACCTAACCGTCACTGGGGTTTAGACAAATCGTACGAATTCGCACGAGTGAGGTCGTATGAATTTTTACGAAATAGCCACCTCGTAGAATAAGTACGAATTGGTCGTGAGATAGCGTTGGCCGATCCCGTGGGTGCTCTGGGGCTGGAGCACCCACGGAAATGGTCGAGCACCCACGGAAAATTACGAGATATTATCCATGGATTTTAACAAGAAAGAAAATCGTTTGCAGCTATCAAGTCAAGTCACCTTTATTTATATAGCGCTTTTTACAATGCAGATTGTGATCAGAAACGATCCTTATATATAGTTTATTTAAGTCCGTTTCAATTACGTTATTTTAAAGGCAAAAGTCGAGAGCGCGTCCAGTGTTGAGCGAGCACAAATCTCAACTCGGATTTCCATCACTCTCGCGCTCGCTCAGATTCAGAATCAGAACTCAAAACTGTCCTGTCCCTAAAATGGTCTTCTTTCCTGGATTTAAAGTTCACAGAAGCTTTTTAAACCACTTTCATGACTGACTGACGAAATAACACAGTGTAGGCTTTAGGTAACGTTACTGTCTGATCATCAGATTTCAGCGAGAGCTCGACAACACTCATGAAAAGAATGTGCTTGTTTTGGGTCAATTCAAATGAAACATCCAGTTGACGTTCCCTGGTATTGATATACAATCATAAACTTATTTGATCTTAATGAGAATAAAAAAAACTATGTGAGGGCGGATTCGAACCGCTGATAATTAAAGCACGGGTGAATTTCTGCCTCTATTAACGAAAACGTTACCACGAGACCAATGGGCAGCACGATTAAACTATATCTGTATGTTGGATTTGTCTATAATAGTAGTACGATACTTATATCGTAATGTAGCTGTAAGAATGAAACTATAACATCTTTAAAAAAAAAAAAAAAAAAAAAAAGGTGTGGGGTGGCTTACTGGGCACCCACCGGCAGAAACATAAATCGGCGCCTATGCCCTTACTGTAACATTAAGTAGTTGGCTAGCTTTTCACACATTTAAGGTTTCACAAAGACATCGAGTTGAGGAGACAGTGGGAAGTAGCTAGAAGGGAAGTTTCCCGACTCATCTACATTATTTAAAAGTTGGCCATTAAATGGTGATTTGTTTATATTTTTGTTTCTTTTTAAGCCCATTGCAACCAGGGCTACACAAGCCTCAAGGAAAGCTGAGGAGAGTCTGTCAGTGGACTGTTCTCACCATTTCCAAGAGACTGATGGATAATATATAGCCTTTTGTTGTTATTATTATTATATTAATACTATATTATTATTGTACTAGTCACTATTTAATTTACTATTTTTATTATTGCCAATGTTATTCTGCAATTAATATTACATTGTATTTGCGATTATTATTATTATTATTATACCAATACTATTATTATCAATCTATTATAGTTATGTTATATTATTGTCTAATTATTATCAATCTATTATAGTTATGATGTTATATTATTGTCTATATTCTGTAAATGATACTACATATTCTATTGCTATTATAGTATTATTATACTTTATGCTATTATCAGTATATTATTATGATATTATATTATTATACTTATACTATTTTATAAATGTTCTATTCATTACTATTTTATTTGCTGTATACTGTTTGTTTATTGACAATATTATATACTTTATTATTGACTATATTATTATATTATATACTACATAAACTATTTCTTATAGTGTATAACAAACTATTTACTATTCTCAATTTCTTTATTTGCATTGCACTGTAGTTGTACCATATCATATGTATTACAGGATCCATCAGTTATCTTTGTTGTTGTATGTTTTTGGAGTATCTATCTGTATCATTTTAGTGCTATAAAAATACAGAAAGCAGACTGTGTGATTTGTATTTGATGATTTGTTTAATTTTATCAATGGTGGTCAATTCTAAGCTCAAGAAAAGCTAAAATTTCGTTTAAAGACAGAAAAAACATTTTTTAAAATAAGACAACTTTATTTAATTTAATGTGAAAATTAAATTATATCTCAGTATGGGCGTTTTCACAATTCTTATGCAAGAATAAAGCAGTCAAATACATAAGCCTGAGCTTTGACTATTTCTTAATTAAAAGAAATATTTTACTATAGAGATATTAAGTAAAGTACTTTTTGTACACCACGTACATTATAAACCACTGAAATTGGTTGATAAATGTAAACGTTATTTTTGTTTTTATCCAGAAAAACCGCAGCTCGTCCGTTTACTTGTGTTTGTTAACAGCGCAGTCTTGCCCCGCACAATATGGCGGACTCGTTGAAGTATCGCAGCAACAGTCCAAAGCGGCCAATAGGGCGTCTAGTGTTTACTAGTGATGACCGTCTGACACCGATGCTCCGACACAAGCTTCGAACTCGGAGCAGCATTTTTCTTGAACTACTGCTTCGGAGCTTGCTTTGGTGCGGAAAAACACACGTGACCGATGACGTCCGAAGCAGCAACTGCTTCAGTTCTCTAAGTGAATCACGTGACTGGTTCAGACCAGTCGATACTGCTTCGCATCGCGAGAGGCTTCATGACGCGAGACTTTGCTGCGCGCACGCTTCAGCAGCTTTTTAGGTGCGTAATAGGACTATATAGACACCCAAAATGATGCACAAGATGTGGATTTGTTGTATTAGGAGTTTGCATAGTTGTTATTTTCACTGCATTGTTTCATCATCTTCATGGAGCCAGCTAGGAAGAGAACCTGTTCTCCAATGTGGGAACATTTTTATTTTTATAAGTTAAATTGCTTTATTATACCTTGGTTATCCTACTGCACCTGGCTTATTTATTTCGTGGCTGGTTTATTTACATCATTCACACAAACCCTAGTTATACTTATACAGACATTATATTGCTATCTACAATTTCGCCACTAGATGTCACTGAAACGAAGCTTTGAATGAATGAACCCATTTTCAAAACAATTGATGAAGTGGTTCAATACTGATTCGTTGCTTCATTTGGACATCACTAGTGTTTACTATCTATGCTTCAAGATGGCTGAGCTTGATCGTTTTCCGGGTCATAGGATGGAGGACGGAGGAGCGAGGAGATGAGGAGGGATATTGAGAAGCACCCGGTGTATTAGCCACAAGTTTCCTACGCCCCATGAGGCCTTGCGTCAAAAGTGGGCGTGTCTTCCGGTTCGAAGTAAACAAGCTGAACGTGACACTCATTCATTCAACATTTAACAATCCAAACTTGCGAACGTTTGTTTTTTACTTAAAGATTTTAAGATTCCAGCATCAATATTTGAACAATGTTTTACAATATTTTTTTTTTTTTTACAGTAACAGTAATTTATTAATTTATGTCAGGAGTGCACATCAATCATGCTAAATCTAACTGATATTTAAAAGATGAAAACGCATGCCTATTCAGTTGCGCCTGCTTCCATTTATTTACGATCACAATGCACAAAACAACTTCACCAAGGCTTTCAAATTCAAATGCTTAACACTAGAAGTCCCAGAGATTTGTAACCCTCCTTTAGCCAAGTGGATGCTAACTGGCTAGTCTTTTGGCTATCATTAGCATCAATTCATGTGTAAATATGGTCATTACCTGAGCAATCTGCAGGGGGGTTGGGGGTGTGTGTGTGTGAATGGTTGCTGGTGGCTTGTTTGTATGTGTGGGGGAGGGAGGGCTGCTAAAATCAGAGAACTTGATTGACCATGGGCCGGTTTCAGAAAGGAGGTTAAGTGAAAACTCTGAGTATGTTAACCCTGAAATGAGGGAGTGCAAGTGATGTTTAAAAAGTTAACTCGCTCATTCACACTGCAAAAATGCTTTTCATACTAAGTATTTTTTTTATCCTATTTCAAGTAAATTTAAAAAAAAAATCTTAAATCAAGATGGATTTTCTATATGAGAAAATTATATATGATATTTAGTCTTGTTTCCTGGGGGGATCTAAATTAAGTGCATTTTACTTAAGTAAAATGATCAATATCTGCCAGTGTGGTAATAAAAATAATCTTAATCCAAACGGAAAGTGTTGGAGTGTCTACCCAGGTGAAAAAAAGTGCAGTAAAATACACTTTATTTTAGTACACTTTTACACTTCCATAATGTACAGTGCTCTATTTCCGTGCACTTATTTTGTACTTAATATACTAAAAGCTCTTCTTTAGTACTTCTTAAGATAATCTTAAGAACATCTAAGTGTACTCAACTGTGCTATTTTGAGACACCATGAATTTGAACTAAAATGTGCTTTTAACATACTATCTCTGTATAGAAAAATGTATTTAGTTACCACTTGTAGTACACTTGAACCCATCTTTCAAACACTTTTAAAAATGGACTTATGATGTATTTCAAATATAAGATTAATATATAATGAATATATACAAAATGTATTTATAATATATTGCCAGGCAGTGCCAGGATTGTGAGTGATTGCTGGAATGTACTCACTCACTTTTTAATATTATTTGTAAATATGTGTACAAATGGTTGGTTTCTTTATTTTATTTTGTACTATTTTTATCAATAGATCTCAGCAACAAAGGGAAAAAAAAACATGTGTGTTGATTTCTCCCTAAGATGGCAAAGTGAAACACAAGTTTCCTTGAAGTGGCTCAGCATGGCCCCACATTGTTTACATAACAAAAGCAACTGTTCACAGCTGATTAAGGATATTAGCCTAAAGACTTCCAGCCCATCGGCTGTCCTGCGGGTTTTATAGGTAGAAAAGCCAAATGGCTGCTCTCTGGGACTTCTAGTGTTAAACATTTAGAAATATATTGATAACATACTCTATGGTAACATCACTTTTCTGGGCATTTCTATTGATTTTCCTCTAAATTATGCGATGATTGCAATCCGAGGACGTTTGTGCGATCTCTCTGTCTATCTATCCTGATTTCAGCCAGAGCAACAGAGGGAGTTGATAAGAAGACAACAGGATTTATGAGTTAAACAAGTTATGAGTGTGTGAATCTGTTTGCATTTGTCAGGAATCAACAGGCACAGGGACGTGACGGATAAAACATTAACTAATAAATACATGATTATAATCATATAAGAATTGTCTACGTTCCTCAAGCAGTCTTTGATATTTTCCATAAACGTGTGTATTTATTATCGCAATGGTTAACATAAGTAGCCTTTAGCATCGCATACAGTGGAAACACGACTGGCTCTGGCACGCACGATACGTTAGGAGTAAAATATCACATCATAAGGCTTTGGTGCATCAGTGACAGGTGAAGTACAGACAGCGGGTTGTTCATGTATCGCAGGGTCAGGATGCTCTTGTAGTCATGCAGCAGCACTTTTGTGGAAGGTCAGTAAAGTAAAGAGCAATTAAGGGCACGAAAACTGTTTATTGTATTGTGATATTATTAACTAATAATGTAGTAAACTGAAATGTTGTCCCTGAGCGCCGTAACGACATCTCTCATAAAGATTTGCAACTTTACAAAGTAAACAATGATCCAAAAAACACTTAGCGTCTTCGCTAATTAGAACACAAAATACCATTGGTATGCTACTTCCGCCGCCTCACAGTTGTACCCACGTTCTTTTTTACAGTAGCGCCCTGCGGAAACAGGTGGATAGCATAGAGCAAGAACATGATGTAAGTATATAAATGCATGCTGATGATGTTTTTATTCGATATGTTTCTTCCTTTCATGCTTTTTCCTTTTCATGACATTCGTCTGGTGTCAGTAACTGTTACTAAAAAGATGGTTTCAAATCACTCAATTGTTGCTTTTAAAGTCACTTTTGTATAGTTTTTTTTCTCATCTGTGTGAAAGTCTTGTAAAAGCTGGCTTTTTAACAATGATATATTAATTAAGGGCTACAATTACAATTGCTGTTTGGATAATCTACCTTTTATTTCTTGTCTTAAAAAATTTTGTTTACTCATCTTACCCAATGTTCTCCTTCAAATAATGTGCAAATTGAAGGTTATATAAATGTACGAATGTAGCCCATGCTATACATTATAGAGCAGTACTGTTATAACTTGACCGAGTTGATTGACCTACAATTTAATGCAGAATCTGCTGTTTAATCTTGCAACAGATTCAGTTCAGTAACTCTGAATTCGTTAGTGAATCTGGATTAGTCACTTTTGGGGGCAATGACACTAATGATGATTCTTGATCATGACAAGCAGTTATCTACTATATTTGATTGTATAAACATGACAGAATTGACCTTAAGCATGTTAAAACAAACACTTTAGTTTCTTTCTTTCTAGTTCCCATACATTTCTTTTTCTTTACATTTACCACGATAGAATTGATTTTTGACAATTTTCTGTGGTCAATTTTAGACTTGAAGGATGTGAAAGATTAAAGGTGAAAAACTGAATGAAGTGTAGAAACATCAGCATCAGAAACCTCATGATCTCAAAACTGAAGAAAAGTCTTTCAAAGGCCATCGACATGGAAAGACTGAATTAAAGAAAGGTATTAAGCATCAAAAACCGTACAAATGCCCTCAGTGTGGGAGGAGTTTTTCACAAAGAGGAAACCTTGAAAAGCATATAAATATTCACACTAGAGAGTGTGGAAAGAGTTTCACTCAAGTAGAAAGTCAAAGATCCTCATCTCTGAATTCACTCTGGAGTAATGTTAATTTAAGCTGAAGTCACTTGCTCTACACAGCAAATGTCAGAGTGTTAAAATCCCAGAGTTTTGATGACCAGAGTAAAATTTATACACTTTGGAGTAAACTGGGCTTCACCAGAAACTCTCTCAAGTGTTAATGTATTGGTTCAGTGTTGATGTGGAGCTGTTGTAGTGTTATAGTGGGATGATGAACTCTTTGAGAGTCAATCTGTTGCTGTCCCGTCCGCACATGAGTTTAGGTTTCGATACGTCATCAGATGGACTAAGCGTTGTCATTGGTTGAATCATGACGCAGCCTCATGGACACCAGTTTCCAACTGACATCCGAAATCGTCGACATTTTGATTCTGCGGGACCGTAGGTAAGAAATCACCAAGTTAATCATGCCGAATATTCCTGTTTGTCTTATTGTCTTAATTATCATAACTAAAACACTAAAAGCGCTAATGTAGAAGTAGAAGAGGTGTGACGTTTTGTAATTTAGTTTAACGTTAGCTAACTTACTATACCAATGGTAGCTAAAGTAATTGTGAATGTTAGATCTGGTAAAACTGTTTTTTTTAGTGGTAATTTTTTGTCGTTGACCATTAAATGAAATTGCAGCAATCATTTGTAACGTTAGCTGCCGCTCCCAATCTCCCGCCTTGTGCAGGCTAAATTGACTAACGTTAGCTAGCCTTGAAAGCTAACGTTACAGATTCCCATCTGAAATGATTGAGTCTGACTTTATTTGCACTACATTTGGTATTGTGCGTGTTCAGTAAACCAGTTGTATTTTTTATGTTTTAGTAATATGTGAGAAAAACTACAGCAATGCTTTTCAAAGTGCAGTACCAAGGAAAGAAGAAGTACATCAAACTCAATGGAGCATCATATCCAGCATTTCTCAGGGAGGGTAAGTTAATGTTAATGGCATTCTTCTCTTCGTTCTCTTTATAATTGAAGTTTAGATCAGAGGTCTTGTTTACCGAATATTTTCCTTCATTGACTGATTTTTTTAGCAGTGACGGAAACATCTGAAGGTCGAATCAGGGTTCCTACAAAGTCTCGAAAGTTTGGAAAATGCTTGACTTTAATTTATTTCTTCATGACGTCAGATGTAACTAAAAATATAAATAAAACCGACTGACAATCGTTATTTTTTATTTTTTTGTTTAATGTCGCGAGGCACCCTCTGTTACGAAGCAGGTCTCGTGTAATTCCATTTAGGCCTATTTGGCGCCTCGTGTTCGCCTGGCGCGCAAACATCTGCATTAAGATTTGTTGCTTGCTGTAATTGTACCGATGACTGCCTAGAGAAGATTATAAATAAAAAATGATTGCATCGACGATCAACAGACTGAAAGGCATCCTGTTATGTAAGAAACACACTGATGTGAGCGCCATGGGAGAATAAGCCTTTACCAGCCATTCCAAAGGTAATCGGAGACAAATGAATTTGACTGAATTCTTTAAAAACATTATGAAATTAATTAATATCGAATCAATATATAAATGTAATGTAGGGAGGGGGTGTTCTTTCCGTCGTGCACGTTTGTGTAAGCACTCTGGTTTCTGTTTACAAAAGCAAAAGTTTAAATGTTAACGTCTGCAGCATTGTATGCATTGTAGCCAGTCGAAAGTTTAGTTTTTCATGATGCTTAGAGGACTAAACTTTCGGAGTGACCACCGCTTTTACCAGTGTGAGTTCTGTAAATAATCGTTCCGTGATAGTAGTAACCATAGCAACGGGCGTGACAAAACAAATCTTATATGACAGTATAGATCTGTGCATCATGTCTTACTGTGTAAATACAGACTAATAGAGCTGCCACTGACAAGAATAAATAAACAAATCAGTGTTGGTTGAATATGTTTAGATTCAGTTAAATAGTCTATTGATAACACTTAAACACTGTTTTTCACGTGTCCAAACAATGTTTATTTATTAAAATAATATTTTAAGGTATTTACGAAAGCTATTCATGTATTATATACTCATTATTATCATTATTATTATTCCAACCATCTACAAAAAACTCAACCTAATTTACAGTTGACAACAAATATACAAAAATATAACCATATTTTTAAAAAGTATCCAAAGAGTGATTTAATATAAGTTGTATTTATATTGAAGATTCTAATATTTTAGATTGTAGTTTTCTAAAGGGGTGCTGTTTATACTATTTATATGCTTTAATTTTGTTGCTGCTTGAATATGGATTTAGGGACCTTAAAAATGCTTGAAAAGTGCTTAAATTAAACTCTTCAAAATCTGTACAAACCCTGACTATGAAAAGTGACTCTTCATATATTAAAAAATGCATAATCTAGCCTATATGCTCCTATATCTTGTAAGTTCATGAATGATTAAAAATTAAAATGTAAATTAAAACGAAAGCTATTAAATGTCTTAGAATTAAAATATGAAAATTAAAATGGAGTAATAGATTAAGGTGCAATTTTTACGACCATATCCATCAAAATAAAGGACAATGTGAAAGTCTTACGCGACCACTGGTTTAGATGTACGTTTATATGAAATTTTATTCTTAGCACCATGCTAGTCTACCGTAGCTTTGCCCATTAACCCCTTAACTGTCACCCCCACTTTTTTTTTTTAGACAAGAAAATGCACTATCCAAACTTAAATGGTTGTAATTCAAGCATACTTTGGAGTGTAGACAAAAGGCTGGTCTTGTTTTAAAGATGAAATTTGGCAGATTATTGTAGATGTGAAAAAACTTATGTAAGTGAAACAGGAAAAAAGTTATAGAAGTTTATGTTTATGAAAATGTAAAATGTAAAAATATAATATTTTATATTTTACATAAAATATATATTTTACAAAACAAGTTTTACTCTAAAGCTGCAAGGAAATCAAAGCCAAAAATCTGAACAAGTTGTGTTCCAAATTTCAGGTTGATATCTCAAAAAATGAGCTTTCAGTAAGATTTTGTTTGGGCGCAGTACCACACTTTTTCACTAGATGACAACCAAGCTCCATTACTGACCATATAAAGGCGCCTCCATTTCCATATATGGTTTGAGTGATCTGAACCATATATTTCCATTATTTTCATACAATTTATGAAGTAGACATCCTATATAGAAGTAGTATGGGAATTTTGGCAGAATTTGATATGAATTCAGCCTCTAATAAACATAAAAATAACATGTATGTAGGCCTAGGTTATAGATCGGCGCCACAATCATAAATGTTTTTTTTTTCCTATTAAAAACATTTTCAGACCTTTTTTTTCTCAAATCTTTATCTTTTGAACTCTTGGCATGAAAACAAACATGTTTCAACCAATCTTTAATGATTTTTCATGTTCATTGCAATTTCAAAATAAAGGTCTGAACATGCCTTATGAGTATGAAAATATGCTTGTTGCAAATTGATAAATTACTGCTCCTATGTAATTTATTTTGGAAATCAGTCACCAAATATGTAAACTAGAGATTCTAAGCTTTCAAATGATATATAGTTTATCAAGATTCGTTTAGGTTTAGTATAGAATATTACTGTTTTAAATATGTAATGGCAAACGTCCCACCTGTGGGACGGTGACAGTTAAGGGGTTAAGATAGAAATAGTGCTAAAAACATTATTTTTCTCCCACTTTCTAACCGTAACACAACAACTTATGTTTTTTTCTGTATTCAAAGCTAAAGCAAAGTTCAGCATACCCCCTGAGACAAACATGTATGTGCTGGATGACAGTGGAACAGAGGTTGATGAAGAGGTCTTCAGCGACATCTTGGAGGAAAAAGCAGACATCCTGTGGACCATTGTTAATGTTCTTTCAGTTTCTGGTAAATGGTTGCACAACTACAGTGTACATTGCAGGGTAACAATACCAATGTGTTAACATTGTAATTTATTTGCTATCACAAAACCAAAACAGTAGCTTCTCACCAATGTCCGATTTGTGCTTTCTCTGTTAAAGGACCACTTTGCATATTTCCAACCTTATCTCTTATCTGTCAGTGTTCACATAAGGATGTGAAAAACTACATTTGAGATAAAATGGATTAGGGTTGTGCCGATGGACGATATCATCGTCCATCATGATGGCTGACTGACATCACGATGGAGAGACACCATCGTGATGCCACGCCCGCCCCTTTTATTCCCTTCACGTGCAACCTATTGGAAAGCCCAGACGAGTCATTAGTTGGGAAATAAAATAACCCTTTCGCACGTAAGTTTAAAACATTCTGGCTGACCCCCCAGCGTGAGTTTTTCAAGGCAACCGTTATTTAGAACGTATTACTTTATTGTTTCCATGGTGACGCATCATTGCTTGTCATGTCACACACCGCAGTGCTGTATGACTGATGATCTGCTTTTATTTCAGTTTTGCTTTTTTATTCAAAATATTCACTAATTTGTTAACTATAACATGAAATATCTGATATTCCAATTGTCAAATATGTGAAAGTGGATGTGTTTGGCTGTTTAAACAATTTTATAATGATTGAGTTAGTTGAGCTATACATGTTATGGGCGTCGCCATGTTAGTTTGTGCCGCAGGTTCTGTTGGATTTACAACATCTTATATGTATTTAAACATCCGAAACCTAAAATAAACATGTGGTTGAAAACACTGCATATTTGTGATATATCAAAAGTGCTGCGCACTGGTTTAGAGATGGACGCGCACATTTGAATTTGGCAATTGATCACGTGATGCACTGCACTGAACGTTCTAATCACACCGGTGTGATCGTACGCGTCAAAAGGGATAAATAAAGTAATAAAGTTAAATAATGATTAATAATTATATAATAACGAAAAATTAAAATACACCCCCCCACCCTCGACGATATCATCGTCCATCACGATTACTGTAAACATCGTCAACTGCCAATTTAGGGGACATCGCCCAACCCTAAAATGGATTAGCCGGTAAGACTGTTGACCCGAGTACTTCTCAAAAAACAGTCAGTCTTGCCATCTAGTAGTTAATGTATCATGGCCTAAACTGCTTAAAGTCTGGCCACATTAACTACCAAAACTCATGTAATTTATAGATGGCAAAGAAAAAAGTTTCCTGTAAGCAGTCTCACCATGCCTTTTTTTAACCTCTCCTCACTTAAACCTGTGGAAACATTGACTGAAATATTTTTTTTAAATGATGATCTTTTTGCCCTTTTCAGACTCTCCCATCCAGTCCTCGTGCACAGACACCTTGTCACTATCATCACCCTCATCGGACAGTGATGCTTCTCTGATGTCCCCAAAAGACAGCGCATTGATGACGCCTTTGTGATGTCCCCAAAAAGTCTACATACTGATGACAGTTCTTCACAAGCCAAAGAGGTGATGTTTTTTCAGAACATTTCACTTTATGTTGTAAACATTACATTTACCTGTTACTGTTACCATAACATTTTTGGTAAACCTGCTGTCAAGCTTGTCAAAAGAATTCTGGAACAAAAGCCTGGAGGGGGAGAAAATCCTTGCAAAATATGCAATGACAGGAGAGATGAAGGACCGAGCACGCCGTGATCTCGTCAGCATTGTTGTTGCTGAAATGTTTGAAAAGTATGGGTAAGTAAAATGCTTTATGGTGCATGATTTGGTAAAGTGTATATTCATAGTATTCAATTGCAGATTTGGTAGTTGTAATCAAATAGGTGATTATCATTAAATGACAACTGTTGCCAATGAGCTGTGGCCTTGCGCAGATCATAGGTTTTCCAGTGTGTTGGTTTTAATACACAACATTTATTCCACAGACGTGCTCCCCTATGGATAAAAGAGCACAGTATGCATTGGGGATAGTAACACTGTTCCCCTCTCTAAAAGATCCCTACTCCAAAAAAGGCTATGTGAGTACAAATTTAAAAGTAAGGTTAATCTTAATAAACAAATGAATAATGTTCTGGTGCATTTTAGAAGTCTAACACTTCTTTTCTAAAGATCTCTATTGGTTCATGCTGAAACTGTTTTTTTATACATTTCCATCTTTGTTGATACTGTCTTTAGGAACACTTTTTTGACATAGACAGCAATGAGGGCTACATTGCCTGGAAGATTAAAAACACACAGCGAGAACTCAGCAATGGCGGTACCAATGGGGGTAGGAGAAGGAGCTCTCACACTACAGGCAGCAGCGGACCAAACTTACAGAGAGATGTGACTAAAGTGCAGCAGTTGGAGGGAGACCAGTGTCGTGAGGCCATATCTCTACTGAAACACAGCACAGACAACGAACAGATCTTCATGAAAATGAGAGAAACTTTCCAGCACCGGCAAAAGTTGATTCATGATCCTGAGCAATGCAGCACAGTGCTTACTGTGTTCCCAAGGTTTCTTGACACAAAAGGCCTGGTAAGTTTTTTTTTTTTGTAAGCATATTTGTTTTTGCAATGTCAAGAACAGCTGCTCAAAGATGAAAATGGTCACCTACCACTATACCACCATCATCAAATACACATATGCTTGCTTCTTCCCCTTTAGGTGGCGCAAGACTTTGACCTTTTGTTTGGAGCTGAGACTTCATCAAAACTCCTTGAGAAATGGGATTTCCTGAAGGCCAAAGTAATAGAGCAAGCCAAGGACATCAGCAAGACACCCCTGCTTGAGCATCTCATCCAGTCTGCAGAGGAGAACACTGATGAGGATGACGAGGTCCCAGGTAAATAATTTACATGAATCTGGTGTGTATCTTTCAAATGTCGACTTACTTAATTTATTTACCATGACAAATAGTGACATCACTGTGGAAAATTCCAGTCAGTGATGTCACTTCACAATGGTGTAAAAAGCATTTTCCTCAGCATTTTACACAAAGTCCTGACAGTAATTGAATCTTTGTAAACTTCACTGAATGAGCGCAAGTCCGTGTATCAATCAAACGGCAGTGGGAATGGAAGCGCAATAACCCTTGACTGAAGCCCACGTAGATTAAGTTACTACCATTTTCATAGGCTTCAATTGGCACAATGTTTGAAGGAGAGCATTGTGCAGAATAAAATTTCCTTGATATTTTGGACTTTTAATCCAACCAATTGATTAATAATTGACAGGTTAATCGATTATCAAAAAAAATGTTAGTTGCAGAACTAGAATTTTTATTGAAAAGAGTTTTGAGTTTTAATATTGATGTAGTATCAAAGGTTTTGGTTAGGTGTATATCATGCTTTAAGCAGGTGCTTCTGCCTTCTCAGGTTGGGATAGTGACATGGCCTCACTGCTACTGCTGGTCTACCTACTGCCACCACCTCCAAGTGGAAAGAAGGGAGCTGTAAAGATCAGTACCCGGGAAGCTGTGGACCGTGTAGTCAAATTTCATAAGGTCAGTGTGTCCTGATCTTTAATGGCAATAGCCGTTGTCAAAAGGCAATAGTTTAACCCCCCAGATTATTAATCTATTTCTTTTCAATGCCACATCCACAGAATTTTAAGTCTGATAATTCATGTTTTGCCTCCTGGAAGTGCATAGCGAATAGAGAGTGGGGTTCACTCTTTTGACCGCAGTCTTGTGCTGGTTCATTCTTATTTTCAGTTGTCTGTTTGTCTTTCCAACGTATTAGAGTTTGCAGGGACATGTGCTAAGGTAACCAACATTGATGACCTCTCTGTTTAATTCCCTCTCTTTGTGTGACCATGGTACAAAACCTTGGTTGCCTTATCACATGCTAAATATATCCTGCATGGGAAAGCTAACTGTGCCATCAAAGGGTTCTATCAGAGTGTGACTTATCCATCAAAATGTGATGTTCAGTGTAGATTCATTTCAGTTTATTGTTATCTTACAGTCATGTCGCAGCCTTCAGGAGCACTCTGGTCCAAACCAGCGGAGGCAGCCCTACATCCTGGCAGTTGGGACGACAAGAAAGCACATCCACGAGTTCTACATTGCATTGGATGGTGATCTCCTTCCCTGCAAGGGCAAGTCTTCCTGTCAGCCTTTGATGAACTGTTCAAAGCACATTATGTTTTCGGCATCTCCTATGACCAGGCCTTAAATGGCATGTACACATTTGTGCAGACCACCATCTACAACATTGATGTAGGTCATTCTCACGAAACTCCCAGAGTCAAGGACCTAAGAGCTAAGCTCCTCAACTAAAGAGTTATGATGTTCAGATGCTTTGTTTGCAAGTCTAGTTTTGTTACCGTTCAAATGTTGAACTGAGTATCGTCCAGGCCTTTTAGTTTGCACAGACAAAGAGGACGATTTGCCTGTATTTAGTCAGATAAAAGACATCATTGCATTTAATCGAGAATATTTTCTTGTAACAGAGGACTTTCAGACACTTTGTTTTGCAGAGCATTTTCATTCCTTTCATGTGACGCAGGGAAATGATCAGAATGTTTCCATGCTTAAAGTTGATAAATTGCACTTCTTTAAGCCGTTTGATCTGCAAACTACTTAAGGTTTTGATCGAGATTATCAGTATGTGGTTCCTGTACATGCGTTTGTATGAGTTTGTGGTTTTTGCACATCCATGAACTGTTTAATAAAACAGACATAAAAAGCACTAACTTGGAGTATTTTTCATTCACTGATGTTTCTAGGTTTACACTGCAGGTGTTGGAAACTATTGAAACACTGTAAATAAAAAAGTACTGGCTTTAGAGTACATTTGTACTCTCCAAGTGTTAAATAATAAGCTCAGCAAAGGTTCTAGGTTTACACTGCAGGTGTTCAAAAGCACTGAAACAGTGTCAAAAAGTGCTATGTATAAGAGTACATTTTAACTCTCCAGGTGTTCTAATGTAACTATTTTTGAGAGTATATATTTTACACTTTTTACAGTGTTCAACGAACACCGAACTCTTGGACCTATATATACACTGAAACCAGTGTTCAGTGTACTCCTATAGAGTACATTGAACACTCTGATTTTTGCTGTGTACTTGCTATGCTAAACATGATATCCAAAAACAATGTGTTTTTCATTAATGTACAGTGAGACACAACTAAACATTAATAAAAATTCACTTAGACTATTTTTATGATATTTTTAGTTTTTTTATTAGTAATTGCAGCCATAATATTTTTTATTTTAAGTCACAATAGTTCTGCAGTGCCAGGGTATTTAAAGTATTTCGATGTAAAATAACAAAATTCAAACAGTGTAAAATTCACACAAGTCAGTGTTGTAAACTGCCTTTAGAACTGCCTTTAGAACGGCTCCAAGCCGACTTTGCATCCGTTGCCCACTGGCAATGATGTGAGCATTGAGATCTTCATGGACGGGCAGGACCTCGTATCGCCAAACTCTCCATCGTCCTGAACAAGAGCTCAAAGCAGCACACAGCCAGACTTTTTTTTTTATAAATGTGGCCCAGAATGTCTGAGTTAGTAATTGCATTTCTCAAAAAATCACTTGATGGTGAGGCCTGATTTGTAGTCTGTGTTCAAATTCATCTAATGTTCAGTGGGGTTCAGGTCAGACTATATAATGCTTAATTTCAAACTGAATTTTTAATAGATATTTCTGTACGTGAACAGCATCTTGATTGCTGCTTCCTCACTCCTCCGTAGCCAGTCCCTCACTGGGCCAGGTAAGTGAAGTAAAGCCGGTTCCCTGATTACCGCTAAATCGCCATCACCTGCTTTCAAATGAAGCGGCATTTAATAGACAGAGCCGTAGATCACTGACAAGCTATGCAATATGGTGTTCATTATCGAAGGCGATTCATCTGACAGAACTTTAATTTTTGGGTGAACTAACCCTTTCTATTACAATTTTCATGCCAAAAAATGTCTTATTCATTCTCACAATTTTAAGTCAGTTGGAATCAAAATGAAGTCTATTTATATATTTTATTTATGCATCAAACAATATGATTACACATTAGATTTGGCCAAAACATTAGAATGTCTCATTATACAGAATGAAAATTTTTGATTCAGGTTAATCTAAAAAACAATCCTACAGAGTTTACATTTGAGTGAACTATTCCTTTGACATTTAATATTGCTTTCTAACATACAAACAGGTTTTTACTGTTTTAAAGGGGTCATGAACTGTGTTGTTTTATTGTTTTGTAATGTTTCCTGGGGTGCACATATAAAGTTAATATGACTTTTACATCAAAAATTGTCATCATTTAGAAATAAAAGGCATTTTTCCTACCCTGATTTTATCCTCTGATTTGAACGCTCTGTTTTAAGGGGCGTGTCTCTTTGAGACTTCAGTGTAAACGCCCACTGCTGTGATTGGCTGACATCTTTGCATTTGAAATAGATAAGAATTACTCTCTCAAATTTTATCACATTTTCACTATTACAGCTCTCAAAGTTAAATAATCATGTAAAGTTTTGATTATATTTAGATCTATATCATTTTATATATTGTGGCATGAAAGATTGCAGTGATGAACACTGTAGTTGATCACAGTCATGTTGTTGAGCGCATAAAAGCAGTGATCTCGTCATTGCAACTCAATTTCTGCAAACTAACTAATGCTTTCATCATAACTAACAGTGTATACGCAATATAACTAAGAGATTTGTTGAATAAAACTGGAGTTTTGTGCGTCAGTCACTGATAAACTCACATTGTTTGATTGACAGCTCCAGAGATTGTAAAGGGAGCGTTCTTTGAACGCTTTCTACATATATTTTAATCACTGTTTAAATAAGATTATTTTCATCCTGCTAAGCGAAACGAGAAGTTGGCAGTTGGTTTGATTTACTGACACACAGACAAAGATCATGTGACTGTACATGAATCATTAATATCAGATCAGGCATTAGAATGAACACAGTTACTGACATGTTGTTGCATTACTGTCGAGTTCATATCGTAAAAGTCTGTTTGCACTGAAATGTGATTGATTTACCAAAGAATCCACAGTGAAATGAACCTAATACAAATAAATAAAGCTCAACTGAGGTTTGTTGAAAATAAATCATATTCCTGCATTAGGATCCTTTGAAAGGTAATGTTATTTTAGTCCTGTATCGCTCTTCTCTGCTCCTCATCTCACTAATACACCAGTGGGCGGGGCTAATTATGCAATGATGAAGTAGGCATTGATTTCTTCTGTGGAGGCGGAGTTTCACCATCTATAGACACATTCCAGGATCAATCGTTCAATGGGTCTGGTGTCAATAAAAGCTTTTATTGGAGTAAGTTTTCAGTTTTCAGTTCTGAAACTTACATCTTATAGTACAATGACCTCTAATATATCAAAAGCTGAAGGAAAAGTTGATTTCTCAATTCATGACCCCTTTAAAAGACATGTATATACCAACTGAAAAATACATTTGGTTAAACGTTAAAACATTGTCAAACACATAAGCCTCTTGTCTTTTTTTTTTTTTTTTTTTTTTAATAACTCTTGTTAAATTTGGCTAAATCCTTTATTTAGTTGAAGAACATTACTATCATCTTTTAAAGAGGCATATAAGAAGTTCATCAAACACACTACCCCAGTTATCTCTTGCTAGTTAAATGAGACCAAATCCACTATTTACAGATTGTAGGCACATTACCATATCCATTTTGAATGCGGCATAGCTCTGATAGTGACAGGGAAGGCTCAAGCTTTTGAAACACGTGTGTGCAACAGGGTATCTGGCAGTCACCACTTCCAAAACTAGGTCTTCTTCTGGCACTTCCCATCCCACCCAGAACTTCATTAGGTCACTCAGCATGTTTGGTGATGCTATGAAAGAGTAATTAAAGAAATCATACGTTTAATTATAAAAATTTATTCTAGCTGCTTTATGTAAATGGTATTAAACCACACAGATATTTTTAACTAAATTTGCAACTCACAGAGCATAAATAAAACCATTACCTTCTTCAATGAACCTTCGCATATAGCTCGTGATGACGCACTTTGTCTCAACAGAAATAGAGTCATTGTCCTTTGGCCATTGAATTTTTTGAAGGACTGTCTATAAAGGTTTGAATAAGAATGTTAAAACATTTCCTGAACTTTATTTATTTTATTTTATTTTTCAAATGCAAGTATACTTACCTGTGATGTAATGTCCATAACTGAATCCCTTGGGAAAACTATGTGTTGCATGTCATGTCTCTGGGATAGAAGTGGCCAGATACCAGTTTCTTTGATACCTTTTCTCAAATCCTTAATCTGTCTTTTAACACGTCCAAGTACCTGAAAGCAAAATGTACAAAAACAAAAGCTTAATTTTAAACAGCATAAAAAAAAGGTTAAATAATTCATATTTTTAGAAACAGTGAGCTGAGGCAACAATATTCATTTAGTAGATGTCATGATCATTACTGGGAGTGCCCTTGTCTGCCACTAGAGGGCACTCCAACCCAGACTGTGTCTCACCCCACTTGTGAACTTCATTACCCATAATGCACTTCCCGGACTCATTATCCCATGTCATTGCACCCAGCTGTTTTGTGTTTCCTCATCTGTGTTGTCTATTTATACCCTGTTTGTTTCTGCTTTTGTCATGGAGCTTTCAGTTCAGATTACCAGTTTCTTTGTGTGTTTTCTTGTTCTCTGTTTTGACTGCTTTATTGGATTTTGACCCTTGCCTGTTTCTGGACTACGATTTTGGATTTCTCATTAAATTAACCCTGCACTTGGATCTGTCTGTTCGTCTCTGTGATTTGCCGTGACAGTAGATTGATATATATTAAATTCAAGGTAAATAGAGCTGAATCTTTTTTTTTTTTTTTTTTTTTTTTTTTTATTACTCCTGTCACAGAATCATTATAAAACAAAATGGCAAGACTTACTGCATGTGACAACAGCTGTTGAAACAGCCAGTCACGATTAGTGGAAGACAGAACAGGGAGATCCCAGAAAAGGCAAAGTTCAGACAATCTAGTCCTTTCTTCTTCAGTGAGTTTTGTTTTCTTGAGCTGCAAGAACATCAAATACTTTAAAATCATTAAAAAAATGATTCGTTGACAAGTTTATACAAAAAGAAAAAAAATCTTACAATACATTGCAAGTACTTACCAAACGAATGGTTTCCCGGTGGTCTAAGTCGGGGCAATCCTGCAGCGTCAGAGCTGAAGCCGCACTATCAGCACTTCCTCCAGTTAGAAGTATTACCACCGGTAAGCTCAGTCCAGAAAGACAAGGACCTCCATGTACAAAAGAATGACCTATCATTCGACCAGCCATCTGGAATAGGTTGCTGTCACGTAGTACAACAGATGCAGATGGGACACGGTGGTTTTTTTCTCCCTCAAAAAGGGTTGTGGCAGCAGAACCTTCAGAAAAACATGAACCTTAACTTATTCAGTTACAGTCAAAGCGCCACCTGTTGGCAGCAGGAAGTGTGGCACTTTGAAATGACTTTGCCATAATTCTCCTGTGTTTATGTATTTACTCGCTTACATACATGTCGACCACTATTCACTGTTTTCCTAAGGCCACTGGGTGGTAGTAAGCCCGAGTGCGAGGGCCCTTTCATCGCTGCTTGCAGCTTTACTTCTAATTGTAAATATTGATTAAAAATAAGACATTTCTCAGGCAGTAAATGTGGATCTTTCAGATGAATTTGAGGAGTGCTAGTCTGGTCTTGGTCTTGAGTCGGTATCGACATGCCTTGGTCTTGATCTTGTCATGGTCTCAACCCCCCTCAAAGGGTCTCGACACACAATGGTTTTGGTCTCGACTTGGTCTCGGTTTAGGTGATCTTGACTACAACACTACCAGGAGCTTCAGTTAATGTTTGCAACCATCAGGATGAGAAAAAAAAGTGATTTCAATGATCAGTCGTCCAAAATTGTTGGTAGCAGATTGACTGGTTTGAGTCCATCTGTAACAGGTGACCTCCTGGCACATCAGTGTGTAGGAAGGGGGGATGTTGATTTAACACATTAATTTAATTAGTTATTTATGGATCAATAACACATTAAAATGATTTAACGCACCTGCTTCACTCCACACCTACAGCTTACATTTCATACAGTTCATTGGTGACAAACATGAAGCGGGACAACAACTCACGCATGTTGTAGCTACTTTCACGATCATATTTTATATAAGTGTGTGTTTGTGAAATAGAATTGCAACTGATTACATACCCAAATTTAAAGAGAAGCCAGTCTTCAGTTTTTGCATAATCATTGAAAAAATATGACGGTTGACTCCTGTGCCAACAGCTTCATCTCCTAAAAAGAAATACTAAATAGCAATCTCAATCTCACAAATTGTACAAACAACGGTTGCTTCAAATAACGTTAGCGTGTCATACCTATCAAATTACATCTCAATGGAGCTGACCAGTTAGCACTGTTCTTTTTATAAAATGAAATCAGTGTTCTGTCCTGCTCGTCCACAGTATCAAATTGGTTGATCATTAGTGACATAGATGGACAGAACCTATTTTCGGAAAGCAATTCCGCACGGAACATTTGAGATGCTTTCAGAGGGTCAGTTTCATATTTCCATGCTGAAAAAGAAATTCACAAGTTTACAAATATAGTTTTACAACAAATCTAGGGCTAAAAACAATGCCACAATACAGAAAAAGTTAAAATTTTTACATATAAATGCACTTGTTTCAAAACATTACAACAGCTCTAACCAAGCAGAAAGTGTGGTGCACAACCTGCTGATAGTGATGTGTATGATTGTGCCATTGAGGGTCCTGGTAGTTCATGTCTTGTAGAAGTGCTTGGAGAATCACTGTCACTGAAACTCCTTTCTCTAAAATATGCATGGCACATTGAACATTGTTTATCCAACCAGTGTCGAAATTCTTGCACATTAATTTAAGAAAAAGAGACATCCATTTTAAATAGACAAAATAAAGTCTTTATAGCTAAAGATTTATAGCTAAAGATGTATTTTAAGGAATTAATTAAAAGATTTGTCCACCCAAGAATCAATTCACCTCCATGCTATTTCAGATGTTGACTTTTGATGTTCATGTCTGACTATTTTAAGGTAGTAATTTTAAAGGCACACTATGTAGTTTTTCGCCACTAGAGGTCACCTAGTCAAAACAAAGGTGTAGCTTGATGATGCCGAAATTGAATCATTAGATATGTCATCTTCAAGAATGGATGAGATTATCAACGTCACTGTCGCATGAGGCAGAGCAGGGTGAGTGCTGTGCAAGCTGAACGAGGCTTCTGGTCAAGCATATGTGGTGTAACGCAGCACTGTTTATCATATTAGATAACATTACTATGTGTGTATGCTTGGTGGCGGCTATAAATCACTTGTTGTGCACTGCAGTAAGCTAGATCGATATTAGTATTGGTAAAACATGGTATTCGCGGTAAATTAAGAAAACGAAATTCAAACAATAAGAATGATTGATAACAATGATTAGTTTTTCTGTTTATAAATGTATCCAAACAGTTGTTCCATTGTCGAATAAAACATATATTAAAGCATCTCTGGTGTATCCATGGTTTCTGCAAAATAAAACCGGAAACCGAGGCTAACACGGGTATGGTGTCATTGATTGGCGATGCATGGACACGGTTCATCTCCTATGTAAAAATGACTTATTTCTCTGGATTTAAACATTCTTGGAAACATTCGGTATAATATAAATGCACAAGTTAACAAAATTGTGTATATAACACTGTTCTAGTGTTTTTTTAAATATATATTTTAATTCAAAAATCCTACGTATTGTGACTTTAAACTACACTGAACAAAATTATAAAGCAGCACTTTTGTTTTTGCCCCCATTTTTCATGAGCTGAACTCAAAGATCTAAGACTTTTTCTATGTTCTCTCAAATATTGTTCACAAATCTGTCTAAATCTGTGTTAGTGAGCACTTCTCCAGACACCATTGAATGTGAGCATTTGCCCACTCAAGTCGGTAACGATGACGAACTACAGTCAGGTCGAGACCCCAATAAGGACGACGAGCAAGCAATTGAGCTTCCCTGAGACTGTTTCTGACAGTTTGTGCAGAAATTCTTTGGTTTTGCAAACCAATTATTGCAGCAGCTGTCCACAGACGATCTTGGAGGTGAAGATGCTGGATGTGGAGGTCCTGGGCTGGTGTAGTTACGTGTGATCTGTGGTTGTGTGACCGGTTGGATGTATTGCCAAATTCTCTGAAACGCCTTTAGAGGCGGCTTATGGTGGAGAAATGAACATTCATACATGATAATAGTTTGCTTTATAAATGTGACTTTCAAATTGTTAGTTCCTGTCTTCTTTCCTCCCTGTGAATAAATTATAAATATCTTTAATTTGACTAAGATGAACAAAAGTCCCCAACAGCTGAGATGGAATGGAGGTCAGTAGGTTATGAGAGAAATTTCAACTTTAGGTGGACTAATTCTTTAAGGTATTCTATGTATTGTAGCATAACTTTACCCTTCACCACACATGCTTGCATGATATGGCAAGACATCGGCTGGGAAAGAAATCTGGCAAATGGGACAAATCTGTAAAGATAAATGTACGAAAACCTTTTAAGTTTCTCATTTGTTTCCAGCACAAGTAAAGAAATGTGCTAGCTTAATAAACATTTCTTTCAATATAAATTTGTTGAACACTGTATTTGCTATCTTAGACAGAAAATGATGCTGAAGGCATTAAAAGTTGCATATCAGTCTCATCGAATTTCAGAATAGCTTCACAGAGCAGTTTCCTGGGTGCATATTTTGCTGAACAAAATACATTTCCACATTTGTCAGAAAATGAATTTTGATCAAATACCTCAGATGGTTCTTCTAATTCTGTGTAAAGTGGGCTTGGCTGGTCAGTGGCTCCACTAACAATTTCATCATCAAGTTCCTCATTCAAAATCACATAATTTACAGATTCCTATCAAAGTAATGGAAATAGATTTGAACTTGAACCATTAAGAAAGCATTATAGATCTAAACATTTCTTTCAATATAAATTTGTTGAACACTGTATTTGCTACCTTAGATGGAAAATTATGCTGAAGGCATTAAAAGTTGCATATCAGTCTCATCGAATTTCAGAATAGCCTCACAGAGCAGTTACCTGAGTACATATTTTGCTGAACAAAATACATTTCCGCATTTGTCAGAAAATGAATTTTGATCAAATACCTCAGATTGTTCCTCTAATTCTGTGTAAAGTGGGCTTGGCCGGTCAGCAATTTCATCATCAAGTTCCTCATGCAAAATCATATCATTTACAGATTCCTATCAAATTAATGGAAATAGATTTGAACTGGAACCATTAAGAAAGCATTATAGATCTAACAAATAAAAAAGGCAAAAACAATGCAAGTACAGAACCTACAGTCTCAGTTGTGTTGCACTCTTCAATGTGCAAGGGCAACAATGGCAGTGGTATTTTCTTGCCACATTTCATACAGTTTGACAGTGGCATCTTTGCAAACTCCACAGCATCATAGGGAAGTGGTTCAATGGAAAGCTGCTCTTGTAGTGGAACTACAAAGAGCATGTTCTTCCCATTTTTCGACACTGACTTCAGGAGCCGAGTTGAGTATCCATCAGAGTCAGTGGGAATTAAAGTTAGCTTACGCCGCCCACTATTTCCTGACAATAAAATCAGAGGACAATCAAGAAAGCACTGAATTACTTTTTTACCTACAGCACCAGTAATATCCATAATTATCAATGCAACCATTTATATTGGACATGCAAATTATAAATACCTGTAGATTTGTAAAACATCCAGCCCCCCTGAAGAGTTTTTAATTTAGGAAATTCTTCCTCAAGCAGTGTGACAATCTTAAGCAAGCATACAACACCACATTCATCATTAAATTCAAGGAAAAAAATATTAGTTGCATCATTACTTCACATTTAGTTGTATTATGTTTATGTTTGCAAATACCTCAGTGTGATTAAAAGTGTCTGGAAAACTTAACAGCCTTTTCCCAAGCCCAGCATGTAAAAGTTCTAGGTCTTCATCTTTTTTTGGAGTAAACGGGGTTTGTTTGGAGAGAACATCTATTTGAAAATCTGTCTTTTTCACATTGACAGGTTTGGCCAAAGAGAAAGGTTTTTTGCCCCGAGGCTGGTCACTTTCAGTCCTAAACATACTTGAGAATTGCCTACAGTCAGAGTGACAAAAATACAAATTTATAAACAGTGTTTCATCAGAAGGTTAGAAAGAGACAAGAAGAGTAATGTTTCTCAAATGTTTTAAAGGGGACCTATTATGCCCCATTTTACAAGATGTAAAATTAGTCTCTGATGTCCCCAGAGTGTGTATGTGAAGTTTTTAAAGTCTCAAAATACCTCACAGATAATTTTTTTATATCATGTTAAAATGGCCACTTTTTGTGGTTGACCAAAAACATGCCATTTCAGTGCGGTCCCTTTAAATGCAAATGAGCTGCTGCTCTTGGCCTAAGAGGGCGGAGCTTTAAGAGCTGATTCTCCCCTGTCAGGATTCAGTCACGACGCACTATAATGTCAGAAATGTTATTTTAATTACGGTTATATTTTTATCCACTGTATTACTACAAGCTTGTTGTACCTTCTGAATGATGGCCAAAACTTTACAGATGATTTTTATGACGTTTATTGTACTTCACACAAAAGATGAAGTGTCCATTTTTAGTCTGGAAAATTTCTGTAAGAGCTTTATAAAACACTGCAAGTGTGCATTAAAATATTACCTATAAACTCTCTCTCTCCCTTGCATTATCATCAACATACACAGCGAAGAACACAGAAACACTCGTTACAACTAACAGTAAACAAAAAGACATTATGCCTTTTCGGGTAGTGCTTAATAAACTTGTAAACTTTATATTCATAAATCAACTCCGATGAACTGTAACAAAGTGCTCTCACCTTCATTACTGCTGTATCCAGTATCACTCTGGAGACTGTATGTTTTGTATTGTCCCTTTGTATTGACATTCGTTCTCAAAGCAGTCCGGTGTGAAATGATTCGCGCAGACATAAACGAATTCCATCCAGCTACAGAACACGTAAAACTCTTGCACTTGGGAGACATTCTCGTCAGTGCAGCAATGGCGGACTCTGTATAGCTCGCTGTGAACTCACTCAGGGCGGTTCTATGTTCAAACAGCAGTGTCTGTCAACATTCGTGGGCGGGGCCTGTGGCTAATGTGACATCACACTGCCAGGAACCTGACAACGGCTTGTTCTGAGATACTGCTTATGATTTATGCGGATTAAAAAAAAAAGGAGTGGGGGGATTTTTATCACTATAGTGTGGTTGTGTACACACACTGCCAATACACATTTATGTCCAAACACCATGCAAAAGTGAATTTTGCATAATAGGTACCCTTTAAAGTGTCATTACCATCTTTTTAATTATTTTATTAATACTAAATATTTAAATTGTAAACCCATAAAATTACCTTTTCAATGCCTGCCTCACCCTATTTTCTGGTTCCGGCAGAGTGGGCAAAGGAGTATTGTCACTTGCCTCGCTCAATCGCACATTTTCTCTTGTTGAAGATGTGCCACCTGATGAAGATGCAGCCAGGCCCCTGGCTAACACCTCAATAAGAGCCCTTGCAGCCGATTCCACTTCTGATGATGATGCCTGTCAAACAAAAATTTTACTTAAAGAACCTTACATGAGTTAATGTTAAACCAACAATTTTATGTGTTATAATATACTGTATACTATTGCTATAGTAAATCCAGGGACACACCAAGCTGACGATCGGCCATTGGAAGAATGTTTGTAACCAAGCAGATCTCGCCCCCATTGACTACCTGTAACGAAGCGGAACTGAGGCAGAGATCCATGTGCAGCTTTTATTAAAGTGAGAGTGGTCGTACAGGCAGGGTCAAACAGGAGCAAACAGGAACAGCAAGGAACAGGCAGAATCGTGGTCAAGGAACAGGCAATGATCAGGACAGGCAGATATCACTCACAGGTCGGTATACAAAGCAAGGGTCAGGACAGGCAGCAACGGGTCGATAAACAGGAAACAGGCAGGATCGGTAACGATAATCAGGCAGACAATAAACACAGGGAAACGCTCAGAAATGTCACACAGGGTAAACAAGACTTCGCGATTAGGTGGTGTGAGTGAAAGTCCTTTAAAGTCCTGTTAATGCGTATCAGCTGGGTGTGGTGATTAGTGTGGAGTGTGCATGACTGTATGTGGCAACAGGTGATTGGTGGAGTGAGTGCATGTGATTGACAGGGGGGATGATGGGAAATGTAGTCCGAAACTTGACAGGGGCAGACGGTGATCGTGACATAACGCCCCCCTCCCGGAAGGCGCGACCTCGCGCCGTAGATGACACCAATAAGGGAGGGGGGGTGGGTGCATTGGAGATTAAACAGCTGACAGGAACGGAATCTCCAATGCAGGTTCCAGAACAGCCACGGCAGGTCAGGTGCTACGGGCTGCCACGGCGGGTCAGGTGGCTCAGGCGGCCACGGCAGGTCAGGTGGCTCGGGCGGCCACGGCAGGTCAGGCGGCTCGGGCAGCCACGGCAGGTCAGGCGGCTCGGGCAGCCACGGCAGGTCAGGCGGCTTGGGCAGCCACGGCAGGTCAGGTGGCTTGGGCAGGTCAGGTGGCTCAGGCGGCCACGGCAGGTCAGGCGGCTCGGGCAGCCACGGCAGGTCAGGCGGCTCGGGCAGCCACGGCAGGTCAGGCGGCTCGGGCAGCCACGGCAGGTCAGGCGGCTCGGGCAGCCACGGCAGGTCAGGTGGCTCAGGCGGCCACGGCAGGTCAGGTGGTCTGGGCAGTTCAGGGACCGCTGATGACCGTGGCCATGCAGGGTTCCCACCCACAAACTCCCCACCCCTAGGTATACTGCCCCCCCCCAAAAAGTTCTTAGGGATTTCAGCGGGGCCCGTCGCAGGTTCGTGGGCAAGGGGTTCGGGTGGCGGCGGCAGGGCCAGGCGTGTGGGTGAAGCCGTCAGGGCAAGACTCCTGAGTGGCGCCGGCAGGGCTGGAAGCGTGGATGGCGCCGGCAGGGCTAGAAGCGTGGATGGCGCCGGCAGGGCTAGAAGCGTGGATGGCGCCGGCAGGGCTAGAAGCACAGGTGGCGCCGGCAGGGCAAGAAGCACAGGTGGCGCCGGCAGGGCAAGAAGCACAGGTAGCGCCGGCAGGGCAAGAAGCACAGGTGGCGCCGGCAGGGCAAGAAGCACAGGTGGCGCCGGCAGGGCAAGAAGCACAGGTGGCGCCGGCAGGGCAAGAAGCACAGGTGGCGCCGGCAGGGCAAGAAGCACAGGTGGCGCCGGCAGGGCAAGAAGCACAGGTGGCGCCGGCAGGGCAAGAAGCACAGGTGGCGCCGGCAGGGCAAGCAGCACAGGTGGCGCCGGCAGAGCGAGGAGCACAGATGGCGCCGGCAGGACAAGACGTTTGGACGTAAGAGGGGGAAGAACAGATGGAGCCTTCCTCCTCTTCCTCCTCCTCTTCCGAGGATGAGGCGATGGTTCACCGACTGGAGCGGTTTCTGGAGCAGACTCACTGGCTGAAGCGGACTCAATGGCTGGAACAACCCCTGCATCCTTGAGCACCGCAGGGGCGGCCATCTTGCCCGTGGGCACTGGCAAAGCAGCCATTTCGTCCATCGCGTCCAGGGTGCATAAGTCCACTGCAATCGACGAACAAGAGTCCATGGCAACCGGCGAGCTTGAGAGCGTTGAAACCGGCGAGCTTGAGAGCGTTGAAACCGGCGAGCTTGAGAGCATTGAAACCGGCGAGCTTGAGAGCATTGAAACCGGCGTGTTTGAGAGCGTTGAAACCGGCGAGCTTGAGAGCGTTGAAACCGGCGAGCTTGAGAGCGTAGCAACCGGCAGGTTTGAGAGCGAAGCGGCCGGCGGGCTTGAGAGCGAAGCGGCCGACGGAGACTTGGGGATGCCAGCTGCTCGGACTGAAATCAACGGTGGATCGGTCACACTGGAACGCAACCCTCTCCACTCCCGGACTGATCTAGAGACCTGACGTGACTCTGGGCGATCAGCGGCGACGTGACGTTGCTCTGGGCGATCAGCGAAGGCGTGACGTTGCTCTGGGCGATCAGCGAAGGCGTGACGTTGCTCTGGGCGATCAGCGAAGGCGTGACGTTGCTCTGGGCGATCAGCGAAGGCGTGACGTTGCTCTGGGCGATCAGCGAAGGCGTGACGTTGCTCTGGGCGATCAGCGAAGGCGTGACGTTGCTCTGGGCGATCAGCGAAGGCGTGACGTTGCTCTGGGCGATCAGCGAAGGCGTGACGTTGCTCTGGGCGATCAGCGAAGGCGTGACGTTGCTCTGGGCGATCAGCGAAGGCGTGACGTTGCTCTGGGCGATCAGCGAAGGCGTGACGTTGCTCTGGGCGATCAGCGGAGACGTGACGTGGCTCTGGGCGATCTGCGAAGGCTTGACGTGGCTCTGGGCGATCAGCGGAGATGTGGCTCGGTGTTGTTATGGTGGTAGCCGCCATTTTGTGAATGTCCTTTGGCGCAGCGGCCATTACGTGGTTTATCTCGGTGTCGCATTCCTCCGCGACCCCCACGGTAAACGGAGAACCAACAGTCAATAACACATAGTCCAGGAAATGACTAAGAGAAGAACGGGGTCCCTCACGAATTAATTGTTCTTTGAGTGGTTGGTTGACACCATCGCAGAAAAAGTCAATAAGTGCACAGTCAGGCAGATCTGAATAATATGCAATGTTCAGGTATTCTGTGATGTAATCCTCCAGTGATCGTGTGCCCTGCGTACTCCACAACAACAATTGATTAATGTCCATACCGTGTAGAGATCCTCCGGGAAAGCTGCTGGATCGTGGTGGTGGCGAAGTCTTCTGTAACGAGGCGGGACTCAGACAGAGATCCATTTGCAAGCTTTATTAAGAATATCGTAGTCGTACAGGCAGGGTCAAACAGGAGCAAACAGGAACAGCAAGGAACAGGCAGAATCGTGGTCAAGGAACAGGCAATGATCAGGACAGGCAGATATCACTCACAGGTCGGTATACAAAGCAAGGGTCAGGACAGGCAGCAACGGGTCGATAAACAGGAAACAGGCAGGATCGGTAACGATAATCAGGCAGACAATAAACACAGGGAAACGCTCAGAAATGTCACACAGGGTAAACAAGACTTCGCGATTAGGTGGTGTGAGTGAAAGTCCTTTAAAGTCCTGTTAATGCGTATCAGCTGGGTGTGGTGATTAGTGTGGAGTGTGCATGACTGTATGTGGCAACAGGTGATTGGTGGAGTGAGTGCATGTGATTGACAGGGGGGATGATGGGAAATGTAGTCCGAAACTTGACAGGGGCAGACGGTGATCGTGACACTACCATAGTAGGGAAAAATCTAAATGATAGTCAATGGGGGCCAAGATCTGCTTGAGCAGGGGTAAATGATTACAGAGTTTTCATTTTTGGTGAACTATCACTTTAATGCAGCAGGCAATTTGGTGTATTGTATTTCTTTTTTTTATTCAGGTTTTGGTGCGTATGGTTAATTTGTGTTTGTATTTTGTTTGTGCTCTTGTTAGGAGAGCGGCTGTGTTCACAGTTGCTTCCGTAGTATTTCTTCATTGTGTGCTGTGGTTTTTGGCGTGCACTGTGTTTCTTTTTTTTCTTTTTTTTTTCTTTTTTTGTATTGTTTGACTGATACCTGCGTCTCCATGTTTTGCTTGCCGCTGGGTAGAAAACCTGTGTAAAGTCTCATAGGTAGATTCTTTGGGTGGCATAGTTAGGCATTATTTCTTAATTTATTATTTTTGCTGATTTTGGTCAATTTCACAGCTGGGCCACCCTGAATATAAAAAATATAACAGACGGCAGTACAAGGAGAACGCTGACAGGAAAGTCTCAAAAATACACACACAATTAATACTATACATACTATACACACTTAAATACTATACACACAAAGGCTATTCACACGTGAATGATGATTTGCACATTCCTATTCAAGGATAAACTCATAAATTTTAAACATTTTTGTGCACTGTTGTATATCTATGAATTGTGTTTTAAGTTTCGTATACAAGAATTGTTTTTGTGTGTGTGTGTGTTCATTAGGTGTCAATCATGTGAAATTGGCAATGCATGTGTGCATCATGTTTTTTGTGTGAATTATTAATGAGACTGATCTGCTTCCATACACAACTGGCAACAAAACTCACCTTTCTAAGCTCCACTGAGTGTTCGCTCTCTTGATTCTCCTTCATTTTGTCCTGGATCATCTGCTGCTTGTCTGTCTGAACCAGCTAATGATAGATACAGAGAAAAACACATTAATCATGGAATTTGTAGCTTATTTGAATAATGAATAATAGACCCCATGAATTCAAAATGTTAGTCTTTTAGTCCATGTCTGTCAACTTTAAAGGTAACATATGATGCATTCTGACAAATTGACAAAATTAACTTTTAGCTGATTTTTATTTAAAAAAAAAAAAAAAAAAAAAAAAGTGACAAGCATTTCATAATGACCTGCACCAACATCAACACACAAGAAAACGTCTAGGTTTCAGTAGCATGTTTACCCACAAGGCAAAGCATGCAATTGTGTGGGTCCCCGTGGGGGCAGCGATTGCGGTTTCCAGAGGGAGACTACAGATACTACAGAGGGTACTGCTGGCAATGGAGACAGTGGCGGAACAAAAACAGAACTGAACATAGGATTCTCCACCCAGCCCTCCTCCAGGGGAGGGAGTGGTATAATCACCATCTCCCGAAGAGCTGTTTCCTCCACCACTGGGTTGCTTGGCGGGACAGGCTGGAGTTGAGACGGGCTGTGGTGTCTTCCTGTGGCTGGCTCTGCGCTGACACCTGTTTGGTGGAGACTGCTGCTGAGGCCTGGAAATCAGGGAGTCGAGAAAGTGTGTTCTGTTGAACTCCCTCATATTTGCAAGGTTCAGCCACAGATGGCATTCCTGGAACACCAGAGTGCGCATCGTCTGACCCAGGGAGCGGCAGTGAGTTTCATGCACAGCTCCTGCAGCAAGTCTGGATCTGAACTACGCTCTTGCAGCTGTTTAACCCTCTGGAGTCTGAGGCTGATTTGGGGCCTGGAGAAGTTTTGACATGCCCTGACATTTGTGCTTTTTTCAGTTGTTCATAAACATATAAATGACAAAAGTGTCATTACACTGTATTCAGCACAAACTAGGCTACAATAATATGTGAGGAACATGTATGTACATGTTTGTGTTTTTGAAGGAATAACATTTATGCGTGGTTATTGAAAAAACAAAAAACTTAAGTCACTGAAATAAGGCCCAAAAAAGTATAGTAAATCTGTGTTTACAATACTTTTGGGTATTGGAGGTTGTAGACTAGAGTTTTTGCTTCAAAATTATGTAAAAATTATGCTTCCTACTCCTTCATAAAAAACAAAATATTGATTTAGTTTTTGTAAGACACTTTTTGCCAAGAAACGTACTCGGTTACTAACGTAACCTCGGTTCCCTGAGATACGGAACGAGTACTGCGTATGGGGAAAGGTCTCCCTTTTTCCCCGCTGCTGAAGCCTTTTTCAATAACGCAGTGTAACTGCACCGTCATTGGTTCACTCATAGACAAGTTGTTGAACCAATGACGGCGCGGCATAGCTGCGCGGCCTATGGCGACAAAGCGCGCGAATATTCCCGCCGAAATGGGCGGGGTTAAGGGCTATATAAGCAGGCGTTTCGCCATAGGATTTCAGTGTCATTCGACTGAAGCGACGACCCTGAGCCGCAGCCTCGTGGCACGGCAAGTATCGCAGTACTCGTTCCGTATCTCAGGGAACCGAGGTTACGTTAGTAACCGAGTACGTTCCCTTTCGATACTTCACTCGTACTGCGTATGGGGAACGAATTCAACCACGCCGTGCCACGGCTGGGAACGATATAGCTTGAAGCTTGGGCACCTGAGAGGGGGCCCAAGAGACAAGCGAGAGGGCAAGCCCTTACCGAACCCTTGCGTTACACTTAGAGGAAATTTATTTCCATGATAGCGTGAGGCGGAGCTCATCTGAGGCCGCTAATCACACTGAAAGGACTCGAGCCTGTAAGGTCGGGACATCGAGATGGTAAAACCTGACAAAGGTGGACGGCGAAGACCAGCCGGCCGCCACACAGATGTCTTGGATGGAAACTCCGTTGGACCAAGCCCATGAGGAGGCCATCCCTCTAGTGGAGTGGGCTCTGACTCCTATGGGGCATTTGGCTCCCAGTGAGGAGTAGCACAGCGTAATAGCGTCCACTATCCAACGAGAAATGCGCTGTTTTGAGACCGGAGATCCTTTGGTGCGGCCTCCAAAACAGACAAAGAGCTGATCTGACTGTCTGAAAGACTGCGATCGCTCTATGTAGGTCCTCAATGCCCTGACAGGGCAGAGTAACTCCAGCCCTTGCTCTTCCGTCGAAGGGGGCAGAGCAGAGAGCGAGATGACCTGAGCTCTAAACGGCGTTGAGAGCACCTTAGGGACGTAGCCATGCCTGGGTTTCAGAACGACCTTAGAGTCTCCAGGCCCGAATTCGAGGCATGCAGGGCTCACAGAGAGGGCCTGCAAATCGCCAACACGCTTAACCGAGGCCAGTGCTAACAGCAAGGCGGTTTTTAGCGTCAATGGCCTGAGGTCGACTGAGCCCATTGGTTCAAATGGGGCTCCTTTTAAGGCCCTGAGGACCAAAGACAGGTCCCAGGAGGGAACGGTGAGGGGGCGAGGGGGATTCAATCGCCTAGCGCCCCTCAGGAAACGGATGACAAGTCCGTTTCGTCCCACTGATTGGCCAGCAATAGGAGCATGGAACGCTGCAATGGCTGCTACGTAAACCTTGAGCGTGGAAGGGGTGCGCCCCATTTCCAAGCGTTCTTGGAGGAAAGACAGTATAGAAGATACGTCACTCTCCATTGGGTCTATGTTGTGTGACGAACACCAGTCAGCAAAGACCGACCATTTCTGGTCGTAGAGGCGTCTCGTGGACGGCGCTCTAGCCTGAGAAATGGTATTTAGGACGTCCCTGGGGAGGTTAGTAGGCTCCCATCGAGGGACCAGAGGTGCAGAGCCCAGAGCTCCGGCTGTGGGTGCCAGATTGCCCTGTTCGCCTGAGAGAGGAGGTCCCGTCTCAGGGGGATCGGCCATGGGGCTCTCAGAGAGAGCTTGAACAGCTCCGAGGACCAAATCTGGTTCCTCCAGAGCGGGGCCACTAGAAGGACTCTGTGTCTTCTCTGATGCGCCTGATGACCTGAGGGATCAGGGCGATCGGAGGAAAAGCGTAAAGGAGCGTGCTGGGCCATGAATGGGCCAGAGCGTCGACCTCCTTCGAGAAAAATGTTGGGCAATGAGAGTTGTCTTCTGAGGCGAAGAGGTCTATCTTTGCCTTCCCGAAGAGCTCCCAAATCCTGAGGACAACCTGGGGATGGAGCGTCCACTCGTCGGAGGGGACGTTGCTCCGTGACAGCATATCTGCACCCAGATTGTTCCTGCCAGGAACATGAGTCGCTCTGAGCGACTGAAGCCTCGGAAGAGCCCATTCCAGTAGACGTTTCGCCAGAGCGCATAAGCGGCTGGACGAGAGACCGCCCTGGTGGTTTAAATATGACACCACTGTCATACTGTCCGATTGGACTAGAACGTGACGCCCTGTCAAATGAGCCTGAAAGAACTGAAGGGCCTTCATCACTGCTAGCATCTCTAGACAGTTGATGTGCAGAAGGCTTTCCTCTTGGCTCCATGAGCCGAAGGCCGGTCTGCCGTCGCACACAGCGCCCCAACCCGAGTTGGAGGCGTCTGTTGCTAGCACCGTCCTTCGTGAGACCGCCTGTAAGGGCACTCCGCGCTTGAACCATACAGGGTTCGTCCAAGGTTTCAGGGCTAGAAGACAGGCCTGATTGACCTTGAGGCGAAGGCGGCCGTGCCGCCAAGCGCTGGGAGGAACCCGGAACTTCAACCAGTACTGAAGAGGCCGCATCCGAAGAAGGCCGAGCTGTAGTACCGGAGAGGCGGAAGCCATTAGCCCTAGCAGCCTCTGAAAAACTTCAGAGGGAGGCAGGCTCTGTTCTTGACTGAGGCTGTGAGCTGCTGAATCGTCAGAGCGCGCTCTGGCGAGACTACTGCCGTCATATGGACTGAGTCGAAAACTGCTCCCAGAAACGATATTCGTTGAGTGGGGCACAGCAAGCTCTTGGTTGCGTTGACCCTGAGACCCAGGCATTGTAAATGGCTGAGGAGCACGGATCTGTGGTGTTCCAGCTCGACTCGCGAACGGGCTAGAATGAGCCAGTCGTCGAGATAATTCAGGACTCGGATTCCCGCCTGTCTGAGAGGGGAAAGTGCCGCGTCCATGCACTTGGTGAAAGTGCGAGGAGCCAGAGACAGCCCGAAGGGCAGGACTGTATATTGGTATGTCACTCCCTCGTATGCGAATCTCAAGAATCGTCTGTGACGAGGGGCTATCTGGATGTGAAAATACGCATCCTTCAGGTCCAGCGAGCAGAACCAGTCCTCGGGGCAGATGTGCGCGAGGATCTGTTTCAGTGTCAGCATTTTGAACTTCCGTCTCATGAGGGAATGATTCAAAAGTCTGAGATCCAGGATGGGTCTGAGACCACCATCTTTCTTGGGGACCAGAAAATAGCGGCTGTAGAAGCCTGACTCGCTTTCCGCGGGGGAACTATTTCCACAGCTCCTTTTCTTAGCAACGTCATGACTTCGGCTCGGAGGACATGGGCGTCGTCCGGATTGACCAAAGTTTGAAGCACCCCGCCGAAGCGAGGGGGCCGGCGTGCAAACTGGAGCGAGTAACCCTGAGTTACGATCCCCATGACCCAATCTGACACATCGGGGATGGCCTGCCAAGCCTCGGCCCGAGTGGCAAGGGGTTGAATGATATCGTGTGACAGACCGCCGCTGAGGGGGTTGTACACCGAGAGTAGCGGAAGAGGAAATTTGCTCTCTTTTAGATGATATAAAAATTTGTTCGCCGTGAAAACGGCGTTTGGAGTGGGCGCAACAGTTGTGGGCCCAGTTGTCACTTGAAACATGTTTCCCACGCCCGGATTTAAACGAGGCGGAGGGGAAAGTGTTCGTGGGAGCTTTTGGGGTGGTCCAGTCGTGACGGGACGATTCCCCATCCTCTTCCTTCCTGGCAGATCAGGATGACTTCGGAGGCACCGGGTCCAGCACAATCTTGGGCCGGGGTCCCTGGCGTCTCGGGAAGGGATGGCGCTTGGCAGAGCGCGAGCGCTGGCGCTGCTCCTTAGGTGGCGCTGACTGCGGTGCTGCAGGTGGAGCGGGCTTGTGCTGCTGAGCCGACGCAGTCCTGGGGCGGCTGGAAGCAGAGCTGGAGCGCTTGGGCAGGAAATGTCTCATGGCCTGAGACGATTTCTGTGCTGCTGTGAAGCGTTCAGTGAAGCCATCCACTGCAGGGCCGAAGAGACCAGAGGGAGAGACCGGGGCGTCTAAGAAGGCCGTCTTGTCATTGTCCTTGATCTCCGTCAAGTTAAGCCACAGGTGGCGCTCCAACACTACCAGGCTGGCCATGGAACGGCCGATGGCCTGAGCCGTAGCCTTCGTGGCTCGCAGGGCAAGGTCAGTAGCGCTGCGAAGGTCCTTGAAAGCCGGCGCGTCAATCCCAGACTCGTCCAGAGAGCGGAGGAGTTTGGCCTGGAAGACTTGGAATATGGCCATGGAGTGTAGCGCAGAAGCGGCCTGTCCTGCCGAAGTGTAAGCTCGACCAGCTAAGGTGGAAGTAGTCCGGCAGGGCTTGGAAGGGAGTGACCTCTTAGCTTTCCATCCCACAGCCGCGGGAGGGCAGAGGTGAGCAGCCACTGCTTCGTCAAGGGGTGGCAGGTGCTCGTATCCCTTTTCCTCGGCGCCGTCGACGGCAGTGAGGGCGGAGCAGTGCGTGGTATGAAGGCGGGCGGAGTACGGAGCGCGCCACGACTTCGTCAGCTCCTCGTGGACCTCGGGAAAAAAGGGCGCTGCTCGCTGGCGAGGGGCTTGGCGGCGGCCAGGCAGGAACCACTCGTCAAGGCGACTGCGCGACGGCTCCTCAGGTGGGGCCCAGTCGAGGTCCAGCTCTTCTACGGCTCTGGATAGGATGCGGAGGAGCTCGGCATCCATGCCCTGGCCATGTTCAATGGGCTCCACGGGAGGCGGGGGGGCGGGATCGTCCGATTCGCCAGCCCACACTTCTGCTTCGGAAGCCGCAAGAGACATGGAGTCGTCTTGCTCGTCGTCTGTTCCACCGAATGAGACAAGGTCACTCGCTTCCGCAGAGGGACGCTGCTCAGGCCGAGAGAACAGGACGGGAGAGGGTTCCCTCGGGGGAGAGGGCGAGGCACGCGGGAACTGGGCCGGCGTGAGCTCGCCTATCTCCTGGCGCTGGGTCGCTCTGCCCCGCTGTCTCTTCCTAGCCGGCTCGCGGTAGGAAGGAGACGGGAGGGCGCGAGCGGCGAGATCACCCTCTGTGAAGAAGGCGACCCGCGAGCGCAGGGAACTGAGACTCATGCACTCGCAGTGCGGGCATGAGTCCCCAGCGAGCGCGCCGTCTGCATGGGGCTTGCCCAGGCAAGCGACGCACTCGCTGTGACCATCACCGTCGTGCAGGGGGCCCTGCACGTGCCACACGAGTGGCGGGGCATCTGAGAAGACGCCGTTGCCGTGAAAACGGCACTTGGGTGGCTCTTTTAGAGCGGCGAGGGCCGCGGAAGCTCTAGAAGCGGTGAAAACCGCTGAAATACGCTCTTTTAGAGCGGCGTTAAGCCGCGGTGAAGCTCTCAAGACGGCGCGCCGGATGGCGGCAGGGGACACACAGGAAGCGGCCGGGAGCGGGAAGCGGGAGGCGGCGACTCGGCGACGGCGCTGACGCTGCAGTCGGAGAGGGCGCCGGCGCTGTCCTCAGTCCGGCGAGTCCAGGCGAGTCCGCTGCGGGAGCCTCTTCAGACGGCGGCGAGAGCAGTCAGGAAGGCGGCGAGCTTCTCGGCTTCAGGCGGAGATCAGCGAGGAGATGATGAGGTCGTCGCTGAAGGAGAAAACACTGAAATCCTATGGCGAAACGCCTGCTTATATAGCCCTTAACCCCGCCCATTTCGGCGGGAATATTCGCGCGCTTTGTCGCCATAGGCCGCGCAGCTATGCCGCGCCGTCATTGGTTCAACAACTTGTCTATGAGTGAACCAATGACGGTGCAGTTACACTGCGTTATTGAAAAAGGCTTCAGCAGCGGGGAAAAAGGGAGACCTTTCCCCATACGCAGTACGAGTGAAGTATCGAAAGGGAACACAGTATGCATGGAGGCGTGAATCACCACTGAAAATGGGCCATTCTCACCTGGGAAGACAAAAGAATTGCATAGTAATGAGCTGAAATGACTTGCATATTAATGAGGCATTTCAGACAGGTAGGCTGTGAAAAAAACCTTCTGTGATGTCTCAAGCTCATCATGATATATGAAACATACAGAAAAATATTATTACAATATAAAGTAATGGTTTTATATTATACTTTAAAATATAATGTATTTCTGTGATGCAAAGAGTCTGAATATAGGCTTTTAGTTTAAAAGCATGCACATTTGGAGAAATATTGGATTCTCATATGCTTATGTCAATTTTCTATACAGAGGAGTTATATTTATTTAATATTCACTGTCATTACTATGAGCGCTGGTGTTTTCAATTCATACTTGAAGTCGGAGGGCGCTCTGTGCATTTTTAGTCCACAAATTCATCTAAAAGAAGAAGAGGCTATTCCATGAATGGAGTTTCCAATTCATACTGCAGCCGGAGGGCGCTAAAGAAACAAAAACTCATCTAAAATTCATCTATAGAAGAAAAGAAAACAGTAACTTACTGCATGTCTTCTAGAGCTCCCTAACCATGACTTTTACATCCAGATAAACACTTTTCAAGACAATAAATACACGATTGAGATGATGAATGCATGTATTGCCTCTGAATTTGCGTCTGAATATCGCTGGCTCCGTGGGCATGGCCGCATTAGCGGATAATGAGCTGAATCACAGACTTCTGACATGGCTCTCTTTTCATACAGATTACATAAACACAGAAGGTTTGTTTTCGATTTGACTTACATGATTTAAAACCTGACATCTTAACGTTTTTTTAGACATAAGTGTAATTTTTCTGTCATTAGTATTCACTAAGTTATAGTTCATTTTCTGAGAACTATCAGATTGGACTTCGTTCAGAGGGAGACGAGAAATCACGCATCATGTTAGTTTTCTTTATTTTACAAAAAGCACAACATTTTGTTTTTACTCTGAGTGTATACAAATAAAAGAAGATATTCTATAGTTTCAATTGATATATTACTTATGTCTCTATGACAAAAAATGACGGAGTATTTTAAGTCTGTTTTGCTGCAATGTGAAAAAAAAACCCTGCAAAACGCGCCGGCGCGTTTTCAGACCTCAGAGAGTTAAGGGCCTTGGCCTGGTGCACTTGGCCAAGGGGTGCAGGGTGGAAGCGGCGTGTCCAGTGGCTCTGTAATCCTTAGCCGTGAGAACGGATGAGAACTTACAAGCCCTGGATGGGAGATGCTGATTTCCCCCCAGGTGGCAGCACTTTTGCAACTGCGTGCTCCACCGGGGGATCTCCACGAACCCCTTGGCCACCCGCCATTGAGGGTAGCGAGATCAGTTAAAGTAGTACAACGGGGCTTGCTATGATCTGGAAATCTCTTCATGCACCTTCGGGAAGAAAGGCATGGGGGTCAGTGCCACCTCTGCCCCGAGAAACCAATCGTCCATCCTCTAGAGTTTGGGACACTTTGAGCCATCCACTGGAGACCAAAGCTATCAGCGGCCCTGGAAAGCATGGCTTTCAGCTCTGGGTTGGACTCGGGCAATGCCATTCTCCCCAAAGGGGGAAATGCAGCCAAGCCTTCATCCCCGGAGGACTCTAGACAATCCTCTGATGCAGCAATCGACACCTAATCTTCCGCTGGAGCCCCGAATGAAATGCTTAGTTCATTCTGACTTGGGTCTTACTGTGATCCTCAGGTCACCCTGGATATTCACTGAATTGAACTGTTCTGATTATCAGAAAAGGAACTTGATCGGGGCAAAACAGAGGGGACTCTGCCTCCTTTCAGGCATGCGAGTCTTGACCACAGCATCACGATGGTCTTCCCACAGTGGGTGCATGACGTATCCACAAACGCTACCTCAGAGTGCATTAAGCTCAAACATGCGAGGCAGTGATTGTGACTGTCAGACAGTGTCAGGTAACGACAGCATCCAGAAACACACAGGTGAAATGATATCTTTAAAATGATGCAGTGTCACACCCATGCTGCTCTTTTAGGGAAATTGCTCTTTTTCAAAGTGCTGCAGCACACAGGGTAAATGGCCGCTGCACAGACTAAGAAGGTATATAGTGCAGCCTGCAGCTGTGCTAGGAATGCTCTTTTAGAAAGCTGAATAAATCAGTAGGAATTTTACACTGGAGGGGAAGCGACCACCGCTGCAGCACCGTCATACCAACACCTACGAAGAGCTTCCCAGACTCGTAGCAAGACTCAAACGATGATTGGAGCTGAACAGAGAAATGTATTTCACAGTAAGTTTAAAGTGTTTTGTCTGTAACTCTTGCCTTCTTCTCTCGACTCTCGTCCTCTATAGGAACAGTGTTGTGAGTCCTGTGTTCTCCTTCAGTGCAGAACAGACAAACACGCGTCTGATCATCTCTGCAGAACATCTCCAGAGGTCTCTCGTGTTTCTGGCATATATAATCCTCCAGATTTTCCACAGCGTTGATCAGTGTGTGTTTCTTTAGACGTGGGACTCTGAGATGAGGCTCCAGATGATCATCACAGTAAGAGCTTTGACACATCAGGCAGGACTTCACAGCTTTCTGCTTTCTTTCATCACAGAAGTCACAGAAGACCTTAGATTCTCCTAGATCGAGCTTCTCTTTAAAGTTTTGCATAACCTCTGTTAACCTCTGTGCTGTGTTGCTCTCAAGATCAAGTATTTTGCTGGATCTTTCTTTACAGAATGGACAGAAGCAGGTCTGTGTGTTTGTAAGACAGGTTCTGCAGAAGTTGTGTCCACATGGAGTGGTGACTGGATCAGGGAACTCTTCCATACAGATGGGGCACTGGAGCTCCTCATTTAGTGCTGGACCACTGGAGGATGCCATGACTGAAAAAATAATTAATTAATAATTAATGACAATATATCATCTACATTGCTGAAGAAAGCAAATTTCATAATACAAGTTATGTGCACAGTTTTTTTGTGTGTGTTCTAAAATATATTACAAATAAATACTATTATAACAACTTAAACTATGATCCAATGTCAAGCAGTCAAAGCAGTCATACATGCCATAAGCAGGCATACGTAAAAGCAGTTTCTGACAGGAAGCGCCTCCACCACTAACCATAACCTCACTGAGACAATAAGCTCTATCTCTCTTTTATCGTCTGAAACTGCGGGCCTGATGCTTCATATGGCTGCAGTTAGATCTATTGGGCTGCAGAAGACGAATCTAAAGTACATAATACAGCAAATGTAACTGCTTTTCATAACACCATTTTATAAAATCACAAAAAGATATTTTTATATATAAAAGACAGGACAGAAAGGAAAGAAAGTGTAATTTTTCAAACAAATAACCCATGAAATAAATATCTGTAAACACCAGGTGTCATTTCTGTTTAAAAGACTTGTGACTTGTACTAGAAAAATAATTTTTATGGTTTTAATTTTTCATTCTGTCACCAGTTCAAGTACCTCCTGTCTCGCCCATTATAGAAAGTCTTTGTGACATGACCAGAAAAAATAAAACTTTGATTTACAGCCCAAAAAATGACAAATAGTACTTTTACCAACAATCTGATGCTGCTTCATGGTACCAAACTATACTGAACTAGCTCTTACATTTCCATCACTTACCTGAGAGTGAATATCAGATCAGGTTGTTCATTTCAAATTGTCAGAGAAATGAAATGCTGTTGTTTAATGAAGCTTCCTGTTCATCTGTTAAGTTTCACTTTCACTGAAGTCTTTTATTCACATGCAGTGATGCTATAGCTCCTGCACCTATAATCATGAATACAGAACAGTTCATATTTCATCCCTGCTGAGTGTGTAACAGTGTAAGAAGCTTTTATAAAAATCAAGTTATCACAGTTTACACAACTGCAGCTTGATAGAAACAGTTGTTATGGGAAAATTCCTTTAGGGCAGAGGCCCTATTGTTTTTCTAAGGATTTTTATTTTTATGTTTTTTGTGACTTCTTGGGCACTTTTGGGATTCTCTTGAGAATTTGAACGACGATCATTTGTCAATGTATAAAGCATGTTTAAAGCAATACAGTTGTATTTTCTTCGAAAATTACATTGTTTCGCTAGGTAAAACCCTTATTCCTCGTCTGGTATCATTTAAAGCCTTTTGAAGCTGCACTGAAACTGTAATTTTAACCTTCAATCGTTTGGAGTCTATTGAAGTCCTCTATAAGAAGAATAACCCTGGAATGTTTTCATCAAAAACCTTCTGTTTACTGGTCAAGTTCTTTCTGTTTCTGAAGTCTGACATGATATTACCTGTAAAGAGACGGCGCCAACTCCTGCAAGGACTTCAGAAGACACTATCATCTGGATCAACATTCACATTCCCAAATTTCTATACCCTAATTATTGTTAATATGTAATTCACTTTTCCAAGAGCTCATTGCTTCTACCTTCAGTTAAATTGCTAACAGTGTTTCTAAATGAATTGCGTAAATTATTACATTATTTGCTTACTGCATTCTTTAAATTTTAATGTTGACATGCATTCTCTGTAAAGCTGCTTTGAAACAATATGTATTGTGAAAAGCACTATACAAATCAATGTGAATTGAATTGAATTATGACACATCAAATGTACTTTTAATAACATTAAATACTGCTTTTGATAATACTGCTTCATGGTATTGAACTATGAGTGAATATCAGATGTAGTTACTAGGTTTAGAGTGTTTGAGTAAAACGATTGTTGTCTGAAGAAGTTTTAAGTTTCGTTTAAATGCCTCCATCTACCAGATCCATTCAATAACTGGCAAACCTCTCAGCCATTATCAGGTACATCTGTGTGCTGGTCCAGTTAAACTCCAAGTCGGCATTCTGCACGTTGAACATCAACATCTGCTGGTTCTGGAGGACTCCACCGCTGATGTGATCTTAGGGCGCCCATGGTTGGAGCAGCATAATCCAGTCAACTCTTGGAGAACCGGCGAAATCCTGAAGTGAGGCGACAATTGTTTCCCGAACTGTTTACCTATTCTACCACAGCATTCCTCTCCTCGTCCAGAGATGCTCCCCATCTGCACTACGTCCATCGAAAGTCCAGTGGAGAAACGTTCGGTTGATATCCCTCCTTGTTACGCCCCCTTCAGCGATGTCTTCTGCCTAAAGAAAGCCTCCAAGCTGCCTCCACACCGTCGGAATATCTACCTGTTGTCAATCCCTGAGGAGAAGGCCATGGAGGAGTATATTAAAGAGGCTTTACAACAAGGTTACATCTACCTGTCGTCTTCCCCTGCGGCTTCAAGTTTCTTCTTCTTGGCTGAAAAGGACGGAGGCTTCCGGCCTTGTATATATTACCAGGCTCTCAACAAGATAGTTCCACTTCCCCTCGTCCCAGAGGCTCTGGAACATCTCCGCGGTGCCACTGTTTTCACCAAGTTGGACCTCTGTAGCACCTACAACCTCATCCGAATACGTGAGGGGGACGAGTGGAATTCAGACTTTGTGACCCCTACTGGACACTATGAGTACTGCGTGATGCCGTATGGCCTAGTCAATGCCCCCTCCATATTTTAGCACTTTATTCATGAGATGTTCTGGGAGTTTCTTCACAAGTTTGTTCTAATCTACATTGATGACATCCTGATATACTCCCGGAGCATGGCCGAACATTGCCACCACGTTGCGGAGGTCCTGAAACACCTGAGGGAGTTCCATCTATTTCTCAAGGCAAAAAAATATTCATTCCATCAACCCTCAGTGCAGTACCTTGGCTACAATATCTGCAGCAGTGGCATCCAAATGGACGAAGGGAAGGTTGAAGCCATTAAGAATTGGCCCACTCCATCCACCATCAAAGAACTCCAGAGATTCCTAGGATTCCTACAGCTCCCTCGCAAATCCACTTACCAACCTCCTTCACAACAAGCCCAAGTCTCTGTCCGGGTCACCAGCTGCCACCAAAGCCTTTAGGTCGAGGATCGGGCCGTCCACCGAGCATCCAGTGAGCCTCTCGGCTGGCTGAGGACCGAGAGGCAGTGTGTCTGGGAGCCGGACCCAGAATTTTTTTTAATTTCTTTTTCCTCTCTTCCCTCTCTTGTCTTGTCGCTCCCCTTGCTTCCGTCTCCTTTCTCTCGTCTCGTCTGTCCTTACCCCCAGGTGCTGCGGCTGCCGAGACAGGCCCCGACACTTAAGTCAAAACTAAAGACTATTCTTAAGAGCATTTCTGAGAAGTTTTATACATACAGACCCTGATCTTTCAACAGCTCGGTTTTGTCACAGTTGGTTGCAGCAAGCAAGGAAGCAGGATCTAAATGCAGCAGTACTTTAATTGAAACAAAAACACCAAAACAGAAACTTGGGTAGCATGAACAGAACAACAAACTTTATGCAACAGAGAACTGACCAGGGCCTGTATGTATAAAGCCGCTCAGAGTAAAATTTTAGTCTTAAGTGAGTCAAAATTCTAAGAATGACGTAATTTTACTCTTATTCTTAGACTTAAGAATAAGTGTGATTCATAAAGGTTCCTAAGTGTCAAGACTAGGTCTCAGCTCCTAAATTATTTAAGAGAGCTGGAGAGGTGTCTTCAGAGTAACAAGATGGCATCAAATAAGAGACACATGCTTTCCAATGAAGATATGATGTATTGGAGTTATATGATGACATGGAGTTGATGAAATGATATAAACTTGATTGACAATTCTTTTTGTAACTGACCTAATAAGAAACTTTAAATAACTTTAAATAAACTTTAAATAAATGTAATAAACATTACTTTAATGTTTACAGTTTTTTCCAATTGCTAACACACAATTTTTCAAACTAGTCTGGTTTTATCAAAACACTTAACACAATTCACAAAACCACACACCCAAACTGCAAAATACCTCATATATCCTGCAAAATGAAGCACTGCAACCGAAACTACACAGAGCATTATCAAAATCAAACTTTTGCATGAAATGGCACACACTTCATTCATATTACCAGATTTTTGCCTAACCACCTACACACTGTTGGGCATAATGAAAAGCACCCCCATCTTTAGTATGCTTTGCCATAATACTAAAATATGTATCAGATTGTTCACATGCACAGAAATATTTGCAGATACACACACATGCTGTTGCAACATTTTTATTTTTTTTCCTTCACTACAGTAAACAAGTCAGTACAACATAAGCACAGCAGATATATTTACATGGGACTGAACAAAAATATTCTTACAAAAAAAGTAAACTGAAAAAGAAAATTTCTGAAAAAAAATATATTACAGTAAAATAAACAAACAAAAAAAAAGGCAAGAAAAATAATTAGGCAGCATCTTGCCGCACAGCCGGGTCTGGCCACAACGCCTCGTCAACATCACAGGCAATATCTTCCCTTGCCAGACATCGAGGGAAGAAGCGCCTTGAGTGCCTTATCCATCCCTGAATTGCACCCACATCAATCTCATCACATGCCTCTTCCATGGCCTGCACAAGAGGCATGCGCACAAAGGGCTGCCGGTCGTATACCTTCCACCGCCATGCCGAAAAGAATTCTTCTATGGGGTTCACAAATGGTGAGTATGGTGGGAGGTATTGCACGAGAAATGTTGGGTGGTCAGCAAACCAGTTTTGGACTGGGGCTGCACGATGAAAGCTCACGTTGTCCCATACTACAACGTACCGGTTTCTTTGATGGTCTGCATCATTCATACGTTCTGGTGGTATGAGAATGTTGTGAAGTCTGTCCAGAAATGTGAGAATATGGGCTGTGTTGTATGGTCCAAGTTTGGCATGACGGTGGAGGACACCATGCATATTGGAGATGGCAGCGCACATTGTGATGTTCCCACCACGTTGGCCAGGAACATCTATAATGGCTCTGTGGCCAATGAGGTTTCTCCCTCTTCTTCTGGTCTTTGCTAGGTTGAACCCAGCCTCATCTATAAAGATGAACTCATGTGGGATTGCATGAGCATCCATTTCCAGTACTCCCTGAAAACAAAGAACAAAAATCACTCAATATGGTGTTATCCAGTACACTGGGAAACAATGTTGTGTGTAGTGTACTGCAGTCAATATAGTACTTACATCCACATATGCTCGTCTGAACTCTTTGTTTCTTTGAGAGTTTCTCTCAAACGGCACCTTATAAAGTTGTTTCATTCTGATTTGGTTTCGCTTGAGAATGCGAGCCAATGTGGACAGACTAACTCGTTGAATGTTGTTGAATAAGGTGTTGTCTTGGATGATGTGGCTTTGAATTTCTCGTAATCTGATTTCATTATTTTCCAAAACCAAGTTTACAATGGCAGCTTCCTGTACCCCGGTGAACATTTGGCCCCTTCCTCCACCATGGTGTCGTCTCTCAGTCCTTTAGAAAAAATAAAATAAAAATATATATAGGGCTTGGACAATGCAGCCTAAATATTTTCCCCCACAGTAGAGTACATTGTACAGGAAACTTGTACAGTTCATGAATGGCTGATGTCATACACTAAGTAAACAGGTGTCACCCAACTGATACACTATGACATGGGGTATACTACATGTGTACTACATGAAATTTTGGTTACATACCTGTTCTCCAGTCTAAAGGTCCGGATGACAGAGGCGACAGTAAAACGGCTCAAGTTTGGCTGCACTCTCTGTCCAGCCTCACGCATTGTCAACCCATGGTTGATGACATGATCTACTAAGGTTGCTCTGATTTCATTTGAAAGTGTTTGTCTTCTTTGGCCATGAACTCCTCTACCTGCTCTACCCCTACCTCTCACTCTTCCTCCCCCTCTTATTCTCAACCTCCCTCTTCCTCTTCCTCTTCCTCTCTCTGCAATGTCTTCCATTGTTGTTGTAAAAAAAAAAGGTTCTCACCTGTGGTCTTTTCATAGTGCTTACATCCTGATTGAAGTGTTAACAATTAACCACTGAGGTGTTTGGCCAGGTGGCACATGTAATTGGCCAATTAGCTCATGTAGTGTCATTTTGAATGGCAGTGTTTTGAAATGGCAAACATGTGACTTTATGTCAGATTGTTGTGTCTTATGCAGAGAACTGTATTTAGTGAATTTAAAAAGTGCTATTTTGAAATGCAAAATGTGTGTAAAACAGAAAAGGTGTTTAGACTTTTGGAGACTTGAGAAGAAGTTTTGCTCTCTGTGTGTCAGTTTAAATAATTGTGCTGTGCATGTCATTTTAGTGTGTTAGCAATTGGAAAAAACTGTAATGCATTTTTAATACATTTAAAGGTGCTGTATGCGATTTCTCAGATTCGTTGTTGAACACTGTCGATATTTGCAATGACGCTAAACACCTCATTCTCTAGCGGGCGTCAGTGTGCAGTAGTTTACCTGCAAAACTCTCAGTGTCTGGCCTTTGTTACACGTGTAATGAGAGTGGTGTCTGTTTATCACAGCTGACACGCAACTAAATGCTTCATGAAAAATAAAGCGCAGTTGATGAACGAATGACAAGGAAACACAAAAGATGAACATACAGTACACAAGAGTAAATACAAACAAGACTTTCTTGTTAATCACAAAAAATTTTGCTTAAACCATCAAAATATGAGGAAAATATTTTTATTTTTATATAATTTAAATGTTTTAAATATGATATTGACTACAACATAATCAGTTTTTTATATTTCATTGGTTCTCTCTTGTTTTTGCATGTGTTCATAATTTCTTTGGAACAATCTTCCTAGCATTGTTCGGGAAGCAGACACACTCTGTCAGTTTAAATCTAGACTAAAAACACATCTCTTTGCTCTTGCATACACATAACACATTATCAATACATTAACATTTTTCAAATCCGTTAAAGGATTGTTACGCTGCAATAATTAGGTCGGCCGGAACCGAGAACATTTCCTATAACACTAGATATACCTGTACATCAGAATAAGAATGGCATCTACGCTAATATCTGTCTCTCTGCTTATCCTGAGGTTTGCCGGGTGCTGGATCCAGGCCGTATCCAGATCAGATGGAGAACCTGTGTCTGGACCTGACTACAACGTAGCCCAGGAGACAATGGGCCTACAGATCCAGTTCTGGCTGCATCTATAATTCAGATTTTTAATCCCCGTATCCGCTTATATATATTTATATATAATCTATTTTAATCTCTATAATAAAAATGTATAATTCAGATGTTGATCTCCATATCCATTTACATATAAATATATATCTTCCAAGGGGTTTTTTCCCTCCTAGGACTTTTTTCCCAGTGTTAGCACGCTGGGTTTTTCTCCTAGGGGGTTTTTTCCACCCCTGGGAGTCAGCCGACATTGGCTTAATGTAGCACCATCTTGTATATGTTACATATTACCACGCTTGCTTGTACAGCTTATTTTTAACCACTTCCCTTTTTTTCCTGTGCTTCTAATATGTAAAGCTGCTTTGAAACAATTACCAATTGTAAAAGCGCTATATAAATAAATTTGACTTGACTTGACTTGACTTGTTCATAATTTCTTTGCATGACAGCCTGGCCAAAAATTATTTGAAATAAAATTGTAAGTTTAATTTCATTATCACACATGAAACAGTTGACTCCAAGCACATCTACACGATATGCTTACATCTTCAAAAATATTTGAATTAAGGTTGAAGATGTCAGTTTTCATATGGCTGGACATCACATTTGGCCACTACCAGTGGCGTAGCCACGGGTGTGCCAGGGTGTGCCGGTGCCACCCAAAGTGGCAGCTGGCACACCTAAAATAGGTCCAGGTGAAATTGCAAGCACAACAAACCTCACAAGTATCAAAAATGGGCTACTTTCCCATAGACTGGAGTGAGACCATAGACGTCTCTCGAGCTGTCGCGATCATTCTTGGCTCTCTGTGGCTTGTAGCGCTAAGCGCTTCAGTTCATGCAGAGCGGGCGTGAAAAGACCATCTCCTCCACATGTAATAAACATGAATGAACATCCAAAGGTATGTTGAAAGATATAGTAGAACTTACCAAAATCCGTATAATGTCATCTTACATGTTCATGTTTCAACTGTGGAAAGGTGTCATTAAAACATATTGTAATAATGTCAAATTTACAGTCACATTTACCTCAGAAAAGCCCTTCAATGTCCAAAAACGCATCAGTCAGCTACAAAAATGAACTTCGAGAGGAGCATTTTGCTAAATATATGCATTATTGCATATTCATTGTAGTTAAGCACAAATACAATGAATATGCAATAATGCATATATTTAGCAAAATGCTCCTCTCGAAGTGTTTAGTGTTTGGTGTTTAGGTCTATATAAAAATGAGTAGAAAATAATTGTCATAATTTTGTTTTTATTATAACGTTATTATAAAAACTGTGTAATTTATATGTAAGTAGCGTACAAATAAATTAATCTTTAATATAATAGTGATGTAGGCTACCAGCTGTGGTTCCCTGTATAGTTTACAGTGTTGAGAGAGATTTTTTTCTTTGAGGAAATTTGCTGTACCTGACGGGCCCCAAATTAGTCAATAATGAATCAAGGAAATCAAATCAAAGCTTCAGAATCAAAATCAAATCCACTGGTGAAATTGGTGTCAATGCCCAGCCATCAATAATTTTTTTGTTTGTTTTGTTTTTACTTAAAGCAAATGTTGTTTTTTCCAATTATTTTCTTGTCAGAGTGCACCAGAATGCGTCGTTAAAATCCCGAAAATGGGTGAGGATGCTCCCAGACCCCCCTACAACAATTTACTTTGTCCGGTTGCACATTAATCGAACAATAAATATGGCACACCCAATTTTTCTGACGCACACCCAGAGTCACTTTTCTGGCTACGCTGCTGGCCACTACTCTATAGCAGTTCATTGACTGTCTGACAGACAATCAAACCATGCGGCAAAAAAAAAAAAAGCCACTTTTATGTTGACTGTGGGCTTCACTGGAGTTATTGGAGCCGTTGATGAACTCAGGACACATCATTGCTTTAACCGTAAATATCAATAGAAAAAGATTCCACACCATCAAAACTAATTTGTGATAATTTTGCACAATGCAAAGCTATTACTTTTAAATAAATTTAAATATTAAAACATTAAATAATAACATCAATAATAATAATAACATTAAATGATTGGTATTGTGCTGCTGTGACTTCACCCTTCCAGGCTCGCTATTGGCTGATTCAGAGGTTGAGGTTTTCAGATGGCAACATTGTAGTCCTTAGTTCACAACACTTAAGTCGGCACTTAAGAATCAGGGGCCGTATTCACAAAACATTTTATGTTACCACTAAGAGTTCTCCTAAATAGCAGTAAAAGTTCTTAGCTAAGAGTTTTCTCTTAAAACCTATTCACAAAGCTTCACAGACAAACTTTTACTAAGGAATAGACTGAAGTCTTAAGCTAAGAGTAAGGGCGGAGTTGACCTCGTTGCTATGGAGTAAACACACAGTGATTGGCTGAAGGGGGAGGAGTCAGCGATTTAATCATAGAAATATTGTAGAATGAGGTGTCATGTTTCCATATTAAAATAAAGGTTTTAAAATACAAATGTTGCCCTATTCAAATAAATATATTTTAATAAAAATGTTGCCATATTCAAATAAGGGTTTTAAAATGTAGGCTAAGTGTCACTAATTAAACAAATATATACATTTAATTGTGGACCTCCTCTTGGATGTCTGCATCTCAAGAGAATTCAAAATTCAAGCGACAAATTATGTTTTATAAAAAGAATAGGGGAGGAACACATTCAAACGGTCTTTCTCAAAAGGATGAATGGCGAGAGCCGACTCACCTGTAGTTACTTTGGCAGTTTTCTGTATCCCTCCACCACCCCGCTCCTCGCTCTCGGCTGGGGATATGGGGAGAACTTTGGGTTTGGGCTAAATTCCAAGTTTGGAGCCCTCAATCCCCATGGACAGCAGACCACATACACTTATTATATATTTTTTTACTCTATTCAATCATTTGTAAATGTGAACTCATGAAAACCACTGCCACAGGTAATCGGACAATATTAATTTATTTATTAAAGGACTGACACGCCCATTATTTTTAAGAGTTTCTCCTAAATCTGCAATTTAGGAGCTACTTTTAGCCTTAAGATGTTTTGTGAATACGGCCCCTGTCTTATACTATACTAATAGTTGCTTTTAGCTTCTTTATAAAAGTTTCCTACTCTTAGAAAAGTCCTACTCTTTACTACGAATTTTCTGACACTTAAGTCAAAACTAAAGACTATTCTTAAGAGCATTTCTGAGAAGTTTTATACATACGGGCCCTGGAACAGAAGGAAACACAGGGTTTAAATACACAGTGAACAGAAGGACTAATGAGACTACAGGACACAGCTGAACTCAAACACTAATCAAATCAGAAACCATAGTAACAAACAAGTGGCGGTAAAATGAGAACAAAGGCGAACTTGTGACAAAGAAAAACACTCTAAACGAACTAAACAGAACAAAACACAACTCAAACCATGACAAGTTTGTCATCTCTTCAGGTTCAACACATTCACTATCTGCACCATCATCATTATCCATGGCAAGATCTGATCCAGTGTTGGTTCTGTTCTCTGAACTCCTGGTTCCTCTCTGACTGGTGCTGATGAAGTTTGTTCCCACCGTCTCCGGCTCTCAGAAGCTCCTGGCATCGATGGACTGCCGTCAGCTCACTCAGGTTCACGGATTCACCGATATTGTGCTCAAACCAAAGTGAAAAACTCTTTCATTGTGAAGCTTTCTAATGCTCTCACTTCTCTTGAAGAATATTTACTAGATTTAATGATCATCTACACTAAATAATAATTCAGTATTTTCATTCACAACTGATGAAAGTCAATAAAGATCCTGTTTTATTCATATCCTGTCTGTTTTTTCTGTGAGCAGATGTTCATGAACTCAAATCATTCTCAAATGTGTATTTACATATTTATTAGCAATTTAGTTTATAAGAAATATCAGTTATAGAATTGAACTCTTGACTTTATTCAGATATTACAATATAAACCAAAAATCACAATATTTCACAAGTAATTCAATATTAACAGCTGGAGAAGAGAGAGAAAATGGCTTCACAATTTTCTTTACAAAATATAATGTAGAAACAATTTCATAGTAGATTTGAAAATCAAATTATTAATTAAAGACAAAAGAAATATAGAGATGTGTAACAAACTGGCCATTTACATGTACATATAACTCATAAATGTTTCATTATAATTCATGTTTTGTCAGTAACTGATTTTTTTCCAAAGGCCTGAATATATATTTATTTTTACACTTGTGTCACATTTTAATTTTCTTTATAATTGTAAGTAAAATCTACTTGATTGTGCAAATTCTTTTTTTGTTTTTATTTACATATTCTGAAATCATCACATACATATTTAATCTTCTCAGATTTTATGTTTTTTGTTTGTTTCAGTTGACAGGTGTGATGATCAGTGGCTTTGAGTTTTTACCTTCTTCATTAAGGCCTGGATAGAAATATGGATAGAGTTTCTCAGTGAAAGTCTGACCAGTGAAAGAGTAGATAAGAGATCTGGAGTCCACGTCATAAAAAGAGACCAGACCCTCCTCATAATCCACAAACACTCCCACCTTCTCAGGTTTCACTGTCAGAGATAAAAAGACATATGGATATCCACAAGCTGCATATTGATTCTCATTCCAATGAGTCACAGTCCAGTATCCGTTCTCAGGACTCGGCCATGTAGTCCCCTTCCTGTTAATGGATTCTCTGATCACTCCAAAAGTCCAATCAGTCTTTCCCTTCACCTGCACCTCATAGTAAAATCTCCCTGAACTGAATCCCTGCTTTGCCAGAACAGAAAACCAGACATAAAATCTCTTTGGGTTTCTTGGGATGTTCTTGTAAGTGTCTCCAGTACTGACTTGTTTTCCATCATCAGACAGGATGAGATATGGATGTGCTGTATCAGGATCCAGAGTCACATCCACTGAGAGAGATCAGACATTATCAATCAACTTCAGAACAAACATTTTCATGAGTATAAAACACATTATAATCAAAAGTATTGTGAGTGTATTGATGTCAATCTCACTGTACCTGCAAACTTCTGCACAAACTTCAACTCTGTGAACACAGATGACAATATAATGATGAATTAGTAACAGGAATATTTCAGTGAGTTTCTCTCTATTAACAGCATCAGTTGAATGTAAATATTGATCGTCAATCAGTTTGTGAAACAGAATGTGTTTAACATTAATGCACTTACAATGAAGGTCTGTGAGACGATCATAAAGCAGAAATGTCAAGTCTGTGTTTTTATTAAAGCTGTAACAATAATTATTCAGTGTAAAAAAATTTATTTTTGCTGTTAAATTCTCCCTGTAGTCAATAATTTTATCCCTTAAACTCATATTTGATCACCAAAATGACATTTTTCTGTGAAAAAAAAATCATCATGCCTTAAAACAGGCATAAATAGAGGAGGAACGAGACAGACTCTGGAAACACCAGAACAAGTTTCCTTTTCCCGTCATTATCCTGTCAAACATGTGTTCGGTAAGCAACAAACTAGATGATCTTATGATAAGAGCTGATCATGATTGTGAATTCAGAGCAAACTCATTTTCCCTACAGAAACTTGACTCAAAGATCATCATAAACCCCAGGCCTAACGAGACGAGCTCATTTCAATCCACTGGAGGAGCTGTGTGTGTTTGACAATAGCTGGTCACACAATACTGTGTTCGGGTGGAAGTGAGCACACTGGAGATTTTAACTCTATTTCAGATCATTTTATCTCCTGCTGGAGTTCAGTCAGATCTGTCATATGTTCCCGGACCGAACGTTGATGCTGCAGCGGAGAGAATAGTGAAGAACAATGATGCTCTCACTCGCTCTGCAGATCAACCTGATTTAATTTCTTTAATTAATGTGATTTATCTGAATATCTGCATCATCTTCAGCAATATGCGGACTGTCCCACTCGTTTAAACTGGAATATTGATCGCTGTCAGGGGAATATTCCTGGGATGTAATCAGGGATGTGATTCTTCTGGATTAAACTGGAATTTTTTTTTTTCAGCCAAAAATCCTGACTCATGTGAATAATTTCAATCATTTAGTAACCAGCAGAGCCCCCGGTGTTCAGAATTATGTACTGCATTATGGCTGAAATCACGAAATGGCCTAAAACTATTAACTAACCCAGATAACAATGACCTGGCGGTCCGCCAGCGTTTTTCAGGAGACAAGTTTGGACGCCATCATTTTGAATGCCGTCGGTCTGTCAGAGTTTTTTGGGTGTCACACCAGCGGTTTGCTGCTGCTGGACCAGCTTTGTTACACTAGTGGAAAACTGATAGTTGGTCCAGTTTCTACTGAGCGCTTACAGGATGTCTTTATAAATGTATATTTATTCTTTATTATTTTTACAGTTATAAAGAAAGCACTGAATAAAAATAGTGAGACTGACCTAATATATCAAAAGTAAAGTGTTGGTATAAAAAAAACTGCCTGAGAGCATGATTTCAAATGAAATAAAGTGGCTGAATGTTTGCAAAAACAATAATAAAAATTAAGTTTTCAAATTAAGTTATAAAAGTTTGTTATAAAAATTATTAAGTTATAAAAGTGTCTTACTTGTAATTGACACACTTTTGTTAAATATTTATTTTAGAAAAGAAAGATAGAAATGGTTTAATTTCTTGGAAAAAGTCCGTTATTTATGCTGATGATGCATTAGTTAGTCTACAAACCCCTCAGCTGATTCTGGCTCACACTAAAGCCCCTGAAACATGCTATTGCTGTAGCCAGTTGCCAAGACAACGGAATTCATTATTTGCACAAAACAAGATATAATAATTAAACCAGTTCCCTTTCAGTCGGTCACGTTCGACGTACGTCAGTAGTGACCGACGAATTGGGATATCGCTTAGAGAGCCCTATCATCTTCGTGTAAACTAAAACAAGCCAATGGAATTGGCGTGCGATATTTGCATAATGCGCACCGCCCCCGTCAGGTGTATATAAATAGGTCTTTCGCTTCGGAGCCATTCACTGGTGTCCTGTTTTAGAAGACTCCTTTCTTCGTTTGTTTTATTCTAAAACATTGCCTCAGAAGAGGATTTACAGCGAGCTTTCAGTGCTGGTGAAAGGGCACGTTCAGCGAGGTCGCGAGTCTCCGAGGAGCTGAGCTATAAGCTCGAAAACTGCTGTTTTCACAGCAACACAAAGAGTGTGTGCGTGTGTAGCGATTTGGGCCGGTTCCTCGGTGTGTCAGGGAGTGGTGTACCTGACACATCGCGTCGCTCCCTGGGTGCTTCAGCACGAGTGAGTTGACTTCCCCTTCTAAAAGAGCTTTACAGACGAACCCTGACAGTATGTCATTTCGTCTGTGCGTTAATGGGTGCGGTCGTTCCCTGGTCCCTGCTGATGGGCACAATCGTTGCATCTCGTGTTTGGGCATTCTGCACGCTGAAGCAGCTTTTGTGGATAGTTCATGTTCCCATTGCGGGAACATGACTATTGCGATGCTGAGGTCGAGACTCTCCTTCCTGAAGTCTCAGGAAGCGGGGGTCCCCTCTCCTATGCCGCGTACAACCGTTTTTTCCGGCCCCGGGAACCGGAATGACGGTACGGCGCTGTATAGGAAGGGTGACCGGAGGATTACGGTCAGGGCTTCCCCGCCGAGCGGAAACGCTCCTCGGGCCCCTGCCGCCTCATCAGCACCGCAACCCATCGTGCCACCGTTGGTTTCCGCTGGGCCCTCTACGGACTGTCCAGCCGTTACCTTTGGTGTGCTGGCGGCGGATCGGATGTCGATCGCTGCATCGGAAGGTGAGCCTGAGTCCTCGGGGGAGGATTCGGACGCGCTGCCGCCCGGGACGGTAGCGTTGCCCGAGTCGGATCCCGAGCTCACGACTGTGCTCTCCCGGGCCGCCTTGTGCGTCGGGCTTGAGTGGAACCCTCCACCCTGTCCCGGCCCATTTCGGTTGGACGATTGGTACTTGGCGGGGGGTCGCGCTGGTCAAATCCAGCGTCCCGCCCCAATGCCTTTCTTCCCGGAAGTACACGATGAGGTGACCAGGTCTTGGCAAGCTCCACATGGGGCTCGTACAGGGCCTGGTCCCTCGTCCGCCTTCACCTCCCTGGACGGCGGGCTAGCCAGGGGGTACGCGAAGATCCCGCCAGTCGAGCGGTCTGTTGCAACGCAGTTGTGTCCAACGGCCGCTGGCTGGCGCGGTGAGCCGCGTCTCCCGTCCCAGGCCTGTGAATTCTCAGCCGGTCTGACTGAGAAAGCTTACAGTGCCTGTGGGCAGGCTGCCTCTGCCCTGCACGCGATGGCCCTTTTGCAGGTCTATCAGGCAAAAGCGCTGTCGCAGATGCCCCAGGAAGGTCCTGACCAACAGCTGCTTGGGGAGCTGCGCGCTGCCACTGACCTTGCCCTCCGGGCAACGAAGGTGACAGCGCGTTCTGTTGGCCAGGCGATGTCTACTCTGGTAGCCCAGCAACGCCACCTCTGGCTGACCTTGGCAGACATGAGGGAGACCGACAAACATCGGTTCCTGAATTCCCCCGTGTCTCCGGTCGGCCTTTTCGGCGACGCGGTGGAGAGCTGTGCCCAACAGTCCTCCGCTGCACAGAAGCAGGCTGAGGCTATCAGACATCTCATGCCACGGCGGTCCGCTGCTGCCTCCACCCAGCCGCCCGTGGCTCAGCCTCAGCCCGCTCGTCGCCGAGGGCGCCCGCCTGCGTCTTCCTCCGCCCCTGCTAAGTTGGCAAAGCAGCAGCCTACACCAGCCAAACAGCAGGGTGCCGGGCGCGGACGTGGTGCCCAGCCCGTCTCTGCCAGCCAGGTGGCAAGCGGTCGGGGAAAACTCGGCCCTGAGACGGGCGACCTGGAGCGGAAGGTTCCTGCCCTTTGGGAGAGTATTCCATCTGCTCTCCCACCCCCGGAGGAGGGCCGGGGGGGATTTTGTGGCGGCTGTCCATCTACCGCCGCTGGCTCTCCGGAGTCCAGCGGTACCCACTTTGCCACAAAAGGAGCAGTTTCCTCAAACTCCAGGTCACAACAAGGGGTGTCTGCCAGTGTGCCAGGCTCCGCCTCGCTGCTGTCAGCTCCCTCCCCATTCGCCAGCAGGTGGCAGTGTGATGGTGCAGACCGCGTCCCGTGCGCCGTCTCCCATGCACACTGCTGCCTCGCAGAGTCCGACCCCACTCCGGGCCGCCCTCAAGCCGTCCGAGTCGGGTCCCTCTCTGCCTTGCTGCCCCACCCCCGGTGCGTCTGTGGTGCCTTTGGTCCCGCTGGCTCAGTGTCTGGAAGCGTGGATAGCGCTCCCCAGCCTGTCCAGTTGGCTCATTCGTACTATCAGACTCGGCTATGCGATTCAGTTCGCCCGGCGTCCCCCGGTCTTCAGGGCTGTCCACTTCACTCAGGTGTCGTTGGACAGTGCTCCTGTTCTCCGGGTGGAGATTGCTGTCCTCCTGGCGAAGGGTACAATCAAGCCGGTCCCTCCAGCCGATATGAAGTCGGGGTTTTACAGCCCCTACTTCATTGTACCGTAAAAGGGCGGTGGGCTACGGCCAATCCTGGACCGTCCCCAGGATTGGTTTGCAGCAATAGACCTGAAGGACGCATACTTTCATGTCTCGATTCTGCCTCGACACAGACCCTTCCTAGGTCGGTCTGCGTTCGAGGGTCGGGCATGTCAGTACAAAGTCCTACCCGACATGGTTGTAGCTCCCAACCGGTTGGGTCTTCAGGTCAACTGGGACAAGAGCAAACTCGCCCCCGGGTAGAGGATCTCTTGTTTCGGTCTCGAGCTAGACTCGGTCGCACGGACTGCGCGTCTCACCGAGGTGCGCGTCTAGTCGGTGTTGAACTGCCTGAGCTCGCTCAAGTGCAGGACAGCGGCTCCACTGAAAGATTTTCAGAGGCTCCTGGGGCATATGGCATCTGCAGCCGCGGTAACGCCGCTCGGATTGCTTCATATGAGACCGCTTCAACACTGGCTCCGCGGCCGGGTCCCGAGATGGGCGTGGCAGTGCGGCACGCTCCGTGTCCCCGTGACACCGAGCTGCCGTCGCACCCTTGTCCGGTGGTTGGACCCTTCGTTCCTGTGGGCCGGAGTACCCCTCGAACGAGTGTCCAGGCACGCTGTGGTCTCCACAGATGTCTCTGCCACGGGATGGGGGGCCACGTACAACGTGCATGCAGTGACAGGTCTTTGGACGGGGCCTCAGCTGCATTGGCATACCAATTGCCTCGAGTTGCTAGCGGTTCGTCTTGCGCTGGCCCGCTTCAAGGAGCTGTTGTCAGGCAAGCACGTTCTAGTCCGCTCACTAAGCACTGCGGCCGTTGCGTACACCTACCGTCAAGGTGGTCTACGCTTCCGTCGCATGTTGCAACTCGCCCGCCATCTCTTGTTGTGGAGTCAGAAGGATCTGAGGTCCCTTCGGGCCACTCGTGTCTCAGGTGTGCTCAACCGTGCAGCCGACGAGCTGTCACGGCAGCATCTACTTGCGGGCGAGTGGCGGCTCCACCCCCAGGCGGTCCAGCTGATTTGGCAGCGTTTCGGCGAGGCCCAGGTAGTCCTGCTTGCCTCCCCGGAAACTGCCCTCCGGCAGTGGTTTTATTCCCTGACCGGCGGCACGCTCGGCACGGATGCCCTGGCACACAGCTGGCCCCCGGGTCTGCGCAAACATGCGTTTCCCCCAGTGAGCCTTCTCGCACAACTCATGTGCAAGGTCAGGGAGGACGGGGAGCAGGTTCTGTTAGTGGCTCCGTACTGGCCCACTCGGACCTGATTCTCAGACCTCATTCTCCTCGTGACAGCACCTCCCTGACCGATTCCTCTGAGGAAGGACCCCCTGACTCAGAGACGGGGCACCCTGTGGCACCCGCGTCCCGATCTGTGGAACCTCCACGTGTGGTCCCTGGACGGGATGCAGAGGTTCTGAGTGATCTCCCGCAAGCGGTCGTAGACACCATCACTTCCGCTAGAGCTCCTTCCACTAGGAATCTCTACGCGCTGAAGTGGAACCTGTTCGTCGAATGGTGCGCCTCTCGCCGAGAGGACCCCCGATCATGTTCGGTCGGATCCGTGCTTTCCTTTCTGCAAGATGGGTTGGAGCGAAGGCTGTCTCCCTCCACCCTCAAGGTGTATGTTGCCGCCATTGCCGCACATCACCATGCAGTTGAGGGTAAGTCCCTGGGGAAACACGATCTGATCGTCAGATTCCTGAGGGGGGCCAGGAGACTGAATCCTCCTCGCCCTTCCTCCGTACCCTCTTGGGATTTGACCCTGGTTCTCACAGCTCTCCGGGGTCATCCCTTCGAACCTTTGCAATCAGTCGACCTGAAACTAATGTCTCTTAAGACGGTTCTTCTGGTTGCATTGGCTTCCCTGAAGAGGGTAGGGGATCTGCATGCATTTTCGGTCGACGAAACGTGCCTAGAATTCGGGCCCGGTGCTTCTCACGTCATCCTGAGACCCCGGCCTGGATACGTGCCCAAGGTTCCTACCACTCCTTCAGAGATCAGGTAGTGAACCTGCAAGCGCTGCCCTCGGAGGAGGCAGACCCAGCCCTAGCTTTGCTCTGTCCCGTCCGCGCTCTGCGCGTTTACGTGGACAGAACGCGAAGCTTCAGGACCTCAGATCAGCTCTTCATCTGTTACGGAGGCCAGCAGAAGGGAAAGGCTGTCTCCAAGCAGAGGATGGCCCACTGGATTGGGGAATGCCATCGCCTTGGCGTACGAATCCCAGGGCGTGCCTTGCCCGCTCGGGTTGAGAGCCCACTCCACCAGAGGGGTGGCCTCTTCCTGGGCGCTGGCTCATGGCGCTTCGCTGACAGATATCTGTAGAGCTGCGGGCTGGGCGACACCTAACACATTCGCTAGGTTTTATAGCCTACGTGTAGAGCCGGTATCCTCGCGTGTACTCGCATCCACTAGTCGGTAGACGTGTTGTACCCACTCTAAGTGTCGGCTTGCAATGCCATTCCCGCCACTGGCCGGATACGTGCATACTTTCACTCCAGTCGCGTTCCCCGCTTGGCGAACCCTGTCGAGTTCCTCCGCCTCCCCCTTCGGCTCGGACATTGCGGAGTGTCTGATGCCAGGCCTACATCCGTCGCTGACGCTGTCTGTTGGCTGGGGCCCATATGTCGTGACCCCTCTACGTGAGCGGTCCCATATGTGTATTTTCCACGGTTTAAAACTCCCTACGGGCCGGGGTGTCTTTCCCTTAGCAGAGCCAGCTCTGCTGTCACCTGTCAGATGAGTCTCCCCCTAACCAGGTGGAGCCATCCCAGGGACTCCATATGCGTACTGCCCCCCCGGGCCAGTCCATGTGTGTATTCCCACGTAAACTCCTCCCCCATTGGGTAGGTAGTGGTCTCCGCAGCGTCCCTTACGGGTTCGCTTTCCCAGTGTGTCTAGTTTACTTAGTGGGTAGTGGTTAGACAGCAGTAGACTCTCTCGGTGTAAGCTCGCCCCCTTCACCGCCAGCCGGTGCTATGGGCGGCTGAGCTTGCGCTGGGCACTGGAAGGGGTTTCGTAACTGTGGTGCTTTAGTTGGGATCCCAATTCGTCGGTCACTACTGACGTACGTCGAACGTGACCGACTGAAAGGGAACGTCTCGGTTACGTATGTAACCCTCGTTCCCTGAAGGAGGGAACGGAGACGTACGTCCCGTCGCCACAGTTTCTGTACCCTCGCTGTAGCGCGGACACCAGTTGTCTCCTCAGCGAAAAACAGAGTGCGATTGCATCTGCTTCCTATTTATATACACCTGACGGGGGCGGTGCGCATTATGCAAATATCGCACGCCAATTCCATTGGCTTGTTTTAGTTTACACGAAGATGATAGGGCTCTCTAAGCGATATCCCAATTCGTCGGTCACTACTGACGTACGTCTCCGTTCCCTCCTTCAGGGAACGAGGGTTACATACGTAACCGAGACGTTTTACTTAATGGCCAAAATGTTGAAATTGTGGAAAATTATAATTATCTTGGTAGAGTTCTGCACTCCCAGGTGAGCTTCTCTAGTATGTTTTCAAAAGATGCTCACAGAGACTCTGTCTTCTCAGACATCTCAGCAGCCTTTGTGTTTATCAGCACATCTTAAACTTTCACGAGTTCACCTGCCCGTTCAGTCTTAATGGTTAATTGGTTTGGCTTGCTGTCCTCGCAGGAGGCTTGAACCTGAGGCTCGGCTCGAGCTCCAAACTAAACCCCTCTATAACAGTACTGCGCAGAGGGAGAATAAGAGAAATAGAGGAGATGGGGAGGAGGAGGGATGCTGGAAGAACTGTCGCTGGGATGACGCAGTGACTGCTGCTTATATTACGCTCATAATCCCCAACTTTATTTATAGAGCACATAATAAAACAACATAGTTGACCATAGTGCTGTACAATAAAATAAAAATGACAAAAATGAAAAACCACAACAAAAGCCTCACACCCAACATTCAAGACTAACTTGGTAGTTACAGCGACAATACCCCAATACTCATACCTGATCAAAAGCCAATGTAAAAAATTATGTTTTTAACTGTTTCTTAAAATCATTTAGAGATGATAATGGTCTCAAATACACTGGTAAACTGTTCAATAACCTTGGAGCAGCTACTGCAAATGCACGGTCACTTCTGGACTTTAGTTTAGATCGAGGAACATGTAGATTTTGTGCATTGGAATGAAATGTTCTCTTTGACTCCTGAACATGAATTAGATCAGGAATGTATGGAGGGACTGTGCCATGCTGGGATTTAAACACAAAACGTAGAATCTTAATTCTGTAAGGTACAGGTAAACAATGCAATGCTCTCAAGACAGGGGTAATATGGTCATATTTCCGAGTAGCCTTGGTCCAAAAGTTTCTTTGGTAACCATAATAAAACGAGTTGCAATAATCTAGTCTGGAAAAAATAAAAACATGAATGATCTTCTTCAAGTCTGTACGTGTGGCACGATCACTTCCCGGACTCCAATTCCCATCATCCCCCCAGCCAGTCACATGCTCCCACTCTGCACCAATCACCTGTTGCCACATACAGCTTTGCACATCACTTGGACTATAATGGACTCACACACACAACAACTGATCGTGAAGTCTTGTTTACCCCGTGTGACATTTCTGAGCGTTCCCGTGTTTATTGTCTGCCTGTTTGCTGTTACCGTTCCCGCCTGTTACCTGTTTATTGACCCGTTGCTGCCTGTCCTGACCCTTGCTTTGTATACCGACCTGTGAGTTATATCCGCCAGTCCTGACCTCAGAATCGTAATCCAGATACAGGCAGTCTACCCTCTGCTGTACCTGTTTGCTCCTGTTTGACCCTGCTTGTACGACCACACTTACCTTTTAATAAAACGCTGCATTTGGATCCCCTGCCTGAGTTCCCATTCATTACAACGTGTTAAGAAAGGCTTAATCTTAGCAATCATTCTAAGTTGATAAAAACTAGCTTTAACAACTTCTTTGACAACTTATTTGAGATAAAATTTTAAAGCACTGTCACAGATCACTCCTAAATTTTTTACTTGATGTTTCCTAAAAGGGCTCAATGTACCTAGATTAATTCCAGCCGTATCACTCATTTCAGAGAGCCCAAATATAATCACCTCTGTTTTCAGTTCATTCAGACTCAAAAAGTTTGCAGCCATCCATGACTTCATCTCATCTATCAGGCCAACAAGTGCCCCAGACCACTGGAAGAATTTGGGATAAAGGACAAGTACAATTGAGTAGTGATGGCCGTCTGACACAAGCTTCGAACTCAAAGCAGGATTTTTCTTGAACTACTGCTTCGGAGCTTGCTTTGGTGCGGAAAAACACACGTGACCGATGACGTCCGAAGCAGCAACTTCGGTTCTCTGAGTGAATCACGTGACTGGTTCAGACCAGTAAATACTGCTTCGCATCGCGAGAGGCTTCATGACGCGAGACTGCTGCGCGCAAGCTTCAGCAGGTTTTTTGGCGCGTAATATGACTATATAGACGCCCAAAATGATGCACAAGATGTGGGTTTATTGTAGTAGGAGTTTGCATTGTTGTTATCACTGCATTTGTTTGATCATCATCATCATCATCATGGAACCAGCTAGAAAGAGAACCCGTTCTGCAATGTGGGAACATTTTCATCTGATCAGTCCTAATAAGGTAGGTGCTTTATTATCCTACTGCACCTGGCTTAGGCCAGGTAACTTAAGCAAAGTTACATAAGTGGCTAATACTGTCATTACTGTTGGTACAATAGGTTCCATGATGTATGTGAAGTCAACATTAAGTAGCATTATAGTGATGTATAGTTATATGTATATAATTAGTTTGTTTGCGTATTGCTGTTTACACAGGTCCAGCAATTGGCGTATAATAATAATACGTCATCAATGCTGAGGCACTTCAAAGCCAAGCATGAGGGCATGCAGGAGAACACAGATCATGGTAGGCTATATTTATTATACACATTCTTCCACACAATGATTTATTAAACATTACACGAATGTGATATCACATAACAGTTTTTGTTTCTGTCTTAGTGGGCCGGAAGGAAGAGCTGGATAAGGCTCTTGTTAATATGCTGGTGAAAGACTCTCAGCCTTTTTCCATTGTGGATGACCAGGGCTTCAGAGAGTTTGTGGGAAAGCTAGACCCAACATACACTCTGCCATCTAGACCAGGGGTTCCCAAACTTTTCAGCCCACGACCCACAAAATAACGATGCCAGTGACTCGCGACCCCCACTATCCTCGGAGGTGGTTAAGAGTTGTGCACAAAGGCGAACACGCACTAACCCATGTTTCACACATACTCTGTTTGCAGTGCGCATTTTTTTCTGTGCCCATATCAACGGATTTCACACTGCACGCGGATGCGATCCGGCAGTGCGTTCCAGGAGCGGTGCGTCCAACGTGCGTCTGCAGCAGTGCAGCGATCATTTACGCGCCGAGTCTATTTTTGCTGTGCTGCACAGCGCTGAATTAAAACGACAGCGCACTGTTCGCATTAAAATAAACATGTATTGACGCAAAAAAAATAGTAATTTCATCATAGATTCATATAGTTCAAAGTCTCTGTTACACAGTTTAAACACGGCTGCCTCGGGTAAAGCAAGGAAAATAACAGCTTACCAGACATTTAGGTGAACAAGGAGACATAAACAATAGCACTCGCCTCTGAAGGTGGAAAAACAGTTCTTTATGACCTGAGGGATTTATTGTAAAAAGATTTAAAAGGAAAGAAAAGACGAGAGTCGCCTGTTTTTGTCTATTTTAAGTTTTTTTTTTTTTTTTTTACGTTTTTGATTTTAACATAAAGCTTACGTTTAAATGTTTTGCCACTTGCGTGAGCAATATATAAATCTAAAGTATTACTTCAGATAAATATAAAGTAATGAAATGAATAAAACGTTTTAATATAGTGCGTTTAAACGTGACATCTATGAAATATAGGGAAGGCCTATAAAAAGAGAATCGCTGTGCTGACAAGCCATATTCAGTAACAACTTTTGGATTTGAAATAAATAAATGTTGTGTTTGTGATACACAGCCATGGATCAGTTGCGCACTGCAAACGCGGCATATGTGAAGCGCGTGCTTCTCCGCTCTCCTCCGCTGGCCTCCCTTGTCTTTTTTGATCAATATTAACCAACGTTTCATTTTGACAAAAATAATATCCAAAGCTTAAAGCCTAAAGAATTACGTGCACATGTCTTAATGTTTAACATGTTGCAGTAAACTGATGCTGTTGCTACTATGTCATTAATCTGTCGTAATCACCTCAGGAGTCACGGCCAAGCGAAAGGAAAATCGAAAGGTTGATGGCTTTTTTTTATTTGCATGGTTTTTGTTTTTAATTAACTACTATTTTTAGTATTTTGTGACAATTATTGATAGAATATACTATTTCTAATCGTTTAATTATTTTTTATTTTATTATTATTATTATTTTTTATTTTTTTTTGATTTCTGGAAATCATCTCGCGACCACTTCCTCACTGTCTCCTCACCCACCCCCCCGGTGGGTCGCGACCCCGACTTTGGGAACCACTGATCTAGACAGTCTCTAAAGAAGATGGTGGATGAAAAATATGACGAGGAGAAGACCAAGGCCAAGGCTCAACTGCAGAACGTGGAGGGAGTGAGTCTGACTTCTGATATGTGGACCTCTATTAATATGGATGCATATCTTGCAGTCACTTGTCATTTTGTGCTTGATGATGCAGTGCTGGCCACAGTACTTTTAGGAGTGCTGCCATTCCCTCAAGACCACACTGCTGAAAACATTGCAGCTGCCAAGAGGTCTCTCATGGTTGAGTGGGGCATTGATGGAAAGGTTACATGCCTTGTGACTGATGCTGCAGCTAACATGACAGCCACTGCCAGAAATTTAGCCATAAGGCATGTAGTGTGCATTGCACATGCACCAAACACCTGGCCTAGAAGATCTGCGCACAAGGGCACGGAAAGTGGTGACTTATTTTAGATCAAGCACTACCGCTAAAGAGAAGCTGAAAAATGTACAACAGCAGATGAATTGTGCAGTAATGAAACTGATCCAGGAGGTGGACACGCGCTGGAACAGCTCCTTCTTGATGCTGCAGCGCTTGTATGATGAGAGGCAGACAGTGGGAGCAGCTCTGGCATCGCTCAGAACAGAAGTTAATCCTCTCTCTTCTGACGATTATGAAACAGTAGCTGCTTGTCTACAAGTGCTGAAACCATTTTACACGGCAACAGTGGAAATGTCCCAGCAGAAGAGAGTGTCGGGGTCAATGGTCATTCCACTGATAAAAATGTTGCTTCACACAACTCAGGAATTACTGATCAATACCAACAACGTGACCGCAAAACTGTTGGGACAGAACATGTCTACAACCCTCCTGAATAAATTTGACACACTCAACACTGTCCACACTGCTTGACCCGAGATTTAAGTCACCGCTTGTTTGTCTTAAAATCGTCTGCTGCTTTTTTATTTCTTCATTTTGTCTTATCTTTGTGACTGCTTTATTGAGTGTGAGTTCGGGATCTAACTGTAATCTCTCTGACAGTGCGTGATCTCTTATTCCAACTACCAGCCTATCTCTCGAAGGATTCCGTACTGGCAGTTTTCTGCTAGTTTATGAACTGCAGTAATGAATGTTTCAGCTGACTCTCCCGGTTCTTGGCACCTCTTGTTGAATTTAGCTCTTTCATAAATAACGTTGTGTTGACAAACGAAGTGTCTCTCAAACGCTTCTTTAACTCTATCATACTTCTTCCTGTCTTCTTCAGACAGTGCTAGTGTGGACAAGATACCATCAGCTTTATCTCCCATTGTGTAGATAAGCGAATTTACTTGATATTCTTGGCTTCTTTCACCGATCCCTGCCGCCACACGAAATCTCTCGTACCGTCAATCCAATTTGGCCAGCTGCCAAAATCATTGAAGTCAAAGTGTTCAGGCGGGCTTATTGAAAAGAGTGTATCCATGTTAAATGTTCACCTCGGTGCCGTTTTCTGTTGAATCTTCTTGTGTCGTCACTTTTTCCGTTGCTTTTTCTTTGCCGTCCCGGCGCTCACTCACTCTCCGTCCGTGACGCAGCTGCAGGTGTCGACCCGTGTTCTGGATTGTTTCCTCGAAACTTCACTTACAAACTCTTAATCTCGCCGATCTGGTGCGGATAGTTGTCATCGCTTGGAACGCGAGGTAAGTCCACTTCTGACACCATGTTATATAATCATTTAGGAACGGACAGGAGACAGCGTGCATGTAACATATAACTTTACTCAAACTCCCACTTCCGGCGCATGCGCACCTTACATATCCATAACATCCTATCAGTACACTCAGTAGATGTTCAGTTGTTGGAGAGCCAAATTTCCACTCTGGTGAATAGAATTTGAGTTTGTACAGGGATAGTTACGTCATGTGCCTTACATCTCACTAAAGTTCACATTATACTTCTTTAAAGCTGCAGTTCGTAACTTTTGGCGCTCTAGTGGTTGATAAACAGAACTGCATGCGTCTTGTGGAGGAACATTGGTTTGGAAAATGTATTCATGATGTACTCGTTTATTATATAAATTTGTAAATTTTGAACACACAAAAAGTTCAGGTCTGCAGCTTTAAATGATTTTTACAAGAGTTGAACATAAAACTTTTAGTGATTTTATAATCACGTGGTAATCAGCAACATCACAGAACCTTAAAATTAATGTAACACTTTTTTCTTAGTATTTTCTTAGTTAATGACAAAAACACTGTATTTGATATTCACTTACCAGTTTGATTGAGTTTTTCATTTAGTTGTTCCTTCAGTAGATTCAGAGCTCTTTTCAGAGATTTCTCGTCCACATCAGAGATCTTGGTGTGTAAAATACTGTTCAGGGATGAGTACATCTAGAGCAGGAGAAAGAAGACTATTAATTATATTCCACATTATTGCTGATGAGACAGATGTTCACAGATCTGTATGACATCAGGATGATCATCAGTGTGTGAGATCTGCTCCAGCTCAGTGTTTCTCTTCTTCAGCTCAGTGATTTCCTGCTTCAGCTCTTTAATGAGATCTTCAGCCTGTTTCTCTGCTTCTTTCTGCTGTTTCTTCATCTTCAGTTGCTCAGACTGAAATCTCTAAATGGATTGGATCAGATCAGTGAAGAGCCAAAGATTATAGATAAAGAAAGACGATTCAGTCCTCTTAGTTATGAATGGAAGAAACAGCAACGCATAAAATATGGTGTAATAGGTCCCGCCTTCTAAGTAAAGAGCCAATCGCTGATTGATCAAGTCATTGCGTCCAGACCGGAAGTAACTTTTCAGATTTTGATTAAAGATTACGGCGAAAAATCATTTTCTGTGTTTTAACTTGTATGGATTAATTGTTTACCACAAGACTAGTAATATGCACTAACAAAGTAAATAGGGTCGATTTTGATTTCATGCTGACTTTAAGACTGCACATGAGCATTGGCTCATATAGCCTGAAATATAAGCTTTTTAATGCTATTTGTGCATAAGAAACATTTATGGGACAGTTCATGTCAAATTTTGTTGCTGATTTGAAATATGCATACATGCTGATTATAAATTGTCATACAATATGCTAGTGCAAGTATATAACATTTAGTTCAAACTTTGAACTGAGGAGGGCAGTAATACAGTTAGCAGTGTCTACACTGCCGGAATTCAAATAGAGAAGAAGAAGAGAGCTAGCCTGCATCTCAATGTGCATACTATTCATCCTAAATAGTATGTGACATTAGTAATATATTAGTACTATTTAGGGCGGATAGGGTAGATAGAATGCACATTGAGATGCAGGGCTAGTTCAAGATGAGCATTTATGGTTAAAATGTATAAAATTGTAATTTTTTTTTAGAAAATTATGGTTTCACTAGATAAGACCTTTATTTCTCATCTGATATCGTTTAAAGCTCTTTGAAGCTGCACTGAAACTGTAATTTTGACTTTCAACCATTTGGAGGCCAGTGAAGTCCATATGGAGAATAATCCTGGAATGTTTTCATCAAAAACCTTCATTTCTTTTCGAAGAAAGAAAGACATGAACATCTTGGATGATGTGGGTGAGTAAATTATCAGGAAATTTTAATTTGAAAGTGAACTAATCCTTTAAGTTCCACTTTATATTAGGTGTCCTTAATTACTATGTACTTACATAAAAAAATAAGTACAATGTACTTATCGTGTTCATATTGTATTGCAAAACACTTTTGCTGCTATTGGGTCAACTGTGCAATTATAATTACAGATGCAATTACAAGTAGGTTTTTTTTTTTTAAATATAAGTACAATGTAAAAACATGTATGTACACAATAAGTGCATTGTATCAAATGATTAGCCTAATTTAAATGTAAGTACATAGTGGTTAAGGCCAACTAATTTAAAGTGGGACCAAATCTTATTCTTTTACTGTTCTTTTTGCTTTCCTATAATCCATTTAAAACCTTTATTTGTTTCTTTTAACTTCCATCCGAACTGCTGAGAAAACACCAAATCACCACACACTCCTAAACCAATGCACCTACACACACACACACACACACACACACACACACACACACACACACACACACACACACTCACGGTGTATTGTGTAGGCAAGATGATCAACACTGCTACCAGCAGGACACCCAGACCAATAATCATCCCGTTTGAAATGTGGATGGTTCGAGATGAAGTAAGGAAACCATCACTGGAGGCGAGAGTCTGTAAAAAGAGAAATATTCAGTTCAAATAACACTTCTCGAAGAAAGATCACAAAGCTTGTGCAAAGTTGTGGCCCAAAGTGCAAGAAGCCGAATGATTTTAATATTTTTTTTTCACTCACTTTTCTCAGCTTTACTGAGTGTTTGATCTCTTTAATCTTCTTCATTCTCTTCTGGATCATCTGCTGCTCGTCTGTCTGTGTCTGAACCAGATGATGAAACATACAGAGAAAAACACACATTTATCACTGAAATGTATTCTGAAAATTTTTTTTAAATTATTATTAGAATAATGAATGTAAAACAGAATTCAAAATTTTGTCTCCTGGCCCTTTAGTCCATGTCTGTCAGCTTTGAAGGTAACATACATTCTCAAAAGTTGACAAAATTAATTTTTAAGTGATTTATATAAAAGTGTCAAGCCCTTTAACCCTCTGGAGTCTGAGGCTGATTTGGGGCCTGGAGAACTTTTGACATGCCCTGACATTTGTGCTTTTTTCAGTTGTTCATAAACATATTAATGGAAAAAGTGTCATTACACTGTATTCAGCACAAACTAGGCTACAATAATATGTGAGGAACATGTATGTACATGTTTGTGTTTTTGAAGGAATAACATTTATGCGTGGTTGTTGAAAAAACAAAAAACTTAAGTCACTGAAATAAGGCCAAAAAAAGTATAATAAATCTGTGTTCATAAGACTTTAGGGTATTGGAGGTTGTAGACTAGAGTTTTTGCTTCAAAATTATGTAAAAATTATGCTGCCTACTCCTTCATATTTAACAATATATTGATTTAGTTTTTGTAAGACACTTTTTGCCAAGAAACACAGTATGCAAGGAGGCGTGAATCACCACTGAAAATGGGCCATTCTCACCTGAGAAGACAAAAGAATTGGATAGTAATGAGCTGAAATGACTTGCATATTAATGAGGCATTTCAGTCAGGTAGGCTGTGAAAAAAAACCTTCTGTGATGTCTCAAGCTCATTATGATATATGAAACATACAGAAAAATATTATTACAATATAAAGTAATGGTTTTATATTATACTTTAAAATATAATGTATTTCTGTGATGCAAAGAGTCTGAATATAGGCTTTTAGTTTAAAAGCATGCACATTTGGAGAAATATTGGATTCTCATATGCTTATGTCAATTTTCTATACAGAGGAGTTATTTTTATTTAATATTCACTGTCATTACTATGAGCGCTGGTGTTTTCAATTCATCCTTGAAGTCGGAGGGCGCTCTGTGCATTTTAGTCCACAAATTCATCTAAAAGAAGAAGAGGCTATTCCATGAATGGAGTTTCCAATACATACAGCAGCAGGAGGGCGCTAAAGAAACAAAAACTCATCTAAACTTCATCTGTAGAAGACAAGTAAACAGGAAGTAACTGCATGTCTTCTAGAGATCGCTAACCATGACTTTTACATCCAGATAAACACTTTTCAAGACAATAAATACACGATTGAGATAATAAATGCATGTATTGACTGAATTAGCGTCTGAATAGCGCTGGCTCCGTGGGCGTGGCCGCATTAGCAGATAATGAGCTGAATCACAGACTTCTGACATGGCTCTCTTTTCATACAGATTACATTAACAAAGAAGGTTTGTTTTCGATTTGACTTACATGATTTAAAACCTGACATCTTAACGTTTTTTTAGACATAAGTGTAATTTTTTTGTCATTAGTATTCACTAAGTTACAGTTCATTTTCTGAGAACTATCAGATTGGAGTTCGTTCAGAGGGAGAGGAGAAATCACGCATCATGTTAGTTTTCTTTATTTTACAAAAAGCACAAAATTCTGTTTTTACTCTGAGTGTACACAAATGAAAGAAGATATTCCACAGATTAAAATGGTGTATAACTCTTAATTGTATGTGCAACATTGACGGAGTATTTTGAGTCTCTTTCACACTGATAAGAAAAAAACCACGGTGGTATCGCCGGCGATACCGTCAGACCTCAGAGTGTTAATATGACCTGCACCAACATCAACACACAGAAAACTGCATTTCACAGTGAGTTTAAAGTGTTTTGTCTGTAACTCTTTACCTTCTTCTCTCGACTCTCCTCCTCTATAGGAACAGTGTTGTGAGTCCTGTGTTCTCCTTCAGTGCAGAACAGACAAACACACGTCTGATCATCTCTGCAGAACATCTCCAGAGGTCTCTCGTGTTTCTGGCATATATAATCCTCCAGATTTGCCACAGCGTTGATCAGTGTGTGTTTCTTTAGACGTGGGACTCTGAGATGAAGCTCCAGATGATCATCACAGTAAGAGCTTTGACACGTCAGGCAGGACTTCACAGCTTTCTGCTTTCTTTCATCACAGAAGTCACAGAACACCTCAGATTCTTGATTAAGCTTATTAAAGTGTTGCACAAGCTTTTTGAGTGTTGAATTAATCTTGAAATCAAGTCTTTTGCTGAATTCTTCTTTACAGAATGGACAGAAGCAGGTCTGTGTGTTTGTCCAGCACTTGCTCAGGCAGGTTCTGCAGAAGTTGTGTCCACATGGAGTGGTGACTGGATCAGTGAACACTTCCAGACAGATGGAGCACTGGAGCTCCTGATTTAGTGCTGGAACACTGTAGGGTGCCATGACTGAAAAGAAATGTAATGACAATTTATCATCTACTTTACTGAAGAGAGCAACTTTCATGAAAAGGTATGTACACCGAGTAATTTAGTTTATGTTCTAAAATGCATTATTTGAAGTGCTGTTTTTTTTTTTTTTTCAAAAGGTGATAACATCTAGGTTACGTATATAATCCTTGTTCCCTGAAGGAGGGAACGGAGACGTTATGTCAGAACAGACTGACGAATGGTGGGTCTTGCCCCGAGAGCCCAATCACCTTCGAGTGTTGCCAATGGTACGCTTGGTCTGCGATATTTGCATCACAAACTCCACCCACACAGTGTAGTTATGTAAGGAGCAGCACGAGCAACTCACATTCAAGTCTTCACTGAGGAGCTGAGCCAATGACCCGGCATTCAGCAGAACAGCAATTGTGGCAATGGGACATAATGTCTCTGTTCCCTCCTTCAGGGAACAAGGGTTACATACGTAACCTAGACGTTCTCTTTCAGTCGGTCACGTTCGATGTTACGTCAGAACAGACTGACGAATGGGGTCCCTTACAAAACGCCACAATAGCTGTCTTCCAGTGACCTGTAAATGTGATAGCACCCTGATGTGAGACTCAGCACAAGTGGAGGACTACACTAAATATGGAATACACTGAGAAGAATACCCCAACAGGAATATGCTAACAAACTACTGGCTGAAGAGGTGAGTACCCGAGAGGAGACAGGCTCTACACAAAGATTATAGAATCTCGCGAATGTGTCGCCCAGCCCGCAGCTCTACAGATGTCTGTCAGCCATGCGCCAGTGCCCAGGAGGAAGCCACACACTGAGTAGAATGGGCTCTCACCCCTAGGGGGCATGGCAAGTCTTGGGACTGATAAGCCAAGACAATAACATCCACTATCCTGTGGGTTAGCCTCTGTTTGGAGACAGCCTTCCCTTTCTGCTGGCCTCCAAAAGAAACAAAGAGCTGATCTGAGGTCCTGAAGCACTGAGTTCTGTCAACAAAAGTGCGAAGAGCATGTACAGGACAGAGCAGTGCCAGGGCTGGGTCTGCCTCCTCCAGGGGCAGAGCTTGCAAGTTCACCACCTGGTCCCTGAAGGGAGCGCAGTTTTCAATGACAAAAACTTGAGCTCTACTGAAAGCAAGGCTTCGAAGGGAGCCCTCTGTGATGCAGATAAAACCACTGTGAGGTCCCAAGAGGGAACTTGTTGAGGGTGATGTGGATTAAGCCTACTAGCTCCTCTCAGAAACCTTATGATCAGGTCATGCTCCCCTAATGGCTTATTGTCAACAAGATCGTGGTGAGGCGCAATGGCATCCACATAGACCTTAAGGGTGGAAGGAGACAGCCTTCGTTCCAACCCTTCTTGAAGAAAAGAGAGCACTGACTCGACCGGGCAGGAGCATGGGTCTTCTTGACGAGAAGAACACCAAGTGACAAAGAGGTCCCACTTCAGGGACCCACTTCATAGGCCTGTCTAGTAGACAAGGCTCTAGCCGAAGTGATGGTAGCAACCACCTTAGGTGGCAAGGTACCTAACCTTTCCACGACCTGTCCATAACCCACTCATGCAGGTTACAAAGATCGGGACGTGGGTGCCAGAGGGTGCCCTGTCTCTGAGAGAGAAGGTCCTTTCTCAGATAGATAGGCCAGGGAGAGGCTGTTGCGAGGAGAACTAGTTCAGAGAACCAGGTCTGGCCGGGCCAATACGGAGCAACCAAAAGGACCTGCTCCTTGTCCTCCCTGATCTTGCACAACGTTTGTGCCAGAAGGCTCACTGGGGGTAACACATACTTGCACGGGTCCCGCGGACAGCTGTGTTCCAGAGCATCCATGCCGAGAGTGCCCTCAGTCAGGGAGTGAAACAACTGGCAATGGGAATTGACTGGGGAGGCAAACAGGTCTACCTGAGCATCCCCAAAGTGTTCCCAAATCAGCTGACTGGGGATGGAGTCTCCACTCACCAGGGCGACACTGTTGCAGAGAAAGCTTGTTGGCTGCAAAATTGAGTCTGCCCGGGATATGAATGGCACGAAGCGACCTAGATGCTTCTGACTCCACAAAAGGAGATGGCAGACGAGTTGCGACATGTGACGGGAGTGTAGACCTCTCTGACAGTTGATGTACGCTACAGTTGCAGTGTTGTCCATACAGACCAGGACGTGCTTGTCTCTCAGCCAGACCCAGAAGTGGTGCAGAGCAAGCCGAACTGCTGGCAACTCAAGGCAATGACATGCCACTGAAGTCGGGGTCCTGTCCAGGAGCCCGACGCAGCATGTCCATTGCACATGGTGCCCCACCCCGTGGCAGAGGCATCTGTTGACAAAACAACATGCCTGGACACCGGAGCTAGAGGAATACCAGCCCATAGAAACAAAAGGTCCAACCACAGGGTAAAGGTCTGATGACAAGCCAGATACAGATTTCATACAAAGGAAATTTCAATACGGAGAAAAAGATCCTCTGCATAGTTTGCTCTTTTCCTAGTTGACCCGAAGGCCCAGATGGGCGAGGTGTCTGAGCACAAGATCCTTGTGCTCGCACAACTGATTTCGAGAGTGAGCCAGAATCAGTCAGTCATCGAGGTATTTGAGAATACGAACACCTTGAACCCTGAGGGGAGCGAGAGCTTCCTCCACAACCTTCGTAAAGACACGGGGAGACAGAACCAGCCTGAACGGGAGAACTTTGTACTGATATGCTTCAGGTCGATAGCTGCAAACCAATACACGGGACAAATGCATTAGAAAATGCATTTGGGCGTTAACATCTTGAACACGAGTCTGTGAAGAGTTTGGTTTAAGGCACGCAAGTCCAGGATCGGCCGTAATCTCCTTGTGCGGCTGGTGTGGAGGCTGCTGCTGTGGCCGTGCAGGAGCGGAGGAAGCCGCAGGAGGGTGCCCTCAGTGACAAGCAGGATGAGGCTGCTGAGCTGGCGGCTGAGCAGGAGTAGCAGCAGTCCGCCGGGGCAGAATATGTTTTATAGCCTCAGACTGCTTCTGTGCGGCAGAGAATTGTTGGGCGAAACTCTCTATCGCATCGCCAAAAAGGCCAGCATGAGAGACCGTGGAGTTGGGGACATGAGTCTGATCAGACTCCCTCATGTCTGCCAGGTTTAGCCATGGATGGCGCTCCTGGACTACACATGTGGACATCAACTGATCAAAGGAACACGCAGTGACCAAGGGAACATGCAGTGTTCTCTGTGGCAAGGCACGCCTCCTAAAGGACTCCTGGGTCAGCACCACCCTCGTGCAACTGCTTCAGCAACTTAGACTGATAGACCTGTAGCATTGCAGTGCAGGGTGGAAGTGGCTTGACCCGCAGCTCTATAAGTCTTGCCCACAAGAGTGGACAAGAACTTACAGGTCTTGGAACTTACAGAGCTTGGGATCACCGTGCCAGGTGGAAGCGCTCTGGGGACACAGTTGCAACGCAACTGAACGCTCCACTGGGGGGATCCCCGCATACACTTTGGCCGCTCTGCTGTTGAGGGCAGTGAAAGCGGAGGAAGCACCAGAACGGTTTCGGGCAGTTAAAGGTGCCTTCCATGAACTGGTGACTTCCTGATGCACCTCCGGGAAGAAAGGAGGGGTGCTGATGATCAGTGTGTGCAGCCCCCATGAACCAATCATCCAGCCTCGAGCGCTCGGGAGAGGGTGGAGGATTCCACTCGAGCCCAGTGCTCTGAGTTCGCTGGGAAAGCATGGCCATCAGCTCGGGATCAGACTCGGGCAACGCTGTCATCCCAGAGGGAGGAAACACAGGCGAATCCTCATCTCCCGAGGACTCAAGGCCGCCCTGAGATGCGGCGATCAACATTTGGTTGTCCTCTGGAACCCCGAATGAAACACTGGGTCCCATTTTTTTATTTTCTCAAATTAGTCTTTCTCTTAAAAGGAGTGGTGTATGTGTGGGTTAAACTAACTTTCTTTCCAACAAAACTTACACAAGGTTTTCCTTTGGACAGCGACTTCCTTTTTCTCTTTGTTTCTCTGTTTGATTTTTCCATCATCCTCATGATCAAAATCTCCCTCTTCTTCTGCTGTGACTGAACCTCCAGATCTCCTCTTATCTCCATCTTCTGGTGTTTCTTCTCCTGCTTCCTCATACAAGTCAGAGATAAGAAATTGGACCTGGTTTTCTTTGAGTATCTTCTCCACTCTTTCAAGTATCTCAGAGTGTAAACCTGATTTTCTTTCATCAAACTGAAGATGTTCATCTCCACACTCCTTTATTAATTGATGAATACAGCTATTGTTTATCTCTCTCTCATCAGTCAACACTAAAGTGTGTATAGGAGCCTCCTTACTGAATTCATTCAGCACATATTTCACTCTATCTCTGTCATTGTCACTGAAGTCGTTCTGCTGCAGTACAAGTATGATCACATGAGGTCCAGGAGCAGACAGATTCACACACTCTTTCACTCCCTGTGTGATCTGAGTGATTGACAGATTTGGCCTCAGCAGGTGAGGAGTGTTGATGACTGTGACGTCTCTGTCCTTCAGTTTTCCTCTGTGTTTCTCAATGTTCAGCTCTACATCAGCAGGTGCTTCACTCTCAAACGCTGCTCTTCCTAAGATGAAGTTTCCCACTCTGTTGTTTTCTGTTATATTCTTCCCCAGCAGAACAATCCTCAAATCACTCACTGGAACACAGAACACAAATAACAGTAAAACTCGACCCGTGATCCATTAACAGAGATGTCAGATTTCAGATCGAAGGTACTGGACCAGATCAACAACTGCCATTGAGATGAGTGGAGATGTGAACACAATCTTACACTATTTTACACAGATTTTTAAAATGTTGTTAAAAGAAGTCTCTTCTGCTCACCAAGGCTTCATTTATTTGATTCAAAATAAAATAAATAAATAAAACAGTGATATTGTGAAATATTTTTACAATTTAAAATATCTCTTTTCTATGTGAATATATAGTAAAGTGTAATTTATTCCTGTGATCAAAGCTGAATTTTCAGCATCATTACTCCAGTCTTTAGTGTCACATGATCCTTCAGAAATCATTCTGATATGATGATTTGCTGCTCAAGAAACATTTATTATTATTATCAATGTTGAAAACAGTTGTGTACAATTTTTTTTTTTCAGGATTATTTGATGGATATAAAGTTCAAAAGAACAGCATTTATCAGAAATATAAAGCTTTTCCAGCATTATAAATGTCTACTGTCACTTTTGATAAATTAAAGCATCCTTGCTTTCTTTAATTCCTCTCCAAAAAAAAAAAAAAAACTCTTACTGACCCAAATGGGCAAAACTCTGAAAAAAAAAATTCTACACAACTATTTTCAACATTCATAATAATCATAAATGTTTCTTGAGCAGCAAATCATCATATCAGAATGATTTCTGAAGGATCATGTGACACTGAAGACTGGAGTAATGATGCTTTGATCACAGAAATAAATTACAGTTTAAAATATATTCACACAGAAAACAGATATTTTAAATTGTAAAAATATTTCACAATATTACTGATTGTACTATATGTTTGATAAAATAAATGAAGCCCTGGTGAGCAGAAGAGTCTTCTTTCAAAAATGAATTAAAAAATCTTAGTTGAAAAACTATTAACCAGTAGTGTATATATAAACCTCCCTTATAGACACAGTTTCTCAAGGATTTTGATATTTGTTTGCAGCACTGAATATTATGAATTATCATATTTGTTGACTTACTATTAGGTTGCTCAAGAGATATACTTCCACATCCTCTTTGAACTGCAAATAAAATAACATGGAATTTAAAACATTTACCAAATTCTGTTATCATCTTTATTTATTAAAGAAATAATTCACACAAAAAGAACAATTTACCAACATTTATTTTTCCACCTCAGTACTATATTCTTTCTTTCAGAATGCACAAAAGTTTATTGCCTGCATGCGGATAATAATGAATTTTTAATTTTTTCAATACTATTTACATCTGCATAATCTTTGTTTGTTTGTTTTGTTTTGTTTTGTTTACCAGCAGTCATGTTATTACCTTCCTTGTCGGGGAGATCTTTGTGTTGTCTTTGCTGACTTCTGTTTCCTGCAGATAAAAGAAAGTTAAATTAAATACAATTGTAACGAAGCGTAGCTCCAACGACATTGGAGACCTGCATGCAGACAGAAACGGGGTCCCCAATGCAGGTCCAGGAGCCTCGGGCGGCCACGGCGGGTCAGGAGGCTCGGGCGGCCACGGCAGGTCAGGTGGCTCGGGCGGCCACGGCAGGTCAGGGTCTATCGGTGACCCCAGCGGGTCAGAGTCCATTAAAGGCCATAATAATTTGCAGTTCAAAGATGGCCATAACAGTTCAGAGGCCCTTAATGGCCATGGTTGAGCAGGGTCCCCACCCACAAGCACCCCACCCTCAGGTACACTGCCCCCCCCCAAAAAGTTCTTGGGGATTTCAGCGGGGCCCGTCGCAGGTTCGTGGACCGAAGGCCTGGATGGCACCAGCAGGGCAGAATGCTTGGGCGGTGGCAGCGGCAGTGCAGGCGGCCTGGGCGGCGGCAGCAGGGCTGACCAAGGGTGCTCAGTGGTCATATCAGGGAGAGCGGATAGCTCGGTGACGGCCTCCATGGCCGTATCAAGAAGAGTGGACAGCTCAGCGATGGCAGCAGGCTCAGGCTGGAGCTGCTCTGGGACGACAGCTGGCGACTCGGGCTGCTCTGGCACGACAGCGGACGGCTCTGAGACAACAGCGGGCTGCTCGGGCTGGCAGACTGTTCCAAAGTCCATAGAGCTTGAGTTCATCAATGCACGCAGGACAGCCAAGACATAAAAGATGAGCACAGCCCTCTGGGCCAAGACAGGACAGACCAGGAGAGCAGGCTGTGCTGGAGCAGACTCACTGGCTGGAGCGGACTCAATGGCTGGAACAACCCCTGCATCCTTGAGCACCGCAGGGGCGGCCATCTTGCCCGTGGGCACTGGCAAAGCAGCCATTTTGTCCATCGCGTCCAGGGTGCTTAAGTCCACTGCAATCGGCGAACAAGAGTCCATGGCAACCGGCGAGCTTGAGAGCGTTGAAACCGGCGAGCTTGAGAGCGTTGAAACCGGCGAGCTTGAGAGCGTTGAAACCGGCGAGCTTGAGAGCGTTGCAACCGGCAGGTTTGAGAGCAAAGCGGCAGACTGGCTTGAGAGCGAAGCGGCCGGCTGGCTTGAGAGCGAAGCGGCCGGCGGGCTTGAGAGCGAAGCGGCCGGCGGGCTTGAGAGCGAAGCGGCCGGCGGGCTTGAGAGCGAAGCGGCCGGCGGGCTTGAGAGCGAAGCGGCCGGCGGGCTTGAGTGCGAAGAGGCCGGCGGGCTTGAGTGCGAAGAGGCCGGCGGGCTTGAGAGCGAGGCGGCCACCGGGTTTGAGAGCGAGGCGGCCACCGGGCTTGAGAGTGAAGTGGCCGGCGGAGACTTGGGGATGCCAGCTGCTCGGACTGAAATCAACGGTGGATCGGTCACACTGGAACGCAACCCTCTCCGCTCCCGGACTGATCTAGAGACCTGACGTGACTCTGGGCGATCAGCGGCGACGTGACGTTGCTCTGGGCGATCAGCGAAGGCGTGACGTTGCTCTGGGCGATCAGCGGCGACGTGACTTTGCTCTGGGCGATCAGCGAAGGCGTGACGTTGCTCTGGGCGATCAGCGAAGGCGTGACGTTGCTCTGGGCGATCAGCGAAGGCGTGACGTTGCTCTGGGCGATCTGCGAAGGCGTGACGTTGCTCTGGGCGATCAGCGGCGACGTGACGTTGCTCTGGGCGATCAACGAAGGCGTGACATTGCTCTGGGTGATCAGCGAAGACGTGACTTGACTCTGGGCGATCAGCGGGGGTATGAACTAGCGTTGTTGTTGTTGTTGAATCCATCTTGTGAATGTCCTCTTTAGCGGCAGCCATTACGTGATTCAACGTGGTGTCGTGTTCCTCCGCGACACCCACGGTAAAACTAGAACCACTCAGCTGCAATGCGAGGACAATATATTGCTCCAACGACCACCTGGGATCGTGAAACGGCATGACGGAACACAGCGGATGAGACAGTCCTCCTCGGAAAAAGATCATGAGACATACCTCATCAAAACACGTTAACGGTGCCAGTCCGATAAACTCCTTGACATAATCCTCTAACGCTCTGTCTCCTTGACGGAGACACATCAACTGAGCAGATGGATTCATATTGCCGAGTCGGGAACGCTCACAAAGCTTGCTGGACCTGGGTATGGCTAGGTCTTCTGTAACGAAGGCGGGACTCAGGTAGGGATCCAAATGCACAGCTTTATTTACAGTGAGCGTTGTCATACTGGCAGGGTCAAACGGGAGCAAACGGGAACAACAAGGAACAGGCAGAATCGTAGTCAAGGTGCAGGCGATGGTCAGGACAGGCAGCAACGGGTCAACAAACAGGAAACAGGCAGGAACGGTAACACAGGACAGGCAGACAGGAAGTAACGCTTGGAAATGCAACACTTGGGAAAACAAGACCTAGCAGTGAGGTGGTGTGTGTATGAGTCTTTTATAGTCCGTGTAATGAGCTGCAGCTGGGTGTGGTGATTGGTGATTAGTGTGAAGTGTGTGCAGGTGAGTGGCAGAGAGGATGATGGGAGATGTAGTCCGGGAACTGACAGAAACAGACGGTGATCATGACAACAATATTGACAAGTGAAAAAAAATAATTTTTATTTGCCCTCTCATTGCATTAGATTTATTTAGGCTAATGAATGGCTGCAGTATATGACCATATCTATCTTCTGAAGGCAATGTGTGTTGAAGATTAGTCACATATCGATCATTAAATATGCTTTTATTGCTATTCATTTTTTTTTTTTTTTTTTTTTTTGCAGCACATGGGTAGAGCTTCATAATCTTTTTTTCTTCTTACAAACATATTCAAAAGCTTTTAAAAATGAATCTGCAAAAGTGAATAAAATAATTTCCACCATTTGAGAAAGTGGTTAATATAGTGAGATGTTACTGAAAACTGTGCTGCTTTATGATTAAACAAACTTTGCCTTATTATTCATTAAGATAGGATCACATTTATATGCCTCTCTGTCTTATTCTGCCTTGCTAAAAAAGGAAAACGTATTCGATCAAACTGGATTACAGTGATTTGATCGAAAACGTTTTCTTTTTCTTTTCCGTTATCCCACTGTACCGAGATATTTTCCAGCATTTATTATACATCTACTGTAGGCTATTACTTAATAAATAAAATAAAAAGAATGCATGCTGTTACAATTTCAGTAAATGCGGTATTTTAGCTTGTTAAACACATTTATTTGGTCTGATTTGATTCCTACCTGAACTAGACGCCATTCCACAAGCTCGTGACAGAAACTGAAAGCGAAAGTCTGTTCGGGAGACGGAAGAGGAGAGGAGAACACGACTGCGTTTAGGAGGGATCATCTGAAGGGATGAAGGGTGCAGGGGACAAAACTTCTGCGTCATCTTAACGAGACAATAAAGGAGGCGCCTTTGTCGCACATTTTGGATGAACTCCCCAAAAACACTCTCTGAAGGAGGAGGAGATTGTGCAAACTGCGCCTTTTGTTTAACGTTAGTTTATTTATTTATTTATTTATTTATTTTTGGTTTATCGCACCATATTGTATATTGTGTCTATGTATTTGAAACATTTGAATGGACTGATAAAGGGAGCTGTAAAGTATTTTTGTTGAAGTACAATGTCGTTTTGACCATAATAATGTACCAAATCTAACTCGTATAAATATTACAGTAGAAAAATACTATACATACAGTCGTGCTCAAAATTATTCATACCCTTGTAAATATGACCAAAGAAGGCTGTGAAAATAAATCTGCATCGTTAATACTTTTGATCTTTTATTTAAAAAATCTACAAAAATCCAACCTTCATTGCAGAATAATAATTTTAAATATGGGGAAAATCTCATTATGAGAGAAATGTTTTTCTCTAATACACATTGCTCACAATTAAGCTTTTATTCAATGCTTTTTGCAACCTCCTTTTCCCAAGATAACAGCTCTGAGTTTTCTCCTATAATGCCTGATGAGTTTGGAGAACACCTGACAAGAGATCAGAGATCATTCCTTCATGCAGAATCTCTCCAGATCCTTCAGATTCCAGCTCCATGTTGGTGCTTCTTCTCTTCAGTTCACTCCACTCATTTTCTTTAGGGTTCAGGTCAGAGGACTGAGATGGTCATGGCAGAAGCTTGGTTTTGTGTTCAGTGACACATTTTTGTGTTGGATTTGATGTTTGTTTTGGATCATTGTCCTGATGGAAGATCCAACCACAGCCCATTATATGACTTCTAACAGGGACAGTCAGGTTTTGATTTATTATCTGTTGGTGTTTGATAAAATCCATGATGCCATGAATCTGAACAAGATGTCCAGGATCTCCAGCAGAAAAATAAGCCCACAACATTAAAGATACAGCAGATTATTTCATTGTACACATGGTGTACTTTTTACCCCTGTGTGCACCAAATCCATCTTAAGTGTTTGCTTATAAAAAGCTCTTTTTTGTTTCATCTGACCATAGAACATTTGAAAAGTAACTGACACTACTGGAACTTCAAACAGGATGTGTTATATGGTCAGATGAAACAAAAAATTAGCTTTTTTGGCAGCAAACACAATGTACAAAAATACTGATGTGCATATAGTATCTGCCAATATAAAGTATAGATATCATCTAATTACTATTTACTCTTATTGCAAAGAACTGATACTTTTACATGGTGTAAATAGAATATATCACTATTTTCATGTAGTGTAAATAACAAATCTCTAAGAAAATGCTGCTATTGTCACTTAATGTAAATAGAATATCAATATATTTTCACTTGTACTGTAAAAAGCTGCTGCCGTTAAAAAAGGAGTGGGTGGATTTTTATCATTATAGGGTGGTTGTGTTCACACACTGCCAACACATCTATGTTCAAACACCATGTAAAAGTGAATTTTGCATAATAGGTGCCCTTTAATGTATTCTCTCATTCACCGACATAAAAACTACTGGAGTCATTGTAAACTTTTGAGGTTTTTGTACAGTTTTGTACAGTAATTCCTTCTGATGTATTTGGTAACACTTCAGTAATTTCTATTGGGTTCCCATGATCTTCACTTTAGAATACTGATCCAAATAAGCTGTAGTTCCTTTAGAATAATATAGTAACTCTTGAGTAATTACTATCCAATACTATCATCTTTTCCAAGTGACATTTAAATCACACATATTTCACTGTATCTGCTGTTTTTGACATCCATCAGCTCATGCAGCAATAGTTAGAAAAGTGTTTGGGACTGTGTGACTCTTGTGCTGCTTTCCAATTCAGTTCCAGTTACATTTGGAGTTGTTTTACTTCATCTCCAAACATAAAATGATCTTATTGTGTTGGATTTATGGGTGTTTGTATGACAGAAAACATGGATATGAACAAAAACTAACTCTAATCTACACAATAACAGGTATAACAGCACTTCAGCAGCTAAATTCTTATCATTCAGTATTTTAAACTGATATAACTTATGCATTTCCTCTTCAAAAACCTGAAATTCAATGTTCTTATCCATGCTCATGTTTTATGTCAAACAAAAAATCTAAAAATAAAATAAAAAATACTGAATATCTCTCCTGCAGACAGCTGTCTTTATATAAAACTGATTCATGCTTGCTACATTAAAAAAAACCTCAAAGCTATTAAACTTTAAATCACTATTTCAAACCAGGAAACCATCAGGACTCTTTCACACAACTCTTTCATATAGCAAATCAGGAAAGTAAATATTTCTTTTTTTCTTTTTATGTACAATCATTCATAAATTCAGTGTAAAGCCTAAAACACTAGTGAACTTCTGCATGACTTTACTCTAAAGTTACTAATGTTATAGATATCTAATTGAATAACATTAATTGGACAGTAAACGTTTGATGATTTTAATAACCTTTTCAGTAAATAAAGGAGAGTCTTCAGTCGAACAGTGTTTACTGGAGATGTGCTGCAGTCGTCATGGCAACTCTGTCCTCATCTGTCACTCAGTGTTTTAGAAAATGCAGCTCCATTCACTTTTATTAATATACACTCATTATAATATACTAGAGTCATTAAAAAAACTATATAAATACATGAACATAATAAATAAAATATATGCAATTAATTTAATGTTTTTGTGACCTTAGCTCCATGTAGGAGGGTCACACTCTCCCAGACAAATCTCCCAATTTTCTTAAAGCACATTTTCTCTTTGATGACTCTTTTCTCAGTATTCACACACAGGGTAACGTCTGGTTTGGCATTAAAGATTCAGATGGAGATGTGTATTAAGGAGGTGAGTATGTTGAGAGCAGCTGGTGATCCTGATTTAAACTGGATTATTCAGATCTGATCTTTCAACAGCTCGGTTTGTCATCTCTTCAGGTTCAACACATTCACTATCTGCACCATCATCATTATCCATGGCAAGATCTGATCCAGTGTTGGTTCTGTTCTCTGAACTCCTGGTTCCTCTCTGACTGGTGCTGATGAAGTTTGTTCCCACCGTCTCCGGCTCTCAGAAGCTCCTGGCATCGATGGACTGCCGTCAGCTCACTCAGGTGCACGGATTCACCGATATTGTGCTCAAACCAAAGTGAAAAACTCTTTCATTGTGAAGCTTTCTAAATAAATATACTCTTCTCTTGAAGAATATTTACTAGATTTAATGATCATCTGCACTAAATAATAATTCAGTATTTTCATTCACAACTGATGAAAGTCAATAAAGATCCTGTTTTATTCATATTATGTCTGTTGTAATATTTATGTGAGCAGATGTTCATGAACTCAAATCATTCTCAAATGTGTATTTACATATTTTATAGCAAGAAATTTAGTTTACAATCAGTATCAGTTATAGGATTGAACTCTTGACTTTATTCAGATATTACAATATAAACCAAAAATCACAGTATTTTACAAGTAATTCAATATTAACAGCTGGAGAGAGAAAATGACTTCAGAGAATTCTTTACAAAATAACATGTAGAAACAATTTCATAGTAGATTTGAAAATCAAAGTATTAATGAAAGTGACTGATTTTTTTTAAAGGCCTGAATAAAAAATGACCGTGATTTTAACAGTAAAAGACTGTAAAAATGCTGCAGTGAAAAACTGTTGATTGGTTTACAGAAAGTTTCCGTACTATATACGGTGAATAACTGTAATAGATCTAATGGTACATTTAATGTAATTTTACGGTAAAATACCGTTAAATTCACAGTTTTTGGAAGTGAAAAATAACAATTCATTGTAAAATTTACAGTGAAAAACCGTATATTGACATTCCCACAATTCCCTGCGTGATACTTCACATTTGATATATTTTCGTTGAAATAACTCTGTTTCTTCTTAGTTTTTCTCATTTTTTTCTAATCAGTTATGTACATTAGGGTTTTATGTTACATCTAATGTTGTTAAATTAATGTTTATTGCATTTTTAAAATTTCATGCATGTTACCATGATGGTGTTTAGTGTGTGTGTGAATGACACTGTGTGCACCTTCTATATGTTAGTATTGTCTTCCTCAGCTTGTGGAAAAGCTGCTTGTGATGAACTTTGATTCATCATGTGACTCTTATCACCACTGTGTTTGGTGACTGTCAGTGTATTATAAAGGTACAAAACAGATATTAGTACTTCATTAGGTTGGTAAATTAACATTATATCAGGTAATGAAATACGTTCTTTTACCGTAAATTTAACAGATTTAAAATGTAAAATTCACATGTAACTCCGTAAGTATGTTTACGGTTTGATGTCATTTTTACAGTATTGTTCTGGTAACCACAGCTGCCGGTATTTTTCCGTAGAAACAACAGGATTTTTTTTACAGTATATATTACTTTTTTGCACTTGTGTCACATTTTAATTTTCTTTATATTTGTAAGTAAAATCTACTTGATTGTGCAAATTCTTCTCTGGTTTTTATTTACATATTCTAAAAACATCACATCCATACTGAATCTTTACAGATTTGATGTTTTTTGTTTGCTTCAGTTGACAGGTGTGATGATCAGTGGCTTTGAGTTTTTACCTTTATCAATAAGGTATGGGCTGAAATATGGATAGAGTTTGTCAGTGAAAGTCTGACCAGTGAAAGAGTAGATAAGAGATCTGGAGTCCACGTCATAAAAAGAGACCAGACCCTCCTCATAATCCACAAACACTCCCACCTTTTCAGGTTTCACTTTCAGAGATAAAGAGACAAATGGATTTTCACAAGCTGAATATTGATTCTCATTCCTCAGAATCATAGTCCAGTATCCATTATCAGGGGTCAATGTGATCTTCCCCTTCCTGTTAATGGATTCTCTGGCCACTCCTAAATCCCAATCAGTCTTTCCCTTCACCTGCACCTCATAGTAAAATCTCCCTGAACTGAATCCCTGCTTTGCCAGAACAATTACACAAGTATCAAATCTCTTTGGGTTTTCTGGGACGTTCTTGTAAATGCCTCCATCACTGACTTGTTTTCCATCATCAGACAGGATGAGATCTGGATGTGCTGTATCAGGATCCAGAGTCACATCCACTGAGAGAGATCAGACATTATCAATCAACTTCAGATCAAACATTTTCATGTGTATAAAACACATTATGATCAAAAGTATTGTGAGTGTATTGGTGTCAATCTCACTGTACCTGCAAACTTCTGCACAAACTTCAACTCTGTGAACACAGATGACAATATAATGATGAATTAGTAATAGGAATATTTCAGTGAGTTTCTCTCTATTAACAGCATCAGGCGAATGTAAATGTTGATCGTTCATCAGTTTGTGAAACAGAATGTGTTTAACAATAATGCACTTACAATGAAGGTCTATGAGACGATCATAACAGAGGGTTTAAAAGCAGAAATGTCAAGTTTCTGTTTTTATTAAAGCTGTAACAATAATTATTCAGTGTAAAATTTTTTATTTTTGCTGTTAAATTCTCCCTGTAGTCAATAATTGTATCCCTTTAACTCATATTTGATCACCAAAATGACATTTTTCTGCTTAAAAAAACAGGCATGAATAGAGGAGGAACGAGACACAGACTGGAAACACCAGAACAAGTTTCCTTTTCCCGTCATTATCCTGTCAAAGTGTTCGGTAAGCAACAAACTAGATGAACTTGTGCTAAGAGCTGATCATGATTGTGAATTCAGAGCAAACTCATTTTCCCTACAGAAACTTGACTCAAAGATCATCATAAACCCCAGGCCTAACGAGACGAGCTCATTTCAATCCACTGGAGGAGCTGTGTGTGTTTGACAATAGCTGGTCACACAATACTGTGTTCGGGTGGAAGTGAGCACACTGGAGATTTTAACTCTTTATTTCAGATCATTTTATCTCCTGCTGGAGTTCAGTCAGATCTGTGTTCCCGGACCGAACGTTGATGCTGCAGCGGAGAGAATAGTGAAGAACAATGATGCTCTCACTCGCTCTGCAGATCAACCTGATTTAATTTCTTTAATTGATGTGATTTATCTGAATATCTGCATTATCTTCAGCAGTATATGGACTGTCCCACTCGTTTGAACTGGAATATTGATCGCTGTCAGGGATTATTCCTGGAAATCTGACCACTATGTAATCAGGGATGTGATTTTTCTAGATTAAACTGGATTTCCATTTTTTCAGTCAAAAATCCTGACCCATGTGATTCATTTCAATCATTTAGTAACCAGCAGAACCCCTGGTGTTCAGGGTTATGTACTGCATGATGACTGAAATCAAGAAATGGCCTAATACAATGAACTAACCCAGATGACAATGACCTGGCGGCACAATCCGACCAATCTGAAAATGCCGTCAGAGTTTTTTGGGTGTCGAGCCACCAGCGGTTTGCTGCTGCTGAACCACCGTTGGTACGCCAGTGGCAAACTGATAGTCAGTCCAGTTTCTACTGAGCGCTTAAAGGACATCTTTATTTTATAAATGTATATTTATTCTATATTATTTTTACAGTTAAAAAGAAAGCACTGAATAAAAGTGAGACTGACCTAATATATCAAAAGCAAAGTGTTAAAAAATTATATAAAAAACTGCCTATGATCATGATTTCAAATGAAATAAGGCGGTTGAATGTTTGCAAAAACAACAATAAAAATTAAGTTATAAAAGTTTGTTATAAAAAATATTAAGTAAAATTGACACAATTGTCCCACTATCACGTGCAGGTTTTGCTGCCTTGAACGGGTCATAGAAACACAATAAGACTTTTAAATTCATGATTTAATATTAATGAGATTTTTATTTGTGTAATGTTTTAATTTTAGATGTTTATTTATGTAAATGCTGCGTGACTGTGACGTGTTTATGCGTGTGCGCGTTGATCATTCAAACCACATTCAAACACTGGAGCGGCAAAGAGTTGCCATGGAAACGGAAAAAAACAACCGACAGGCAGCTGAAACTCCGTCTCCTGCTGTTGTTTTCACTGCTTTCAGGTAATTTAGTCGCTAAAATCACACGAATAACACACACAACTGTTCTTGACACTTGTCTCACTTGTAATTGACACACTTCTGTTGAGTATTTACTTTATAGAAATGGTTTAGTGTCTTCGAAAAAGTCCGTTATTTATGCTGATGATGCATTAGTTAGTCTACAAACCCCTCAGGTGATTCTGGCTCACACTAAAGCCCCTGAAACATGCCATTGCTGTAGCCAGTTGCCAAGACAAAGGAATTAATTATTTGCACAAAACAAGATATAATATTTGAACCAGTTTTACTCAATGGCCAAAATGTTGAAATTGTGGAAAATTATAATTATGGACTCCCAGGTGAGCTTCTCTAGTATGTTTTCAAAAGATGCTCACAGAGACTCTGTCTTCTCAGACATCTCAGCAGCCTTTGTGTTTGTCAGCATATCTTAAACTTGTATTTCACGAGTTCACCTGCCCGTTCAGTCTTAATGGTTAATTGGTTTGGCTTGCTGTCCTCGCAGGAGGCTTGAACCCGAGGCTCGGCTCGAGCTCCAAACTAAACCCCTCTATAACAGTACTGCGCAGAGGGAGAATAAGAGAAATAGAGGAGATGGGGAGGAGGAGGGATGCTGGAAGAACTGTCGCTGGGATGACGCAGTGACTGCTGCTTATATACGCTCATAATCCGACAATAACTCAATACTCATACCTGATCAAAAGCCAATGTAAAAAAATATGTTTTTACTGTTTCTTAAAATCATTTAGAGATGATAATTGTCTCAAATACGCTGGTAAATAACCTTGGGTTCCATAACCTTGGAGCAGCTACTGCAAATGCACGGTCACGTCTGGACTTTAGTTTAGATCGAGGAACATGTAGATTTTGTGCATTGGAATGAAATGTTCTCTTTGACTCCTGAACATGAATTAGATCAGGAATGTATGGAGGGGCTGTGCCATGCTGGGATTTAAAAACAAAAAGTAGAATCTTAATATTAATTCTATAAGGTACAGGTAAACAATGCAATGCCCTCAAGACAGGGGTAATATGGTCATATTTCCGAGTACCTGTCAACAGCCTTGCGGCAGCATTTTTGACCATCTGTAATCGGTCCAAAAGTTTTGTTTGAGAACCATAATAAAAAGAGTGGCAATAATCTAGTCAGGAAAAAATAAAAACATGAACGATCTTCTCCAAGTCTGTATGTGCTAAGAAAGGCTTAATCTTAGCAATCATTCTAAGTTTATAAAAACTAGCTTTAACAACTTCGCTTATTTGAGAGTTACATTTTAAAGCACTGTCACAGATCATGCCTTAATTTTTACTTGATGTTTCCTAAAAGGGCTCAATGTACCTAGATTAATTCCAGCCGTATCACTCATTTCAGAGAGCCCAAATATAATCACCTCTGTTTTCAATTCATTGAGATTCAAGAAGTTTGCAGCCATCCATGACTTCACCTCATCTATCAGGCCAACAAGTGCCCCAGGACACTGGAAGAATTTGGGATGAAGGACAAGTACAATTGAGAATCATCAGCGTCAGAATGAAATGACACACCATATTTACCTATAATCACTCCTAATAGCAGCATATAAAGAGAAAAGAAAAAGGGCGCCGAGATCGAACCTTGCGGGATACCACATGTTAGGGGTGCTGAGGCTGATGCAAACTCTCCCATGCAGACCGAGAAACTCCTATTTTGAAAGTAAGACTTTGTCCGTCTTAGGGCATTTCCACAAATACCCACATATGTTTCAAGACGAGATATAAGAATCTGATGGTCAATCGTATCAAATGCTGCTGTCTAAGAGTAAAAGTACTGTAAAATTACCATGGTCGGTCGAGAGAAAAATATCGTTAAAAACTCTCAACAAAGCTGATTCCATACTATGATGTTTTTCATGCCAGATTGAAACTCTTCACCAATCTTGTTTCCATCAATAAATGACTGAAGTTGAATGAGGACGCTCTTCTCCATAATTTTAGCCAAGAATGGAAGTTTCAAAATAGCCCTAAAATTAGATAACACACTCTTATCCAAGTTTGATTTCTTCAAAAGGGGTTGAATTACGGCACGTTTACAGTAATCAGGCACAACTCCTGAAAGCAAACTCTTGTTAATTATAGACTCTAAAAATGGGCCAACTGATTCAAAAACTTGCTTTAACAAATGGGTCAGAACAATATCCTGAGGAGAACTTTAGTTTATGCACAATGTCCTCAAGGATAGAAAGAGAGATCGGCTCAAATTTGGAGAAAGTAACACCAGATATAGATTGCTGTACAACCGTATATGAACAATGACTAATGTTACTACATATATATGATATTTGATTCATAAAAAAGTTTAAAAAACTCTCACATAAATCAATGGACATTTCTCCTACCACCTCTAATTTAGGATGATAATCGAATCTATCATCGAGAATAGATCACTAGGCTTATGTCGATTTTTCTCAATCAGTTTTGCAAAGTGCCTCGATCTCGCAGTTCTTACAGCCCTCTGGAATTTAGACAGAGAATCTCTTAACATTTCAAACGAAATTTGTAACTTTTGTCTTTTTTCTATTTTCATTCCCATCTTCTACAAACCTGCCTTAGGGAACGGATATTCTCATTAAATCATGGAGCTGATTTATGCCTTATATATGCTTTTATAATGATGATGGACAGGACTGAATGTTTAGGCTCCTCCCGAACCTACGTTTGGAGCTACATATAAATTTCCTGTTAGAGTCTTCTGACCTTTCATCTCCCTGCCTAGCTGGTATGGTCACATCAATTGTAGATTTAAGAATAAACTTTATAGAATTGTGTCAATGGCAAGTAAAATAGTTGGTAAACCCCAGAAGTCTTTAACACGACTTTTCATAGAAAGGGCATGGAAGAAGTTGAGGAGTTTTCTAGCAAATCACTTCCATCTTCAGCCAGTCTGAGCTCCTGAAATCTGGGAGGCGCTATAGAGTCCCTCGGGCAAATAAAAATGTGTTCAAGAAGTCCTTCTTCCCAAATGCCATTAAAATTGAGAAAAGTAGCAGAAAATGACATTAACTGTACTTTTCTATGTAATGTGATCTTGTCTGTGTATTGTTTTATTATTGCCTGTTAGTTTCTCAGTAGATGTTTAGGTGTTGGAGAGCCAAAGACAAATTTCCACTCTGGTGAATAAAATTTGAGTTTGTACAGGGATAGTTACGTCATGTGCCTTACATGTCACTAAAGTTCACATTATACTTCTTTAGAGCTGCAGTCCATAACTTTTGGCACTCTAACGGTTGATAAAAAGAACTGCATGCCTCTTGTGGAGGAACATTGTAGCCGGAGCTTCTTCTTCTCTCTGTTTATGTCTATGACGAGTCACGCAGGTACTGTGCTGCTCCACAGCGGTGCCGACCCGACCGGTCTAATATAGTCCCATAATAAACACTAATTATAGGTGTACTGTAGTGATTCAGGATAAGACAAAAACATGGTTTGGAAAAAGTATTGAGTTGAAGATATAACTTTAAGTGATTTTATAACAATGTGGTAATCAGCAACATCACAGATGCTTCAAATTAATTTAACACTTTTTTCTTAGTTAATGACAAAAACACTGTATTTGATATTCACTTACCAGTTTGAGTGAGTTTTTCATTTAGCTGTTTCTTCAGTAGAGTCAGAACTCTTTTCAGAGAGTTCTCGTCCACATCAGAGTTCTTGGTGTGTAAAATACTGTACAGGGATGAGTACATCTACAGCAGGAGAGAGAAGACTATTCAATATAGTGTTGCACGATATACCGGTACTAGAAAGGTATCGCGATACCCTGCTTTTAAAAACGGCCCGGTTCTTAATTTATATTAGTACCGGTACTTTGAGTGCCAGCTGTATTTCCTAATGTGCGACAGCAGGGGGCAGTGTGCGTGCAGCGCGCCGCTTCTAAGGCCAATTGAGTGCGTGTTTATTCCTCTCAACTGCACAACGGCTTTTATGGTGACGAAACGAGAGGTATGGTTGCATATACAGGTGCTCTTGCAGACCGTCCACAAATTGTTGAGAAAGCAGATGCACGAAGCGAAATATGGCATTATTTAGCTTACATTTCCAACAGCCAGGGCGATCCCACGGACACCACAAAGCCCATCTGCAAAACATGTTACAAAATAACGCAAGCGAAGGGAGTGGGAGTCAAAAGCATCTTGCCGTCAAACATCCCGATTTGTACAAAGAATTTAAAGAGCGACAGGTTAGTGTGATACCAGCATTATGTTTATGCCCTCAAACATTAAATTAGTGTTTTTTATTTATTTTACTCGTGCAAGCAGACCTGAGGTGTATTATTGAGTCTAAGTGTAATAATTGATATTGTTGGGAAAATTCATTGATTATTAACGTATTACCAGTAGAGAATAGCTTGTATGAACAACACTGGAAAGCACCGGGTTTTCTGCACAGAGAGCATCAAGCGTAAATGAAATATAAGTGTATTCAATGCAAATTATAAAAGCAAAGTTGTGGAAAGTACCAAAGAAACCATTAAAACATGCTTTTTTAAAAAATATAGCGGCTGGCGATCCGCCACCATTAAAACCAAAGCTGAGGGGTATTCATAGATACTGGTGGCAAAACGCCAGGGTGGAGCAAAAAGAAAAAGATAGCCCATTGGCTCTGTAACGATAAGAAAAACATATAAAATGGGTTGTTTAATGCTGTCTAGATTAGATGTGATGCCTGATGAGAAGCTGACATCTCACTTTGTTGCCTGGCAATAAAGAATATCTTTTGGAGACCTGGAACTTCTGACTCTGAGAGCTTTTTTGAGAAGGAAACAGAATTATCCTAAGGACACTGCAGACTGGCCACAACAATATCCGGTTGCAAATATAAAATTAATTTAAAAATACATAAATATGTGAAGGGTATATACGGTTATTTTAAACCAATTTATGCTTTATTAACATTGCTTTAAGTATTTACAGTAATCTAATTTTTACAGTAATCTTACTCAAATAATTTACAATTTTACTGAGCATGAAAATAATAAACATTAAAAATTATATTAAATCTAACTCTAACTTCACGGCAATGAAGCTCAAATCCAGAATTATCAGCCTGCACACTGGTGAAGAAAGAAGTTCTGTCATATGTATTTATTTACTTTTCCTGCTGTTTTAGGTTTTTGCCATAGTATTGTTTAAGTATCGGTATCGTGATATTTAAGTTAGGTATCGTATCGAATTCAAAATTTTGGTATCGTGACAACACTAATTCAATATTAATTATATTCCACATTATTGCTGATGAGACAGATGTTCACAGACCTGTATGACATGTAGATGATCGTCAGTGTGTAAGAGCTGCTCCACCTCAGTGTTTCTCTTCTCCAGCTCAGTGATTTTCTTTTCCACCTCAGTGTTGCTCCTCTTCAGCTCAGTGATTTTCTTTTCCACCTCAGTGTTGCTCCTCTTCAGCTCAGTGATTTCCTGCTGCAGCTTGATGAGATCTTCAGCCTGTTTCTTCATCTTCAGCTGCTCAGACTGAAATCTCTAAATGGATTGGATCAGATCAGTAAAGAGCCAAAGACTATAGATGTATAGAAAGACAGTTGAGTCCTCTTAGTTATGAATGGAAGAAACTGCAACGTGCAATAGGTCCCACCTTCTAAGTAAAAGAGCCAATCGCTGATTGATCAAGTCACTGCGTCACTGCAGCTGCCATTATAGGCTCCAGGTCCCATAGAAACCATAGACTGTTAAGACTGAACATGAGCATTGGCTCCTCTAGCCTGAAACATTAACTTTTTAACACTATTTGTGCATAAGAAACATTTATGGGACAGTTCATGTCAGATTGTGTTGCTGATTTGAAATGCTATTTAATTGCAAGTTAAGTTTTTTGGGATTTCAGGATTCCCCCATTCAAATAGATAGGACTTGGTATTAGATGTTGAAATAGCTGTCAGGAGGTGTTGCAAATATGGCCGCCGAGTGAACAGACTTTTCTTGAAAGGGACTTTGGAATAGTTCAACACTGAATAATTTCTCTTTATCTGTGTTCCCCTCCCTCCAACTGGACAAAGTTACATATGTTTACGCTGGTTTGCGCTCATCAATGTCAAAATGATTGAGATGGCCAATCATATCAAAGAAGACGAGCTTTACTGTTCACTTTGATTTTGTTTTTTGATTAATCTCTGGATTTCCCTGTTCTTGCCTGAGCCCTGGACTCTATCTTTGTTTGGACTGCCCACTCTGTGTTTTGACCTTTTTGCCTGTCTATGGTTTATGATTGTGGATTACTCTTCAATAAATACATTGCATTTGGATCCTCCGCCATTCGTGTCTTGGAGCAGTCATTACACCCAACTGCTGAGACCATTCCATCGCAAACACCAAACCACCCCACACTCCTAAACCAATGCACTTACACACACACACACACACACTCACTCACGGTGTATTGTGTAGGCAGGATTATCAACACTGCTACCAACAGGACACCCAGACCAATAATCATCCCGTTTGAAATGTGGACGGTTCGAGATGAAGTAAAGAAACCATCATTGGAGGCGAGAGTCTGTAAAAAGAGAAAGATTCAGTTCAAGTAACACTTCTCGAAGCCTTCTCCTATACTTGCAATACAAAAGCAGGGACCATTTCCTGTCTCCCATTCAATCCTAGCAGAGCCTTGTTCATTTTATGGAAATGGTTCTGGTACATAAAGAAAACCAAACCATATGTTATAACTAAAGTACAGCTTCAACAGAGGACAAAAGACCCTCTGTCCACTTTCCTTCAATGCTGAGACCAACATCAAATCTGTCAATCACAAAGCTGTAGAGTCTGTAGTGGATCAGAATTTAGCAGGCGCACCATAAACTGTGTTCAAGCCTTAACTCACTGAACTTTGGTTTGTAAATCTCGCATTGGCTCCGGCCTGGCGGACATTTACAGACCTCCTGGACACGTTTTAAGGCTTTGTGATAGATCCCCGAACATCTCCCTTGCGACTTCAAACAATAATGGTCAACTCGGATCGGATTACCACAGGCCATGTGGCGACAGTTACATTCAAATTCCAATACACGCACCCACAAACATGCTTAGAGATTGTATGTAAAGTTATTTACAAATATGACTGTGCCAAAATGTACCTGATGTGTATGTCAAGTGCATGTATGTTTTCTTAGTGTTTAGACTTAGCTTAAATGACTGTAGTGGTGCTAGTGTCATTTCTAACGATTACTTTTGACTTTAAACTATAACTTCTTTTATATGCTTTTCTTACATGTCGAGTTTGGGTTTGTTGTAACGTTCTTGCTCTCCTTTATTCACCCATGTATGTCTCATTATGGTAAAATCCATTGTTCTATTTTTAATGGTACTATGAAGGAAAGTACCCACCGATTTGATATCTCATAAATTATGCAAATCAACCCGCAAGACAAGACAAAGAAAAGTTTACCTGCCGAAATTGCAACGCTATTATTGGCGGACGATCCCCAGGAGGCGGTCTGGTCTGTTGTCTTTAAAACACAATGACACGCGTCTCTTTGTTGCACAAGTTTCCTGTCGTCAAGACCGCGTCACCTTCATCACCTAGGAGACGGGACTCTCTTCTTTATTTTCCGATTATCTTACGCTCAAGTTAAACCCTTGCTTTGGAAAACCCTCCTTTCAGAAAGGACCAATCACTCCAAGCCCAACGCACTGAAACTCTACGAACTCCAGCACTCGATTTGACCAAACTCACCCAACTGATAGTTTGGTGTACAAACTTGGACCGTCTCTCTAAACAACTATTAAATTAGAACTGATCATATATGTAATTGGTTATAATTCATTGTAATTGATTCACACTATATGTGCATGATTCCCTCTTGGGTCGATATATGTATCATAATTAATCATAAAGCTTTATAGTTTATTATATTCATATATTTCACCCATGAATTGATTAAACCTGTACCTTTTGGCTACAAAGCTGTGGCCAAAGTAAAGCTGAATGATTTTAATAATTTTTTCACTCACTTTTCTCAGCTTTACTGAGTGTTTGATCTCTTGAATCTTCTTCATTCTCTTCTGGATCATCTGATAAATGTTTGTCTGTGTCTGAACCAGATGATGATACATACAGAGAAAAACACACATCACTGAATTTAATGTTTGATCTTCTGACAAGAAGAATAATGAATGTAAAACAGAATTAAAAAATGTTGTCTCCTGGCTTTTAGTCCATGTCTGTCAGCTTTGAAGGTAACATTTAGGTGATTTATTTAAAAAAAAAAGTCACAAGCCAATATGACCTGCACCAACATCAACACACAGGAAAACTGCATTTCACTGTGAGTTTAAAGTGTTTTGTCTGTAACTCTTTACCTTCTTCTCTCGACTCTCCTCCTCTATAGGAACAGTGTTGTGAGTCCTGTGTTCTCCTTCAGTGCAGAACAGACAAACACACGTCTGATCATCTCTGCAGAACATCTCCAGAGGTCTCTCGTGTTTCTGGCATATATAATCCTCCAGATTTTCCACAGCGTTGATCAGCGTGTGTTTCTTTAGACGTGGGACTCTGAGATGAAGCTCCAGATGAGAGACACAGTAAGAGCTTTGACACGTCAGGCAGGATTTTACAGCTTTCTGCTTTCTTTCATCACAGAAGTCACAGAACACTTTAGATTCTTGATTAAGCTTATTAAAGTGTTGCACAAGCTTTCCGAATGTTGAATTAATCTTGAAATTCAGTCTTTTGCTGAATTCTTCTTTACAGAGTGGACAGAAGCTGATCTTTCTGTTTGTCCAGCACTTGCTCAGGCAGGTTCTGCAGAAGTTGTGTCCACATGGAGTGGTGACTGGATCAATGAACTCTTCCAGACAGATGGAGCACTGGAGCTCCTGATTTAGTGCTGGACCACTGGAGGATGCCATGACTGAAAAGAAAAGTAATGACAATTTATCATCTACATTGCTGAAGAGAGCAACTTTCATGAAAAGGTATGTACACTGAGTAATTTAGTTTATGTTCTAAAATGAATGTTGCATTATTTGAAGTGCGTTTTATTTTATTTTTTCAAAAGGTGATAATATCTAGGTTACGTATATAATCCTCGTTCCCTGAAGGAGGGAACGGAGACGTTACGTCAGAACAGACTGATGAATGGGGGGTCTTGCCCTGAGAGTCCAATCACCTTCGAGTGTAAACAAAACAAGCCAATGGTACGCTGAGTACCTTGGTCTGCGATATTTGCATCACAAACTCCGCCCACACAGTGTGGGTATATATGGAGCAGCGCAAGCAACTCGCATTCATGTCTTCGCTAAGGAGCTGAGCCAATGACCCGGCATTTCAGTGGAACAGCAATTGTGGCAATGGGACATAATGTCTCTGTTCCCTCCTTCAGGGAACGAAGGTTACATACATAACCTAGATGTTCCCTTTCAGTTGGTCACGTTCGACGTTACGTCAGAACAGACTGACGAATGGGGTCCCTTACAAAACGCCACAATAGCTGTCTTCCAGTGACCTGTAAAAGTGATAGCACCCTGTTGTGAGACTCAGCACGAGCGAAGGACTACACTAAATTCAGAATACACTGGGAAGCATACCCCAACAGGAATATGCTAACAAACTGCCTGCTCAAGGAGGTCTTACAAGGAATCAACCAGCATAACGGTGATAGGGAAAAATCTGAGGTATCCAGCCTGCAGGGAGGGATTACACATCAGAGATGGCAAGTGGCTTGGCAAAGGAAGACACATGCACCCGAAGGAGACTTACTGTGGAACACACGTAGGATTACCCAGGGAGGAGAATCAACACATGGCGGCACCTAGTCCAACACAGGCTGACCGAAGGGACATGCATGCAAGTGTAGACATCAACAGTGCTGGAAGAACCCAGGGTTCTAGCTGTGAAACTCACCTGAGGAAAAAAACACACACATCCAGTCTGTAGAGCGTAATGGCGCAGCAAGCATTGACACAGATCAGGTCCTACTACTGCCCGAAGAGGCGAGTACCCAAGAGGACACAAGCTCTACACAAGGATTATAGAATCGCGTGAATGTGTTAGGTGTCGTCCAGCCCGCAGCTCTACAGATGTCTGTCAGCGAGGTGCCATGCATCAGTGCCCAGAAGGAAGCCACACTCCGAATAGACAAAAACTTGAGCTTTACTGAAAGCAAGGGTTCGAAGGGAGCCCTCTGCAATGCAGATAAAACCACTGCGAGGTCCCAAGAGGGCGAGGTGGATTAAGCCTCCTAGCTGCAATAGCAGCCACATAGACCTTAAGGGTGGAAGGTGACAGCCTTCGTTCCAACTCTCCTTGAAGAGTCAAGTTAAGTCAAGTCACCTTTATTTATATAGCGCTTTTTACAATGCAGATTGTGTCAAAGCAGCTTTACATTGATAACTGGTACATAATTTGGCTGCACAGCAGCTCTTAAATAATAGTGTCAGTGCAGGCAGATCAAAGCACTGTTGAATAAATGTCAAGAATACTATTGAATATCAAATGTCAAGTGTCCCCAACTAAGCAAGCCAAAGGCGACAGCGGCAAGGAACCCAAACTCCATCAGGTGACATCAGGTGGCAAACAAGTGGCAAATAGGTGTTAAGATGGAGAAAAAAAAAAAACCTTGGGAGAAACCAGGCTTAGTCGGGGGGCCAGTTCTCCTCTGGCGAACAGTGCTTTGTTACAATCAGGTTGCTATCATAAGTCTGATAGGATCGCAGCAATCAAAGTATTTATTTCAGTTCCATCCAGTAGAGGATCGTATTCATCACGCCGGTATGGACGGTCTGTTGAGGAACTGTGGCACTGGCTGTCGTGTCGATGAGGCCTTCACAATGGATGATCTAGTTGACTCGATCTCTGCTGATACTTCAGGGCTGTGTTGTGGTCGTGTCCAGTTGAGGATCGTATTCATCACGCCGGGATGGCGGTCTGTTGAGGAACTGTGGCACTGGCTGTCGTGTTGATGATGTCTTCACAATGGATGATCTAGTTGACTCGACCCGACCGAGCACTGACCCGACCGGGCAGGAGCAGGGGTCTTCTTGACGAGAAGAACATAAAGTGACAAAGAGGTCCCACTTCAGGGTATAGGCATATCTAGTAGACAAGGCTCTAGCCTAAGTGATGGTAGCAATCACCTGAGGTGGCAAGGTACCTAACCTTTCCGCGACCCATCCAGAACCCACTCATGCAGGTTCCAAAGATTGGGACGTGGTGCCAGAGCGTGCCCTGTCTCTGAGAGAGAAGATCCTTCCTCAGAGGGATAGGCCAGGGAGGGGCTGTCGCGAGGAGAACTAGTTTGGAGAACCAGGTACGGCCAGGCCAATACGGCACAACCAAAAGGACCTGTTCCTCATCCTCCCTGATCTTCACCCTCCTACCTTGGTCAGGGAGTAAAACAACTGGCAAAGGAAACTGACTGGGGAGGCAAACAGGTCAATCTGAGCATCCCCGAAGTGTTCCCAAAACGACTAGGGATGGAGTCTCCACTCCCCAGGGCGAGACTGTTGCCGAGAAAGCTTGTCGGCCGCAAAACTGAGTCTGCCCGGGATATGAATGGCACGAAGCCACCTAGATGCGGGCGAGTTGAGACATGCGACAGGAGCATAGACCTTCCTGACAGTTGATGTACGCTACGGTCGCAGTGTTGTCCGTACGGACCAGGACGTGATTGTCTCTCAGCAGGACCCTGAAGTGGTGCAGAGCAAGCCGAACTGCTAGCAACTCGAGGCAATTGACATGCCACTGAAGTCGAGGTCCTGTCCATCAGACTCAGGCAACGCTGTCATCCCAGAGGAAGGCAACGCAGCCGAATCCTCATCTCCTGAGGACTCAAGGCCGCCCTGTGATGCGGCAATCGACATTTGGTCATCCTCCGGAGCCCCGAATGAAACACTGGGTCCCTGAGTAGGAGGCTCAGGAATTTCAACCGGAAGTGAGGTGGGTGTGGCCCAAGGAGGCTGACTTGTCGGGGAAGTCCACACCGTGACCCTCAGTTCACCCTGGCCACCAGCCAAAGTAGTCCTCTCATGAGAAGAGGAACTAGATTGGGGTGTGATAGAGGAGACTCTACACTGTTTCAAGTAGTCGAGTCTCGATCTCAACATCACAATGGTCCTGTTCCCACAGTAAGAACATGAACCATTCACAAACGCCGCATCAGCGTGCTGAAAGCCCAAACTTGACCAACTGCTATTGCTGACTTTGTGATGCACCCGAAGGAGACTTACTGTGGAACACACGTAGGATTACCCAGGGAGGTGAATCAACACATGGCGGCACCAATCCAACACGGGCTGACCGAAGGGGCATGCATGCAAGTGTAGACATCAACAGTGCTGGAGGAACCCAGGGTTCTAGTTGTGGAACTCACCTGAGGAAAAAAGCGCACACATCCAGTCTGTAGAGTAGAATGGCGCAGCAAGCATTGACACCGAGCAGGTCCTACTACTGCCCGAAGAGGCGAGTACCTGAGAGGACACAGGCTTTACACAAAGATTATAGAATCTCACAAATGTGTTAGGTGTCGGCCAGCCCGCAGCTCTACAGATGTCTGTCAGCGAGGCGCCATGCATCAGTGCCCAGGAGGAAGCCACACTCCGAGCAGACAAAAACTTGAGTTCTACTGAAAGCAAGGGTTCGAAGGGAGCCCTCTGCAATTCAGATAAAACCTCTGCGAGGTCCCAAGAGGGCGAGGTGGATTAAGCCTCCTAGCCGCAATAGCAGCCACATAGACCTTAAGGGTGGAAGGTGACAGCCTTCGTTCCAACCCTTCATGAAGAAAGGAGAGCACTGACCCGACCAGGCAGGAGCAGGGTTTTTCTTGACGAGAAGAACACAAAGTGATGAAGAGGTCACACTTCAGGGTATAAAGTAGCCAAAGTAGTCCTCTCACGAGAAGAGGAACTAGATTGGGGTGTGACAGAGGAGACTCTACACTATTTTAAGTAGTCAAGTCTCGATCTCAACATCACAATGGACCAATGGACCACAGTAAGAACATGAACCATTCACAAATGCTGCATCAGCGTGCTGAAAGTGAAATTTTGATCACTATCGCTGACTTTGTGATGTGTTTCTCTTTCTTTGAAGCGCTGGGTAGTTTCACATCGCTTTCCCTCGTCCGCTTGAACTTGACACGCATAGATAATGGCACATTTTGAAGAAAAGTGGGTAACTTCTGTCTACCTCGTCTATAAGCAATGACTAAAATAAAGAAATTTAATTGAATTAATATTGATTCTCGAATAAAAAAAAATCTTGAAAATCGTAAAAAAAAAAGAAAAAGAAAAAAAATGCGATAGGTGAATCAATGTTTTTCTCCCAGCCCTAATGTTTATTACTTTCAATTTGTTGTTTATTTTGATTAAACTTTACTTTGATCGTTCACTGGTTCCTGCTAAGTTCTTGCCTGAGCCTTTAACATTGTTACAGTTATGTTTATTATCAGTTTAGAGGTCTGCGCGGGACTGTTTTTTTCATCCCGCTCCCGCAGTGGTTCTTTTCCTCACGCACCTGCCGCTATCCGCATATAGATTGTTTCCAGAATCTCGCGTTTAAACTTCCCCTAAAGAAAGAGAGTGATTGGGGATAACAAATGTGACCTGTCACGGAAACCAGGGACACAAGTCGGCAGCACAACTATTGAGCAAACTGAGAAAGAAGCGTTTTTTTTTCAAAATTGGTGATTTTCATTTTTTTTGCAGAATCTGTTAGATGAGATCATGAAGAAGCATCTCCGTGTTTTAGATAGCAGTATTGGTTTATTTAAAAGCGTACATTTTGAGGTTGAAATCGGCTTGTTTTTCAGAGATTCTATCTCGCAGTAGGGGTGTGTCATTGTCTGTTTGTATTTCCATACTGGAATCGGATACGTCGGCTTTTGTTTCTTTTGTTATTGCCGCCACCCTCCAAGGGAAGCGTGGCTACTTATTTATGCAGCGCTCTGGCTGGCTCTAGCTGATATCAAAATTTAATGAAGATGGACGCCGCAAAGAATATCGCAGACGAGCTGAACCGTGGCCGTTACACCGAAAATGTTTTGAAGTACAACATACGACTGGATTCTTTAGCTGCGGAAAAAAGAGTGGCAGGACATGCAAATTATTGGACATTTAGAGGCAAACAGACGCACAGTGCAAACTTCGGAGATGGTTACATCCACAAAGAAGACCCCGACAAAGAGAAAGTGTGCCCGAACAACTTATTTCATTGGAGGCAACAAGATCTTTTCTGTTTCTTATGGGGTGAGTTTCCATAAACATCAAAGTTTGTCGTTTTGTGTTCATTCTAAGAACACGTAGGCTACACGTTATCTCATGTGTCTTTTGTTATTAGCTAGCTCAGGACTGTCGTTTTAATTGTAATCGTTAGCATCGTATCACTTGCCAAAAACCCCCATTACTATAATAGGCTTTTAGATGGTAATGTTAGCATCTGCTATTAATTTGAATAATGCTTCAACTGCTTGAATTGAATGGTGTGAATGACTTAGCTCATGTAAACCTTACTATTCTTGAATTGAATGTGACGCTAATAATTTTAGCCAGTTACTACTTCTTAACAAGGTTTTACTAATGTAATAGTAAATGTATCAGATTAAATTCCTACGTAAGTAAAAGTATAAAGTATCCGTAGCTGTAAAATGTGCGTTATAAGTCAAAAGTAAAAGTATTGAAGAGTTTAATGTACAGGATTTTTTTAATCCTTTGACTCAAACCAGGTCTAACCACTAACTGAGGTCTAAACCAGGACTATACGGTTATCACAGAATCCTGTTCAAAAAGTTCTAATGTCAAAAAAGATAAATTACTGACATTTACAATGCACATTATCCTTTATTATTAATAGTATGCGGTCCGATTTTCCCGTTGCGTCTGTCGTTGCTATGCAACCATGCAGCTTTACAGGGGGTATGGCTTATCTAAATGAGATGTAAATGAGCCCTTTTGTCACTCCCAGCAGGTGAGAACAGGCGAGAACTGCAAAATCTTTAGGTCATTTTCTGCCCTTTGAGCTTTTTTGAGTGCCTACCTTCAAATGGCCACAACTTCTCCAAATATTATCAGATTTCCATGTGTTACACATCGTTGGAAATCTTGGAGACTACACTTTCAGAATCTGTGAATAACTCAAAATGCCCCAGAACCGACTTGTGTCCCTACTTTCCGTGACTGGTCACAAATACAAAATGTTGCATATACAAGATTTGTTATTTGTCTATGATGCTGTCAACACCCTAAAACATGTCAGAAAAAATGTTAGTCTTACCAGCTATACTGCAAAATGAAATCTTTTTTAACATCCACACAAGAACAGAATGACGCTGACTGATGACCGTTTCAGAACGTTTCTCCTCCAAAATTCGATCACAAAGGTTGAATGTTCTCTGAAGGTGCACTCGCACAGACCTCTAATGCAAAGAACATATCTTGCCAGGTTTCTCAGGACAGGGAACTGTTGACTGTGTGAACGCCACCACTGCAGAAAGTTTTGTTCACTTTAAGTTCAAGCACAGATGTGCTGATGTCAAAGCATCTCGGGAGCAACCGGGTTATTGTCAGACCGCCCGCTCCCGCCTAATGCACTCTATAGTTACCAACCGCAATCCACCTTTCATTCAAAGTTTAATCCCGCGCAGCAAGACATCTTATCGGGTGAATACAGACCTCTAATCAGTTTATTTTTTACCAAATCTCCACAAATTGATATGCAGTCACATAAAAAAAAATTTTTTAATCTGTAAGTTTACTGAGTTTGCAGTAGACATAAAATGATAATACTGTTTAATATCATTTATCATTATAAACTTTTTTTTATTATTATAATTAGTCTTTAAAAACTTACACAAGGTTTTCCTTTGGACAGCGACTTCCTTTTTCTCTTTGTTTCTCTGTTTGATTTTTCCATCATCTTCATGATCAAAATCTCCCTCTTCTTCTGCTGTGACTGAACCTCCAGATCTCCTCTTCTCTCCATCTTCTGGTGTTTCTTCTCCTGCTTCCTCATACAAGTCAGAGATAAGAAATTGGACCTGGTTTTCTTTGAGTATCTTCTCCACTCTTTCAAGTATCTCAGAGTGTAAACCTGATTTTCTTTCATCAAACTGGAGATGTTCATCTCCACACTCCTTTATTAATTGATGAATACAGTTACTGTTTATCTCTCTCTCATCAGTCAACACTAAAGTGTGTATAGGAGCCTCCTTACTGAATTCATTCAGCACATATTTCACTCTATGTCTGTCATTGTCACTGAAGTCGTTCTCCTGCAGTACAAGTATGATCACATGAGGTCCAGGAGCAGACAGATTCACACACTCTTTCACTCCCTGTGTGATCTGAGTGATTGACAGATTTGGCCTCAGCAGGTGAGGAGTGTTGATGACTGTGACGTCTCTGTCCTTCAGTTTTCCTCTGTGTTTCTCAATGTTCAGCTCTACATCAGCAGGTGCTTCACTCTCAAACGCTGCTCTTCCTAAGATGAAGTTTCCCACTCTGTTGTTTTCTGTTATATTCTTTCCCAGCAGAACAATCCTCAAATCACTCACTGGAACACAGAACACAAATAACAGTAAAACTCGACCCGTGATCCATGAACAGAGATGTCAGATTTCAGATTGAAGGTACTGGACCAGATCAACAACTGCCATTGAGATGAGTGGAGATGTTAAAGGGTTAGTTTACCCGAAAATGAAAATAATGTAATTTATTTCTCACGCTCATGTCGTTTCACACCCGTAAGACCTTCGTTAATCTTCAGAACACAAATTAAGATATTTTTGTTGAAATCCGATGGCTCAGTGAGGCCTGCATAGCCAGCAATGACATTTCCTCTCTCAAGATCCATTAATGTACTAAAAACATATTTAAATCAGTTCATGTGAGTACAGTGGTTCAATATTAATATTATAAAGCCACGAGAATATTTTTGGTGCGCCAAAAAAACAAAATAATGACTTATTTAGTGATGACCGATTTCAAAACACTGCTTCAGGAAGCTTCGGAGCGTTATGAATCAGCCTGTCGAATCATGATTTGGATTGCGTGTCAGACAATCAAATTGCCGAAATCACGTGACTTTGGCACTCCGAACTGCTGATTCAACACACTGATTCATTATTTTTTTTTTTTTTGTCGCACCAAAAATATTCTCATCACTTTATAATATTAATATTGAACCACTGTACTCACATGAACTGATTTAAATATGTTTCTAGTACATTAATAGATCTTGAGAGGAAATTTTATTGCTGTCAATGCAGGCCTCACTGAGTTATAAGATTTCAACAAAAATATCTTAATTAATCTGAAGATAAACAAAGGTCTTATGAGTGTGGAACAACATGAGGGTGAATAATTACATTTTAAAATATATTCAAATAGAAAACAGATATTTTAAATTGTAAAAATATTTCACAATATTACTGATTTTACTGTATTTTGAACCAAATGAAGCTTTGGTGAGCAGAAAGAGACTTCTTTTAAAAACATTAAAAATCTTAGTTCAAAAACTTTTAACCAGTAGTGTATATATAAACCTCCCTTTAGACACACAGTTTCTCATTTGCAGTACTGAATATTATGATTTATCATATTTGTTGACTTACTATCAGGTCGCTCAAGAAATAGACTTCCACATCCTCTTTGAACTGCAAATAAAATAACATGGAATTTAAAACATTTACCAAATTATATCAGTTATCATCTTTATTTATTAAAGAAATAATTCACACAAAAAGAACAATTTACCAACATTTATTTTTCCACCTCAGTATTATATTCTTTCTTTCAGAATACAAAAAAGTTTATTGCCTGCATGGGGATAATTAAATAACTTTTTTTTTTTTTTTGCTATTTACATCTGCACAATCTTTTTTTGTTTGTTTGTTTTGTTTTGTTTACCATCAGTCATGTTAGTGGCTTCCTTGTGTTGTCTTTGCTGACTTCTGTTTCCTGCAGATAAAATAAAGTTAAATTAAATATTGAAAAGTAAAAAAACAAACAAACAAACAAACAAAAAACTATCAATATATTTTTATTTTCCCTCTCATTGCATCAGATTTATTTAGGCTCTTGTCTGAAATGGCTGCAATATATGACCATATTTATCTTTTGAAGGCAATGTGTGTTGAAGATTAGTCACATATCTATCGTTAAATATGCTCTTTTATTTATTTCTCACTTATTCCTATTCAAAATGTTTTTTTTGCAGTACATGGGTAGATCTTCATAATCTTTTTTATTCTGACAAACATACTCAAAACTTTTAAAAAAGAATCTGTTTTTTTTTTTTTTTTTTTTACAATATGAGTAAAATAGCACAGTAGGCCTATATGAGTGTTGAGAAATGCCAAAAGTGAATAAAATAAAATAATAGGCCCTCCATCATTTGAGGAAGTGGTTAATATAATGAGATGTTACTGAAAATTGTCTAACTTATCATTTCACATGGTGACAAACTTTGCCTTATTATTATTATTATTATTATTATTATTATTATTATGATGATAGGATCACATTTATCTGCTTCTCTTGTTAAACACATTTATTTGGTCTGATTTGATTCTTACCTGAACTAGACGCCATTCCACATGCTCGTGACAGAAACTGAAAGCGAAAGTCTGTTCGGGAGACGGAAGGTGAGAGAAGAACACACCTGTAGCCTGTAGGACTAATTATTCAGGGCTCGAGATTTAAATCTAGCTACGAATGTTTTTGGCCTGAGTTTTGGGAAAAAATTCTACGAATTAAGTAAATATTGGTTGTTTAATCCCCGCACACACAACCTCTGCGTTCCATTCGGAAGGGCTCATCCCTATGCCCTAATCCCTTCAAAGGGTTTTCCCTCCGGATTGAGAGCTTCGAAGGGATGAAGGGTGTAGGGGTCAAAAAACCCCTACACCCCTTTTTGGAACGCACTTCTGCATCATCTTAACGTAACAATCAAGGAGGAGGAGATTGTGCAAACTGCGCCTTTTGTTTAACGTTAGTTTATTTATTTTATTTTTGGTTTATCGCACCATATTTTATATTGTGTCTATGTATTTTAAACATTTGAATGGACTGATAAAGGGAGCTGTAAAGTATTTTTGTTTAAGTACAATGTCGTTTTCACCATAATAATGTACCAAATCTAACTCGTATAAATATTACAGTAATATTGAAAAATACTATGCACACATTTATAGGTAAAATCGAACTTTTTTTTATTATTATTGCATTAAACAACAAAATAATACCACATATACTTTGGAGCCAGGGGAGCAAAGAATACACACATTACAGAAGAAGAAGAAAAAAATCACAGAAAAACAAGAAGGCATTACACAGATAAACAGTCTTTATAGCTTTTCCATTATTACTATTCTGAATAGTGGACAAGTACGTTTCAAATTCTTTAAGGACTACTGGGAAAAGGGTATGGAAGTAAATGAATGCCAAATGTTTTTGAAATAAAAAGCTTGTTGAATTGCACTAATTGAAAAAAAATATGCATTACATTTGCTGTGCTTGCATTTTGATGCATTGTATTTTTAAGGCTTGCATTTTTATGGGCTGAAATTCAACATGGTCGTATATTTAAGCTGTGAATATTTCAATTAAAAATATTTCACACACATTTTCATTATTAAAAAAATCAATAATTTATATTCACCATTCAGATTTTACTTCCAAAATATTCATTCTGTTTAAAAATACAACTAACAAAATTCGACTAGCAATTTTCAGTCCATTTTATTTCGCTTTACAAATTCACTTCCACAAATTCAGTGGTTGAAATTCGGCAGAAAATTCAACATTTCACATACGGGGAATTGCAGGAAAAGCAGTAGAGTGCCGATGCATCATCTCTATCTGCTGTTAGACACAAAAGCTGCATTTGTGTTTAATTCAGTGTCTTTACGGTTACTGTCCCTGTGTAGGCTACAGCTTTCTCTACAGTGAACAAGATAATGTTATTGCCCGATGCTGGTGTACAGATCAAACGTTAAATCTGAGGTAGACATATATTTCTCTCTGTTGTTTAGTTTCCTTAACTTTATATGGCGGCGCTGTGTTGTAATAACTAGGGTTTCCCTCATTTGTCATAGGATTCCCCTGCCATCAGGACATATAAAACTCTTAACACAGCTTAAAGGGATAGTTCACCCAAAAATGAAAATTTGATGTTTATCTGCTTACCCCCAGCGCATCCAAGGTGTAGGTGATTTTGTTTCTTCAGTAGAACACAAATGATGATTTTTAACTCCAACCGTTGCAGTCTCTCAGTCAAATAATGGGAGTGGATGGGAACTTCTATTATAAGAGTAAATAAACATACATAGACAAGTCCAAATTAAACCCTGCTGCTCGTGACGACACATTGATGTCCTAAGACACGAAACGATCGGTTTGTGTGATAAAGCGAACAGTATTTATGTCATTTTTACCTCTAAAACTCCACTATGTCCAACTGCGTTCAGAATTCGATTAGTGAGGTCTGATCGCGCTCTGACATCGGCAGTGATGTCTCGCGCATATACTTCAATGAGAGCGAGACATCACTGCCGCTGTCAGAGCGCGATCAGACCTTACTAACGAGTGCTGAATGCATTTGGACATAGTGGTGTATTAGAGTTAAAAAATGATATAAATACTGTTCGGTTTCTCACACAAACCGATCGTTTCGTGTCTTAGGACATCAATGTGTCGTCACGAGCCGCAGGGTTTAATTTGGATTTGTCTAAGTAAGTTTTATTTATACAAATTTTACATTGTGTTGCCAAAGCATTTATATGAGCAGGAAAAATAAAATTAACTAAGCAGAACTAATTGTGTGATGAATGTGTAAAAAAAGAAAAGAAAAAAGTATATGTGTATGTACTTTGAGTTGTGTGTGTTTGAATATGTGTGTGAGAGAGAGAGAGAGAAGGGTGCATCACTGTTCGACCTGACACCTAGATGAACACTTTACAGGTATTTTTGTGATTGTAAATCATTCTCGTCAAATGCTATTGAGCTTTAAATTATGGCATTATTTGTATGATCCCATACAGTAGTGAAAAATACATAGCAATATTTACATATTACTTGACAGTTTATTTGGAAACACTTTACAATAAGGTTCATAATGTATTAACTAACGTGAAATATCCATGAGCAATACATTTCTTACTGTATTTGTTAATCTTTGTTAACGTTAATAAAAATACAGCAGTTCATTGTTCATGTTAGTTCACAGTGCATTAACTGAAGGTTAATACAACTCTTGATTTTAATAATGTATTAGTAAATGCTGGAATTAATATTAATAAAGATTAATAAGTGCTGTAGAAGTGCAGTTCATTATTAGTTCATATTAACTACAATATAAAGTGTTACCTTTTATTTTAATAGAAACGTGAATACTAATGTTGTAACTTTAGAGACAGTCCCTAAATTTGCGAATATCAAACGTTCAGCGTCAAACTAACTTTATGCCAGTATCTGCTTTCTTGGAGCCTATATAGTATAACCTACATCACAAATGAGGTGCGAGTTTGGTCTATTATATCACTGTACGAGTCCATTAAGCTGTGTTAAGAGTTTTATATGTCCTGATGGCAGGGGAATCCTATGACGGATGAGGGAAACCCTAGTATTACAACACAGCGCCGCGATATAAAGTTAAGGAAACTAAACAACAGAGAGAAATATATGTCTACCTCAGATTTAACGTTTGATCTGTACACCAGCATCGGGCAATAACATTATCTTGTTCACTGTAGAGAAAGCTGTAGCCTACACAGGGACAGTAACCGTAAAGACACTGAATTAAACATAAATGCAGCTTTTGTGTCTTTATCAGCTTTTCTGCATTTATACTGGCCCTGATAATCATCACACATTCACTTACCGCTTGCTCTAATTCTGTAAATCCGTTTTTATGAATGAATGATGACTTACTAGGGTTGCTTTGGTCTTTGTAAACAGCCGCTAGCGGCACCTGCTGGTGAAGAAGACCAACAGCAGATAGAGATGATGCATCGGCACTCTACTGCTTTTCCTGCAATGCCCCGTATGTGAAATGTTGAATTTTCTGCCGAATTTCAACCACTGAATTTGTGGAAGTGAATTTGTAAAGCGAAATAAAATGGACTGAAAATTGCTAGTCGAATTTTATAGGTTGTATTTTTAAACAGAATGAATATTTTGGAAGTGAAATCTGAAAGGTGAATATGAATTATTGAATTTTTAATAATGAAAATGTGTGAAATATTTTTAATCGAAATATTCACAGCTTAAATATACGACCATGTTGAATTTCAGCCCATAAAAATGCAAGCCTTAAAAATACAGTGCATCAAAATGCAAGCACAGCAAATGTAATGCATATTTTTTTCAATTAGTGCAATTCAACAAGCTTTTTATTTCAAAAACATTTGGCATTAATTTACTTCCATAAAACGTACACTTATGAATGTGAAATTTAACTTATTCACCCTGCTATCATACTTTATAAATCCAAAAACTACATTTTCAAAACGCAAAACAAAAGTAAAGAGTACCTTTTTCTTAATAAACAGAGATACATCATACCATTATTTTTTCACATGACTACAATTCCAAAAAATGTGGGGTAAATCTGTTTCTACATGCAAAAAGCAAAAAGAACAACATCAATATCTTTCTTAAACTTACTAAGGAAATGTTTAACAGGGTAGAATTTGTGAATTATCTTAAAAGAAATCTCTTTTACCTTGTTTGTAATAATAATAATAAAAAACGTATGTGTTAATATCCAAACACTTACCAAATCAATGTCCTGGACAAATTTAGTCCAATAAACAGTAGAGCAAGACTTAGTAACAACCTCCATTAGGGTCCGTGTACTTTTGCGTCCATTCCTTTTTCCTTTTTTAAACCAGAAATGAAATATGAAAAATGTGATTTCTTTGTTTGTTTTTTTAACACTGATGAATAAAAGGAGCAGATACAAGCTAATTTTCTTTATGCAAGATTGTTATTTTGTGAAAAATAATATAAATGAAATTGATTAATTTTCATTCGTTAAATTACTATTATTATTTTTTGTACATTTATATTTTAACCTAAACATTACACTTCTAAACCTTATAGCCTCTTGTTTAGCGCACATGATCGAGTTCCCGCTTGTGGTCTCAATCCTTTCATTTTGCTTTTTACTGTTTTATATGAATAAAGGCCAAAACGACATATAGCCTAAATTACTGTGACCTGGTCCGTGTACGTTTTGATAGTTTGTTTTCCAATTTGAAATGAAATACGCAGAAACGAGAAAACGGTCGTTTCCCGTTTTCTCGTTTGTAAAAAAAAAAACGGAAAAACGAGATTTTGACTCGATTTTCGTTTTTTCGGGTCACGGATAGAAAACGGAAACACAACTTCAAAACTCGTTTTCCACATGTGGGCGGTCATTACACGCCCCTTTCAGCTGATTGGTCAATCAAATCTGAGCACGGACCTGACTTTTTCGTCTGGCTCTGTTAGGTGTTTTATATTGAGAAATTGTTTGGGATTAGGAGTCACTTTATAGCTATGCTGTTCAAATTGAAAATATACCAACATTTGTTATGATGACAAAATTATACCACAATATATGATTTTCATGAAGACAAAATTCTCATGCCCTTTGCCTCAGAGGAGGTTTGACATTAAATATTTCTCAATTCTCATTGAAAGCAATGCGTTACAGCCGCGTCGCTGCGCATTAATGCACGCTTAATCCTAAAACAACATCCAGGGATAAACTATTTTCTCGCACATTTTCTTGTCATCAACAGCATCTAAGGCTAAGACAACAAACAAAGTTGAAGGAAAATGTTTTTATTATAAGCGTTTATAACGGTTTTCTATAAGTGGAAAACGCTGAACATTGTAAACGCGTCGCTTCATATTCTGCCTGACGTGTTTGTCTGCATATCATTTGATATCAGTGTCTTAATGCATTAAGGGTTTTCTTCATAACTGTAGGCTATTTTATTTTCTAGGAAAATGCTTAATTGTGTTCATAGTGGGCTGCTTATAAAGTGTAGTAAATTTGCTCCTCCTATATCACCTACATTAAGCGCCTATTTTTCACGTTAAGCACTAGAATGTCCCGCTTCGCTAGACGCGTTTGCCGCCAGTATCGCATCTCCTGGGCATGAGGCAGTATGAGACCCCTCGAGTCGTGAGTAAGAATGGGGTGGAAATCAAGTCAAGTAGGGACAATTATCATGTTTCAGAGACATGGCTCTCGAAAGTATGGGACAAACAACAATTTTACAAAAGAAAACTTGCAAATTGACATTTTTTCGACTTTAATCTGTCCTTTTTAAATTTTGGCTTATAATTGACCCTTAATAGAATAATAATTGACGCCGCATCCGCCATTTTGTCCGACAAAGCAGTCAGGAGTTAGAAGATTAACCTCGGTGGAGTTAAACTTGAAAATTGTGTATTTTGACGTCTTTCTGCATTTGAAACAACATTCCTTCTCATGTTCATTCATGTTTATTTGACGCTATAAATGGATTAGTAGGAAGAGATGATCGTTAAGGAGCCTCTTGATCTGAGGCGTTACAGCAATCTGTCACGACACATTAAAGAGCCACAAAACGGTTTTTATTGTTTGAATTTCTTTAATAACTACACAGTTTGAAAGCTGGAACTTTGTTTAATATCATAAGTAACCAGGGGCATATTCTTCATACCTCGCTTAATATACATCTGAGATGATTTGACAGATGCCAGATCTTCTAATCGTGATAACTGAACTCTGGCTAATTTGGTTCTTCAAACGAATTTGCAGATTGGATTAAAATATCTGGATTAAGTTGTCTAAGATTACTGCGCGTTCTCGTGTTCCATGAAAAGGGCAGATGTATCGATACACGAAACCACGATCAGCAATGCAGCGATTGGCTGGAGTCAAGACGGCAACGTAATGACATCGTAGAATGAGAAAAGACACCTGACGCAAAACTTGACGAATTTCTAGACATTTATAAGGAAACAGCCAAGCGAATAAATGACAGAAGAACGACATAAATGTTATAATAGATAAATGAAATGTGCACTATTTTTTTTTTTACATGATTACCCAATTATTTAGGCTATATTCACAATTTCTAGTATTTGTACAGGCAATTTTTTATTTCAATGCTGTAATTAGCAACTAATTTACCTTTGAAGCATATTTGACAGCATTAATTAAAGTTTCTTAAGGGTCAAGATCAAGTTATCTGCATCTCCTGCGCATCATTAAGCCACTCCCATAATATCTGTCGCGGTTCAAATTCACAAATGCGTACGGCATAGACATCTGTACATCATGTGTGTAAGACTCCAATAAAAATTATTACGTAATTATTCCCTCACGAATGAATCTCAAGAGTAAAACTGTCGGTGTCTATATTATGACACTACACGGCATTATATTATTTGCAAATTTATTTTTAAATCATTATTATTGTCCCTGCTTTACACTAGGGTACTCTTGTGGGAAAGTAGCAGTGGCTGGGACAGACTTTAAGCATCACCTCCGCTTAAAAAGGTGCAATCTAATCCTGTTTACATGAAATAAGCCTGCTCCCGAGCAGGTTTGAGCTTACGGACCTGTTGCTATGACAGCAAGTCCAGGATGAGCGTCGAAGAACCGAACAATCCAAGATCATGCCAAATCGTCATCAGTCAAATCCAGCTAACTGAGTTAGCCACGTACGAAGAATATGCCCCTGATCTGTCTTGTCTGTCGACGTGTTGTCAGTATCCTCTTCGCTCCGCGATGTGTTTTTCACTGTGTGAGGCATGACAGCGCCACGGCTTGTTGGACAAAGCAACAGTAACTAAGGGGGGCGGGTCTTTGCGAAGGGTCAATTCTCTCTCTCTCTCTCTCTCTCGCTCCCCCCTACCCCTTGCTTCAATAGCAAGCACTCGCTGCTTTATAATAGATAGCTTTGTATTAGCCACCACACATTAATCACATTTAAAAGAAAGAATAAAACATTTTAACTCTCCATATTACTCTGCATTTAGGTCTTTAACAGTTTAAAACACAAAATATCTCAATAAAATGAACTTTAGTGTGATAACAACAAAGATAGTTTTCATTGCAACTTCCACTATCATTAACATGGCTTACCTATAGCGTTGATAACATGAACTGAAGAAAAGTATCAACACTACGGTACATCAAGAGGCTCAAACCTCTGCCTTAACACAACAGTGGTATAGCGACATCTTGTGGACAACACAATACACTGCCTTACATAATGATGCAAAACATAAAAAAACAAAAATCTGTCAATAATTTTTTTGTTCACATGAAATTTGTGTATTCGGTTTTAATTTAAATTCTTGTATTCACCATAGCGTTTAAAAATAAAACAACCGTTTTTTGTTTTTCTTGACGTGGTTAAAAAAACGAAAAACGAATAGACACAAAAGTACACGGACCCATTAGAAATAGAGAACAAATAGATTTTTTTGCTTTTGGACTGTGAAACAAACAGATTTTACCACATACTGTATCAGTTGGGTTAATTACGGGCATATCAACCGGTGATAACACATCTCTACATAAGGAAATGATACCAGAATTGATTATAGAGAATACAAGAGAGAATTCCTTGGGAGTCACAGGAAAATTAAGATGCATAAGAAACTTGTCATACGTCATAAGATATCCCTGAGTGTTAAACAAATGACGAACTAAAACCCTTATCAAACCAACAAAAAAAAAACAACAACAAAAAAAACACATTTGTGTTTATACAAAATACAACGAAAAATCTAGAAAATCAAGGCCACCATTTTTAATTGAATTCATAACAACAGATTTGTGAATATAGTGTACACGATTCTTCCATAGAAAATTAAATAAAATCTAATCAATAGTTCTGATAGTTTCATTGTCTAAATGTATAGATGAAGCAATGTAGGTCAGTCTAGAAATTCCTTCTGCCTTCGACAGGAATTTCGCTTTTAATCTTTTCACAGGCAGGATTATAATTCAGAGAAACTCTTTTTCATTTTTCGAGACTACTATGCCTAAATAATTAACAGTTTCTTTAACAGGGATACCAATGGAGGAGTTTTTCAAGACTAATATTTCACATTTTTTAATATTCAAATACAAACCTGAAGCATTTGAAAACACCTGAATAATTTTAATTGCCTGATGAACCTGGCTAGAATTTTTTGAAAAAATAAGGCTGTCATCTGCAAGTTGACTAATTAAAATGCTTCTTTAATAAAATGACAGAAAACCTGTGCAACAATAAAAAAGAGATACACAGAGACTGGACAGCCTTGCCGAATCCCTTTTTCTAGAAAAAAATCTTTGTGTTGTACCATAATATCATAAGCTATTATGAGCTATTTCCCCCAGTATACAGAGTTTTCATAGCGTTACAAAAATAGGGCCCAAAACCAAATCACTCTAGACAAAAAAAGATGAATGGATGCTCAATAGTATCAAAGGCTTTGAAAAAGTCTAAAAAAAGAATTAAGATGTCATCCTCAATAAGATCTGAGCAATCAATGAGGTCAAAGAAAGTCTAATATTATTAAAAATATGGCGGTTTTTCATGAAACCTGATTGATTCTCATCAATAATGGAGTTCAAACTCAACTTGAAATGCCTTGAGAAAATAAGGGCAAACAGTTTATAATCATTATTAAGAAGGCTGATAGGTCTCCAATTATCTAAAAAAAGAGTATCCTTTTTATTTTTAGGCACTAAACATATGACACCCTGCTTCATACTAGCTGTAAGCTCAGAGCAATTCAAGCTCTCTGTGTAGACTTCGAGAAGAAAAGGGGATAGAAGCTCAGAGTAAAACTTATAAAATTCAGCCGTTATCCCATCATTACTAGGCGACTTGTTAATTTTAATTGAGGAATTGCTTCCTTAACCTCATGAAAAGAAATAGGCGAATCACAATAATTTTTTCATCTGGATTTATAGTATTGACATAACCAAGATGCTTACAAAAGAATCTAAATTAGCTTGATTAAATTTAGATTTATAGGTAAAATCGAACTCCGAGCCTCTTGTATCCATTCTGGGACATCAAACAACTTCCCTGTGCAAAGGATCATGGGGACCTGAAGTGTCCATCAATTGTACCCTTCGAAATCCTTCATTCTGAAGGGCCCTTTGAAGTGGCCAGTTTTGAGCACTTCGGTTTGGAATGATCTTTCAATATGGCGGCCATGATTGTTTCACTCCAAAGTGCCCTTCAGAGGGCGATATATCCCGTGTTTGGCGATTAGATGGGCCGATCTCACCTTCCGCTTTTATCTCCTGGAATGGGAATTCACCCTCTGTTCAGACAGTTCTGGCGCCACGAAGCAACCGCAAAGGGCACTTTTACTTTCCCGATCAAATGGGGAAAAAGCTCAATGACCCCCTCCCCCTTCGCACGCCACTATCTCCAGGAATGGTGAGGGTTTGTGGCGAGGGGAGCGTGGTTTAGCGAAGTCTTTAGCGAAGAGAGAGAGTCAGGAGATGAGCGGTGAGTAAGTAGGTCAAGTGCAAAATGACAAACACCTGGAGACTGGATAAGAGCCACCGGGAAATGGAAAGAAACTGAGAAAGACTGGACTGACGACTCATGCTCTGGCTGCCTGTTTGAACCTGTGATACTGCTGAATGAGAAACCGCTGTCACTTTTTCAGAAGTTTATTGAGAGTTTTGTTTTTGTTTCATTTGTCGAAATAATAAAAAGCACAAACCTCAGTAAGCCGACCCTGCCTTCTTCCTTCCTCAATTTGAACTTTATCACAACTGTATTTGAATTTTCATACCTTGAGTTTTTCCTTTAGTGTCTCTTGAGTTTTCTTCAGTTGAGTCAGAGCTTTATAAAGAGAGTTCACATTCACATCAGAGTCAGTCCGGATCTTAGTCCAGTTGTTGTTGTGTGGACGAATGTAGAGGGATGAGCACATCTACAACAGATGAGAGAGGATTGTTAAATATGTTATTTTACTATTATTATTTTTCAAGTTTAATGTTTTTTCTATGCCATGCAGCTCATTATGTTTGTGAACAGAGTGTTTGTCCTGTAATATTGTGCATGATGTGCACAGACCTGTATGAGGTGGAGATGATCATCAGTGTGTGAGAGCTGCTCCAGCTAAGTGTTTCTCTTCTTCAGCTCTTTATTGAGCTCTTCAGCCTGTTTCTCTGCTTCTTTCTGCTGTTCCTCCATCATCTTCAGCTGCTCAGACTGACATCTCTCAATGGAGCGGATCAGATCAGTGAAGAGCTCAACACTGGAGGATTTCTCTTTATCCGTGTCTCTCTATTAAATAAATTAGCAAATTAATTTCCCTTACAAAAGGTAAGTATACTTCAAGTTAATTTTAAGCATACTTAATTATACTTTATGTAGTGAGTATTCTAATATCATTGTACTAGAAGTTTATTGTAAGTGTACTGTTTCAGTGTACTTTAGGTGTAACAGTAGTAAACTTTGAGTACACAAGTTTACAACTAAGTTTTTAATTTGCACTGCAACTATTACAAGTCAACTTATAAGAATACTGATAATTCAATACTTGTAGCACATTTTTAGTAAATTAAAGTACACTTTGAAGTATACTTGAACTTATATGCTGTTTAATGTTGATGATCACGTGATTTTACATTTGCATAAGCAATCTTTTATCACTTGTTTCTGCTGCTGCTTCGCCTGTGTTTTGATTTGGAGATTCTGTACCAGAAGATGCATAATAGCGTCTCCTATTGTATAACAGTGAAAACACTGATAGCCTGAAAAATCAGACAATGATGGGGAAAGAGTAAAGTAGATTTGAAGTAAATCCCTATACACTACCAGTGGAATAACCTATACAAAAATTCAGATACTCAGAATTGGGAACATATGTGTTTCTTTATAATCAATATTTTCAAACAATGTAAGTTTATAAGATACTACCTAAAACTATTTTAATAGGATACTCAGTCAAAAGAGTAAACACAACTACACCGGGTAGAATACTTAAACGTAAATGTAAATTTTAGCGGCATCTAGAGGTGACATTGCAAATTTCAATGGAGAAGCTACGGTGGCCAACACAGGACACAGATGTCGTCTGAGACAGAAGAGAGTAGCTATCAAGCAAACACACTCTGTAGAGCAGTTTTTCTGTTTAGGGCTACCGTAGAAACATGCCGGCGCAAAATGGAGACTTAACATGTAAGAGGACCTGCGGTGTGTGTAGATAGAAATTACTCATTCTGAGCTAATAAAAACATAACGGTTCATTATGTAAGGTCTTTATACACCACTGAAAATATAGTCATGTATATTATATTGCATTTCTGTCAATTGAGCATCCTAAAATGTACACATTGCACCTTCAATTATATTTTTATCTCGATCAAAAGATTGAGTGTAAGTATAGGCGAAAATGAAGTCAAGTATACTTAAGTGCAATTTTAGGTATATGTAACAAAGTTCGTAGATGTTAGGAAGGAAGACGACAAGGGTCGGCTGTGACTACTGGCTGCTTTATTTGAAAAACCAACAAAAAGGTGTGCAAACAGGCACAAAACAATCGCCAACATAAACACTGGGAATTCACTCCGTCAGCTCCAGTAAGTCTTTGGTAGTGTGGCAGCCAGCAGTCCTTCTCTCTCTCACTCACTCCTGTTTCTCCTGGCGTTAAGTACCCTCTCCACGCCAATTACTGTAACAAGAGACAGGTGTTCATTATTTGCGCTTAACCCGCTCATCCACCGCGCGTCTCCTGACGCTCTCCCCCGCTGCAGCGTTCGCTGAACCACGCCCCCCTTGCCACATACCCCCCCCGCCCGCCGCCGGCCGGGGAGCCATCCGGCCTGCAGCCCCCCCCCCCCCCCCCCATTTCTGGAGAGGAAATCGGCCACAGCCATCTGAACACCCGGCCTGTGGACCACCTTGAACTTAAAAGGCTGTAAAGCTAGATACCAACGAGTGATCCGCGCGTTGGTATCCTTCATGCGGTGGAGCCACTGCAGAGGGGCGTGGTCCGAACAGAGGGTGAATTCCCGTCCCAGGAGATAATAGCGGAGGGTGAGGACAGCCCACCTGATGGCCAAACACTCCTTCTCCACGGTGCTGTACTTAGTCTCTCTCTTAGAGAGCTTACGACTAATGTACAGCACCGGCCGTTCCTCACCCTCTATCTCCTGAGACAGGACAGCACCCAACCCTCGGTCCGACGCGTCAGTCTGCAACAAAAATGGGAGAGAGAAATCAGGAGAGTGAAGCAACGGCCCGCCACACAGAGCAGCCTTTACTTGGGTAAAGGCCTGCTGGCACAGCTCCGTCCACTGGACCATATCTGGTGCCTCCTTTTTAGTAAGATCAGTCAAGGGGCTGGTGAGGTCCGAATAATTAGGCACAAACCTTCTATAATATCCCGCCAGCCCCAAGAACTGTCTCACCTCCTTTTTGGTCTTAGGGCGCGGACAGGTCGCAACTGCTGCAGTCTTATCAATTTGGGGACGCACCTGTCCATGCCCCAAGTGGAAACCCAGATACTTTACTTCCACGCGCCCAATTGCACACTTCTTCGGGTTGGCCGTGAGCCCGGCTCCCCTCAGCGACTTCAAGACCGCCCTCAAATGCTGCATATGCCGCTGCCAGTCATTACTGTATATGATGATATCATCCAGATAGGCAGCCGCATATGCAGCATGGGGCCGTAAAACCCTGTCCATCAGCCGCTGAAAGGTAGCCGGTGCCCCGAACAGCCCGAACGGAAGTGTAACAAATTGGTGTAATCCAAACGGCGTCGTGAAAGCTGTTTTTTCTCGGGATAATGGAGACAAGGGGATCTGCCAATAACCCTTTGTTAATTCCAGTGTCGAATAAAAACGAGCCGTACCAAGCCGGTCAAGCAATTCGTCAACCCGTGGCATTGGATATGCGTCGAATTTCGACACAGCATTCACCTTGCGAAAATCCACACAGAACCGGACCGAGCCGTCCGTCTTAGGAACCAAAACTATCGGGCTCGCCCAGTTACTGTTGGATTCTTCTATTACTCCCATCTCAAGCATCGCACCTAATTCTTCCTGAACTACTTTTTTCTTGTGTTCAGGCAAGCGATACGGCCGGCTGCGAACCACCACGCCCGGCTCTGTCTCGATATGGTACTGAATGAGGTTTGTACGTCCCGGTAGGGGAGAAAACACGTCAGCAAACTCTGCCTGTAATTTGGTTAGATCAATGAGCTGGGAGGGCGAGAGGTGATCTCCCCCTGGGGCCAGTGCGAGAGATTGTTTTTTTATATTCGCCTCTGGCCCGAGATCATCCTCCCCGCTAATCACCGTCGCCAGCATCACTGATTCCCCCTCATTCCATTTTTTCAGGAGATTGAGGTGATAAATTTGACGTGCTCCTCTCCTATCTGAGCGTATTACCTCATAATCGAGCTCTCCAATTTGCCGTGTGACCTCAAACGGTCCTTGCCACTTTGCAAGTAATTTTGAACTTGACGTTGGGAGTAATACAAGCACTTTATCTCCCGGTGCAAATTTACGCAGGTTGGTCCCCCTGTTATACAGCCGGCTCTGTTTGTCCTGGGCCTGCAACAAATTCTCCATAGATAGCCGCCCCAACGTGTGGAGTTTTGTTCTCAGGTCCAGCACATATTGAATTTCGTTTTTAGATTGAGAAGGTCCGTCCTCCCAAGCCTCCCTTATGACGTCTAACACCCCTCTGGGCTGACGACCATAGAGAAGCTCGAAGGGGGAAAACCCCGTGGAGGCTTGCGGGACCTCTCGCACAGCGAACAACAGGGGTTCCAACCATCTATCCCAATTTTTGGCGTCTTCCTGAACGAATTTACGAATCATTGTCTTAAGTGTGCGATTAAAACGTTCGACCAGCCCGTCCGTTTGTGGGTGAAAGACGCTGGTCCGAATCGATTTAATGCCCAATAATTCGTAAAGTTCGCGTAACGTCCGTGACATAAACGCCGTGCCCTGATCAGTGAGGATTTCCTTAGGAATCCCCACTCGGGAGATTAAAGAAAACAGTGCGTCAGCAACACTCTTAGCGGAAATGTTGCGGAGAGCCACTGCTTCTGGATATCGTGTTGCATAATCCACAATGACCAATGCAAAACGATGTCCTCGTGCTGATCGCTCTAATGGCCCGATGAGGTCCATGCCAATTCTTTCGAAGGGGACCTGCATTAATGGGAGGGGGCGCAAAGGCGCTTTTGGGGTGGCCGGTGGGTTTACCAACTGACATTCACGACAAGCCGCGCACCACCTGCGCACATTCTCGTGAATGCCCGGCCAAAAAAATCGGGTCATGAGGCGATTTAGTGTTGCCCCCTGTCCTAAATGACCAGCCATTGGATTAGAATGAGCCGCCTGAAAAAGCATTTCCCGGCGGCTTCTAGGAACTAATAACTGGGTTGTATCTTCTTTTGTCTGAGCGTCTTGGGTCACTCGATACAACCTATTTTTAATAATTGCAAAATATGGATAGGTAAGCGGTTGTCCAGGATGGAGAGGCTGGCCGTCGATGGTACTGACCTGGTCAAACGCACGTTTCAGCGTCTCATCCTGAGACTGCTCCAGAGGAAAATCATCGCGCTCCGAGAAAATCAGTCTCTCGATTTCGCTCTGTTCCCCTGAGACAGTACCCAGTGGTCTCGGTTCAGTCTCTCCCGCCTGCACACTCGCGTTCCCCTCCGCTGCATTTTTCTCCCAAGAAGCATCCGTACATAAAGCCCCCAATAATTCTGTGAATGCTGGCCAATTGGTCCCCAAAATTAACGGATGCCGGAGGTGCGGATTAACTGCCACCTCCACACTATGCTTTTGACCCCGAAATTGAATAATGACTGGCACAATAGGATATTCCACTATATCCCCGTGCACACACCGCACCTTAACCACGCGGCTATTATCCAATGCCCCAGGTTGTATCAAGCTTTGATGGATCGAGGTTTGGTTACATCCTGAATCCACCAATGCCTGATAGGTACCCCCCTTAATACTCACAGGTATTTGGTACCACCCAGCCTGACCGGGGGCAGCCTGCGGGACGTCCGGGACCTGGACCATCGTCCCCACCTCCATCACAGGGCACCTGTCCACAAAATGCTCCAGGTCCCCGCAACGCCAGCAGGCCAGCCCAGACCTTCCCGCCGCTCCAGTAGCGGAGAGAGGGTTAAGCGGCTGACGTGGAGAGAGCGGAGAAACAGGAGCGGGGTCCAACCCGGCCGGTGGTAGCCCCGCCCCCCTGGGCGGGACTCGAGGCGCCGAGAACGAATGCTGGTTATTCCCGCCCCGCCCTCGGGGCGGGACTCGAGGAGGGCCGGGCGGACAGGACCTAGGTAGAGGGACAGGTCGAGAGAGAGAAGGAGGTGGGAGAGAAGGAGAGAGAGAAGCAGATGGGAGAGGTTCGCCGACCCCTGGGCACGCCACCATGTGGTCCTCTGCGAGATGGATGGCCGACTCCAGCGACGTGGGGCGGTGGTACTGGACCCACTCGGCCGTTCTTCTGGGCAGCCGAGTGATAAACTGCTCCAGTACCACACGATCGATGATGCTCTCCACGTCACTTCCATCGGCCAGCAGCCATTTGCGGCAGGAGTCCCGGAGCTGTTGGGCCATCACGAAGGGCCGGCCGGCCTCTGCCAGCTCCAAGGAGCGGAACCGCTGGCGATGTTGCTCGGGGCTCCGGCCGACCCGCTGGATGATGGCCCTCTTGAGGTCGTCGAAATCCAGGAGGTTCTGCACCGGAAGCTGCTGCGCCGCTACCTGGGACTCCCCGGAGAGCAGTGGGACCAGGCGCATCGGCCACTGGTCCCGCGGCCATCCACAGATCTCAGCCGTCTTCTCAAATAGATCTAGAAACGCCTCCGGATCGTCCTCAGGCCCCATTTTGTTGAGAGGGAGGTGGGCGGGCGCAGCTTGTTGGACCGGGGCTTCCGGCCGAACCTCCCGGTCCATCCAGCTCCGGAACATCTCGCGGTCATCCTGCTGGACTCGGAGGACAGCCTGGAACCGCCTCTCTTGATCCTGACGCAAGTCCAGCAGGGCCTGGTGTTGTTCTTGCTGCATGACCGCGAGAGATGTAATTAGCTCCGCAAATGGTGCAGCAGCAGAGGGCGTCTGCATGGCGGCGGCTTCCGTCTTCCTTCCCGGGTTTCGGCACCAGTGTAACAAAGTTCGTAGATGTTAGGAAGGAAGACGACAAGGGTCGGCTGTGACTACTGGCTGCTTTATTTGAAAAACCAACAAAAAGGTGTGCAAACAGGCACAAAACAATCGCCAACATAAACACTGGGAATTCACTCCGTCAGCTCCAGTAAGTCTTTGGGAGTGTGGCAGCCAGCAGTCCTTCTCTCTCTCACTCACTCCTGTTTCTCCTGGCGTTAAGTACCCTCTCCACGCCAATTACTGTAACAAGAGACAGGTGTTCATTATTTGCGCTTAACCCGCTCATCCACCGCGCGTCTCCTGACGCTCTCCCCCGCTGCAGCGTTCGCTGAACCACGCCCCCCTTGCCACAGTATATTTCTGAGAAGTACATAAAAATAAATAATAAAAACTTTCTTATTTTTAGTTAAAAAGATGTGTACTAATAGCACACTTGAATAAACTTCTTTTTCATAAGGGTTATTATGTATTTACATATTTAAATTGATAGTTTACTAAAAAAAAAGAGAAATTCTCTCGTCATCTACTTCATGTCACTTAAAAGCTTTTTTACTATAATTGAGCAACTTTATTAAGCAGATTGAATTATATTATAATGCAATATAAATGGTGTATTTTTAACTTCCTCTCACTTTTCTCAGCTCTACTGAGTGTTTGATCTCTTGAATCTTCTTCATTCTGTCCTGATCATCTGATGAACATCAGTCTGTGTCTGAACCAGCTACAGAGATAAACACAGGTAACTTCCATATTATGAAAAAATGTCATTTTAACCATTTTAAGACCCCATGACTGCCTTGGCTTTGAGTGTAACATATGCCTGTGTACTCTTGAAAGTTGACAAAATTAACTTTAAATTTCATGACTCATCTTGAACTACACAAGTGTTTGTCCAGTTGAACTGCCTAAAATAAAAGTTGCAAGTCTTTTCAATATGACCTGCAACAAATTGGAAATAAACTGCATTTCTCAGTGTGTTTAAAGTGTTTTGTCTGTAACTCTTTACCTTCTTCTCTCGACTCTCCTCCTCTATAGGAACAGTGTTGTGAGTCCTGTGTTCTCCTTCAGTGCAGAACAGACAAACACACGTCTGATCATCTCTGCAGAACATCTCCAGAGGTCTCTCATGTTTCTGGCATATATAATCCTCCAGATTTTCCACAGCATTGATCAGTGTGTGTTTCTTCAGACGTGGGACTCTGAGATGAGGCTCCAGATGAGAGTCACAGTAAGAGCTTTGACACGTCAGGCAGGACTTCACAGTCTGCTTTCTTTCATCACAGATGTCACAGAGCACTGGAGGACTGGAGGACGCCATGACTGATGAAACAATGAAGAGCAAGAGAGCAATTTTGAATAAATTTTATAAATCTGATTGTCGCAGATCCTCACTCAACAGATGAGAATGTGTGTTTTTATTAAATAAAGGAGAGACGAGAGTGTGTCTTCAGTCAAGCAGTCCTCTGTGTTACTTTACTGAAAACACTCTGAGATATTAAACTTAAAGATCACTGTATTTTAAACCAGGAAAATTTTATATAGACACCAATATAAACACTCATTAACAACAAATAAATCTTAACATGTAGTCAGTCTAGACTCTTTCATATAGTAAATATGCTTTTTTTCTTTTTATGTACAATCATTCATAAACTTACTAAAACACTAGTGAACTTCTGCATGACTTTACTCTAAAGTTACTAATGTTATAGATATCTAATTGAATAACATTAATTGGACAGTAAACATTTGATCATTTTACTAACCTTTTCAGTAAATAAAGGAGAGTCTTCAGTCGAACAGTGTTTACTGGAGATGTGCTGCAGTCGTCATGGCAACTCTGTCCTCATCTGTCACTCAGTGTTTTAGGAAATTCAGCTCCATTCACTTTTATTAATATACATTCATTATAATATATTAGAGTCATTAAAAAACCTATATAAATACATGTACATAATAAATAAAATATATACAATTAATTTAATGTTTTTGTGACCTTAGCTCCATGTAGGAGGGTCACACTCTCCCAGACAAATCTCCCAATTTTCTTAAAACACATTTTCTCTTTGATGACTCTTTTCTCAGTATTCACACACAGGGTAAGGTCTGGTTTGGCATTAAAGATTCAGATGGAGATGTGTATTAAGGAGGTGAGTATGTTGAGAGCAGCTGGTGATCCTGATTTAAACTGGATTATTCAGATGTGATCTTTCAACAGCTCGGTTTGTCATCTCTTCAGGTTCTACACATTCACTATCTGCACCATTATCATTATCCATGGCAAGATCTGATCCAGTGTTGGTTCTGTTCTCTGAACTCCTGGTTCCTCTCTGACTGGTGCTGATGAAGTTTGTTCCCACCGTCTCCGGCTCTCAGAAGCTCCTGGCATCGATGGACTGCCGTCAGCTCACTCAGGTTCACGGATTCACCGATATTGTGCTCAAACCAAAGTGAAAAACTCTTTCATTGTGAAGCTTTCTAATGCTCTCACTTCTCTTGAAGAATATTTACTAGATTTAATGATCATCTACACTAAATAATAATTCAGTATTTTCATTCACAACTGATGAAAGTCAACAATAAAGATCCTGTTTTATTCATATTCTGTCTGAAGTTTCTGTGAGAAGATGTTCATGAACTCAAATCATTCTCGAATGTGTATTTACATATTTATTAGCAAACAATTTAGTTTACAAGCAATATCAGTTATAGAATTGAACTCTTGACTTTATTCAGATATTACAATATAAACCAAAAATCACAATATTTCACAAGCAATTCAATGAGAGAGAAAATGACTTCTGAGATTTCTTTACAAAATAACATGTAGAAACAATTTCATAGTAGATTTGAAAAACAAAGTATTAATGAAAGAAAAGAAATATAGAGATATGTAACAAATTGGTCATTTACATGTACATATAACTCACAAATATTTCATCATAGTTCATGTTTTGTCAGTAATTTGTCAGTGATTTTTTCCTAAAGGCCTGAATATACATTTCTTTTTTGCACTTGTGTCACATTTTAATTTTCTTTATATTTGTAAGTAAAATCTACTTGATTGTGCAAATTTTGGTTTTTATTTACATATTCTAAAATCATCACATCCATATTGAATCTTTTCAGATTTGATGTTTTTTGTTTGTTTCAGTTGACAGGTGTGATGATCAGTGGCTTTGAGTTTTTACCTTCTTCATTATAACCTGGGCAAAAATATGGATAGAGTTTGTCAGTGAAAGTCTGACCAGTGAAAGAGTAGATATGAGATCTGGAGTCCACGTCATAAAAAGAGACCAGACCCTCCTCATAATCCACAAACACTCCCACCTTCTCAGGTTTCACACTCAGAGATAAAGAGACAAATTTGCTGTCATGAGCCACATATTTATCATTCCAATGAGTCACAGCCCAGACTCCCTTATCGGGACTCCGCCATGTATGCTTCTTCCTGTTAATGGATTCTCTGGCCACTCCTACATTCCACTGAGTCTTTCCCTTCACCTGCACCTCATAGTAAAATCTCCCTGAACTGAATCCCTCCTTTGCCAGAACACAAGGAGAGTAATCAAATCTCTTTGGGTTTTCTGGGACGTCCTGCTTAATGTCTCCTTCACTGACTTGTTTTCCATCATCAGACAGGATGAGACGTGGATTCGCTGTATCAGGATCCAGAGTCACATCCACTGAGAGAGATCAGACATTATCAATCAACTTCAGAACAAACATTTTCATGTGTTTAAAACACATTATGATCAAAAGTATTGTGAGTGTATTGGTGTCAATCTCACTGTACCTGCAAACACGTCTGCACACGTCAACACTGTGAACACAGATGACAATATAATGATGAATTAGTAACAGGAATATTTCAGTGAGTTTCTCTCTATTAACAGCATCAGTGGAATGTAAATATTGATCGTCAATCAGTTTGTGAAACAGAATGTGTTTAACATTAATGCACTTACAATGAAGGTCTATGAGACGATCATAACAGAGGGTTTAAAAGCAGAAATGTCAAGTTTGTGTTTTTATTAAAGCTGTAACAATAATTATTCAGTGTAAAAAATGTTATTTTTGCTGTTAAATTCTCCCTGTAGTCAATAATTTTATCCCTTAAACTCATATTTGATCACCAAAATGACATTTCTGTGAAATTTCTTTTTTCATGGCTTAAAATAGGCATGAATAGAGGAGGAACGAGACACAGACTGGAAACACCGGAACAGGTTTCCTTTGCCTGTCATTATCCTGTCAAACGAGTGTCTGGTAAGAAACAAACTAGATGAACTTATGCTAAGTGTAATGAGGCGGGACACGAGGTGAGATCCATATACAAGCTTTATTAGACTGAATTCATCGTCAAACAGGCAATGGTGGAACAACAGCAAACAGGTATGGCAGAATCGTAGTTGAGGAACAGGCAATAGGTCAGGGCTGGCAGATAACAATCGTAAGTCCAATAAACAATACACAGTCCAAAGGCAGGCAGCAGGGAATCGTAGACGGGGAACAGACAGGGTAAATAACAGGCAGACAGTAACAATAAGAAGTGATCAGAAGCGTAACCAGAGTATACAAGACCTCGCAATGTGTGTGAGGATGTGACTAGCTTAAATAGTCCAGATAATGTGCTGCAGCTGGGTGTGGTGATTACTAATTACTACAAGGGAGGATTATGGGAAATGAAGTCCGGGAATGACTGGAACTGTGACACTAAGAGCTGATCATGATTGTGAATTCAGACAGAGCAAACTCATTTTCCCTACAGAAACTTGACTCAAAGATCATCATAAACCCCAGGCCTAACGAGACGAGCTCATTTCAATCCACTGGAGGAGCTGTGTGTGTTTGACAATAGCTGGTCACACAATACTGTGTTCGGGTGGAAGTGAGCACACTGGAGATTTTAACTCTTTATTTCAGATCATTTTATCTCCTGCTGGAGTTCAGTCAGATCTGTCATATGTTCCCGGACCGAACGTTGATGCTGCAGTGGAGAGAATAGTGAAGAACAATGATGCTCTCACTCGCTCTGCAGATCAACCTGATTTAATTTCTTTAATTGATGTGATTTATCTGAATATCTGCATTATCTTCAGCAAGATGTGGACTGTCCCACTCGTTTGAACTGGAATATTGATCGCTGTCAGGAGAATATTCCTGGAAATCTGACCACTATGTAATCAGGGATGTGATTCTTCGGGATTAAACTATATTTCCTTTTTTTTTCAGCCAAAAATCCTGAAGATGTGATTCATTTCAATCATTTAGTAACCAGCAGAACCCCCGGTGGTCAGGGTTATGTACTGCATGATGACTGAAATCAGAAATGGCCTAAAACAATTAACTAACCCAGATAATGATGATCTGGCGGTCCGCCAGCGTTTTTTGGGGCGGCACAAAGTCAGCGGCTAGACACAGTTGGACCACCATTGGCACAATCCAACTAATCTGAAAATGCCGTCAGTCTGACAGAGTTTTTTGGGTGTCACGCCACCGGCGGTTTGATGTTGGTACACCAGTGGCAAACTGATAGTCAGTCCAGTTTCTACTGAGCGCTTACAGGACATCTTTATTTTATAAATGTATGTTTATTCTATATTATTTTTACAGTTATAAAGAAAGCACTGAACAAAAGACTGACCTAATACATCAGAAGCAAAGTGTTGGTTTAAAAAATCATTCATTGATCATTCGAACCATAATTTCAAGGTGATTCTGGCTCACACTGAAGCCCCTGAAACATGCTATTGCTCTAGTCAGTTGCCAAGACAAAGGAATTCATTATTTGCATAAAAAACAAGATATAATAATTGAGCCAGTTTTACTTAATGGCCAAAATGTTGAAATTGTGGAAAATTATAATTATCTTGGTACAGTTCTGGACTCGAGCTTCTCTAGCATGTTTTCAAAAGATGCTCACAGAGACTCTGTCTTCTCAGACATCTCAGCCGCCTTTGTGTTTGTCAGCATATCTTAAACTTTCACAAGTTCACCTGCCTGTCTTAATGGTTAATTGATTTGGCTTGCTGTCCTCACAGGAGGATTGAACCCGAGGCTCGGCTCGAGCTCCAAACTAAACCCCTCTATAACAGTACTGCGCAGAGGGAGAATAAGAGAAATAGAGGAGATGGGGAGGAGGAGGGATGCTGGAAGAACTGTCGCTGGGATGACGCAGTGACTGCTGCTTATATTACGCTCATAATCCCCAACTTTATTTATAGAGCACATAATAAAACAACATAGTTGACCATAGTGCTGTACAATAAAATAAAAATTACAAAAATTAAAAACCACAACAAAAGCCTCACACCCAACATTCAGGACTAACTTGGTAACTACTGCGACAATACCTCAATACTCATACCTGATCAAAAGCAAATGTAAAACAATATGTTTTTAACTGTTTCTTAAAATCATTTAGAGATGATAATTGTCTCAAATACACTGGTAAACTGTTCCATAACCTTGGAGCAGCTACTGCAAATGCACGGTCACTTCTGGACTTTAGTTTAGATCGAGGAACATGTAGATTTTGTGCATTGGAATGAAATGTTCTCTTTGACTCCTGAACATGAATTAGATCAGGAATGTATGGAGGGGCTGTGCCATGCTGGGATTTAAACACAAAACGTAGAATCTTAAAATTAATTCTATAAGGTACAGGTAAACAATGCAATGCTCTCAAGACAGGAGAAATATGGTCATATTTCTGAGTACCTGTCAATAGCCTTGCGGTATCTGTATTCGGTCCAAAAGTTTCATTTGAGAACCATAATAAAACGAGTTGCAATAATCTAGTCAGGAAAAAATAAAACCATGAATGATCTTCTCCAAGTCTGTATGTGCTGAGAAAGGCTTAATCTTAGCAATCATTCTAAGTTGATAAAAACTAGCTTTAACAACTTTGCTTATTTGAGAGTTACGTTTTAAAGCACTGTCACAGATCATGCCTTAATTTTTTACTTGATGTTTCCTAAAAGGGCTCAATGTACCTAGATTAATTCCAGCTTTATCACTCATTTTGGAGGGCCTAAATATAATCACCTCTATTTTCAAAAAGTTTGCAGCCATCCATGACTTCACCTCATCTATCAGGCCAACAAGTGCCCCAGGACACTGGAAGAATTTTTGTTAAAGGACAAATACAATTGAGAATCATCAGCATCAGAATGAAATGACACACCGTATTTACCCAAAATCACTCCTAATAGCAGCATATAAAGAGAAAAGAAAAAGGGCGCCGAGATCGAACCTTGCGGGATACCACATGTTAGGGGTGCTGAGGCTGATGCAAACTCTCCCATGCAGACCGAGAAACTCCTATTTTGAAAGTAAGACTTTGTCCGTCTTAGGGCATTTCCACAAATACCCACATATGTTTCAAGACGAGATATAAGAATCTGATGGTCAATCGTATCAGCTGTCTAAGAGTAAAAGTACTGTAAAATTGCCATGGTCGGTCACAAGAAAAACATTGTTAAAAACTGAAAGCAAACTCTTGTTAATTATAGACTCTAAAAGTGGGCCAACTGATTCAAAAACTTGCTTTAACAAATGGGTTAGAACAATATCCTGAGGAGAACTTGTGAACTTTAGTTTATGCACAATGTCCTCAAGGATAGAAAGAGAGATCGGCTCAAAATTGGAGAAAGTAACACCAGATATAGATTGCTGTACAGCCGTATATGAACAATGACTAATGTTACACAGCAAAAAATGCTGTTCTTACTTAGAGTTGTTGTCTTGTTTCTAGTCAAAATATCTTAAAGTTCTTAAATCAAGAAGCATTTTCTTGACAAGTAAAAATTATCTTCTTGTTTTTAGGAAAAATAAGTCAAAATTAAGTGAGTTTTTCCTTAAAACAAGCAAAATAATCTGCCAGTGGGGTAAGCAAAGGAAGAACCTGAGGAGTTTTCTAGAAAATCGCTCCCATCTTCTCTTCAGCCAGTTTGAGATCCTGAAATCTGGGAGGCGCTATAGAGTCCCTCGGGCAAATAAAAATGTGTTCAAGAAGTCCTTCATCCCAAATGCAATTAAAATTCAGAAAAGTAACAGAAAAATGACATTAACTGTACTTTTCTATGTAATGTGATCTTGTCTGTGTATTGTTTTATTATAGCCTGTTAGTTTCTCAGTAGATGTTTAGGTGTTGGAGAGCCAAAGACAAATTTCCACTCTGGTGAATAAAATTTGAGTTTGTACAGGGATAGTTACGTCATGTGCCTTACATGTCACTAAAGTTCACATTATACTTCTTTAAAGCTGCAGTCCATAACTTTTGGCACTCTAACGGTTGATAAACAGAACTGCATGCGTCTTGCGGAGGAACATTGGTTTGGAAAATGTATTCATGATGTACATGTTTATTATATAAATTTGAAAATTTTGAACACACAAAAAAAGTTAAGGACTGCAGCTTTAAATGATTATGACAAGAGTTGAAAATATAACTTTTAGTGATTTTATAATCACGTGGTAATCAGCAACATCACAGATGCTTAAAATTAATTTAACACTTTTTTCTTAGTATTTTCTTAGTTAATGACAAAAACACTGTATTTGATATTCACTTACCAGTTTGAATGAGTTTTTCATTTAGATGTTCCTTCAGTAGAGTCAGAGCTCTTTTCAGAGATTTCTCGTCCACATCAGAGTTCTTGGTGTGTGAAATACTGTTCAGGGATGAGAACATCTAGAGCAGGAGAGAGAAGACTATTAAATATTAATTATATTCCACATTATCGCTGATGAGACAGATGTTTACTGACCTGTATGACATGGAAATGATCGTCAGTGTGTGAGAGCTGCTTCAGCTCAGTGATTTCCTGCTGCAGCTTGATGAGATCTTCAGCCTGCTTCTCTGCTGCTTTCTGCTGTTCCTTCATCATCTTCAGCTCAGTGTTATTTCTCTTCAGCTCTTTAATGAGATCTTCAGCCTGTTTCTCTGCTGCTTTCTGCTGTTCCTCCATCATCTTCAGCTCAGTGTTATTTCTCTTCAGCTCAGTGATTTCCTGCTTCAGCTCTTTAATGAGATCTTCAGCCTGTTTATCTGCTGCTTTCTGCTGTTCCTTCATCTTCAGCTGCTCAGACTGATATCTCTAAACGGATTGGATCAGATCAGTGAAGAGCCAAAGACTATAGATAAAGACAGTCCACTCCTCTAGTTATGAACGGAAGAAACGGCAACACGCAATATGGCACATTAGGTCAAGCCTTCTAAGTAAAAGAGCCAATCGCTGATTGATCAAGTCTTTGCATCACTGCAGCTGCTGTTAGAAGCTTCGGTTCCCATAGAAACCTGAGATTCACGCTTATGACTGCACATGAGCATTGGCTCGTCTAGCCTGAAAAATAAGCTTTTTTAATGTAATTTGAGCATACGAAACAACATTTATGGGACGGTTCATGTCAGATTGTGTTGCTGATTTGAAATGTTATTTAATTGCAAGTTAAGTTTTTGGGATTTCCCCATTCAAATAGATAGGACTTGGTATTAGATGTGGAAATAGCTGTCAGGAGGCATTACAAATAAGGCTGTCAATTGAAGAGACTTTCCTTGAAAGGGACTTTGGAAGAGTTCAACGCTGAATGATTTCTCTTTATCTGTGTTCCCCTCGCCCCAACTGGACAAAGTTACATGTTTAAGCTGGTTTGCCTCTGCGTAACAGCGCTCATCAATGTCAAAATGATTGAGATGGCCAATCAAATCAAAGAAGATGAGCTTTACTGTTCACTTTGATTTTGTTTTTTGCTTCATCTCTGGATTTCCATGTTCTTGCCTGAGCCCTGGACTCTATCTGTATTTGGACTGCCCACTCTGTGTTTTGACCTTTTTGCCTGTCTATGGTTTATGATTGTGGATTAACCTTCAATAAATACACTGCATATGGATCCTCCGCCATTCGTGTCTTAGAGCAGTCATTACACCCAACTGCTGAGACCATTGCATCACAAACACCAAACCACCCCACACTCCTAAACCAATGCACTTACACACACACACACACACACACACACACATACACACACACACACACACACACACACACACATACACACACACACACACACACACACACTCACGGTGTATTGTGTAGGTAAGATGATCAACACTGCTATCAACACCCAGACACCCAGACCAATAATCATCCCGTTTGAAATGTGGACGGTTCGAGATGAAGTAAAGAAACCATCATTGGAGGTGAGAGTCTGTAAAAAGAGAAAGATTCTGTTCAAGTAACACTTCTCGAAGCCTTCTCCTATACTTGCAATACAAAAGCAGGGACCATTCCCTGTCTCCCATTCAATCCTAGTAGAGCATTGTTCCTTATATGGAAATGGTTCCGGTACATAAAGAAAATCATATGTTATAACATAGAGTACAGCTTCATCAGAGGACAAAAGACCCTCTGTCCACTTTCCTTCAATGCTGAGACCAACATAAAATCTATCAATCACAAAGCTTGTCCAAAGCTGTGGCCAAAGTACAAGAAGCCGAATGATTTTAATCATTTTTTCACTCACTTTTCTCGGCTTTACAGAGTGTTTGATCTCTTGAATCTTCTTCATTCTCTTCTGGATCATCTGCTGCTCATCTGTCTGTGTCTGAACCAGATGATGAAACATACAGAGAAAAACACACACATCACTGAATTTATTGTTCAATCTTCTGACCAAAAAAAAAAAAAAAAAAATCTTATTAGAATAATGAATGTAAATCAGAATTAATTTATTTTTTTTTTTTTTGGTCCATGTCTGTCAGCTGTGAAGGTAACATTTTCAGATTCACAAAAGTTGACAAAATTAACTTTTAGGTGATTAATTTAAAAAAAAAAGTGACAAGCCAATATGACCTGCACTCAGATCGTAAGTGCTTCCTGCTTCGTTACTGTTCGGACGCTCTTGCTTACAGCTCCGCACTTTGCTCTATTGCTTTTATATTTTATCTCCTAATTTTAACTTCAGCAAATCAACACAGTGCTCAAACGACAAATCTTGGCAACAACAATCTTTTTAACTGGAAGAATTGCTACAAAAAAGGGGAATTTTTATCCAACCAGCCTCCCACTGACGGCAGCCATCAGCTTACATTCCGGAGAAGGGAAAACACAGCTGCCTACATCCAAAAGGATTAGAAATAATATGCCTCCTCTGGTTGAAGAATCTACCTGCTGCACAAACTGCCACAGACTTCTACAAAGGATTGCAGTTCTTGAAACAAAGTTACTTGCGGGACTACCAAACCAGAAGGAACACACAACAGAGCTTCGTCATGGACGTCCTCAGCACACAGCCAGTGAGTCCCATGAATCTAATGCTCCTAAACAGACCGTACTGAGTGCCGGAACTGATCAGCATATTAATTGATGGCACACACAGGGAGCGAGACCCAAAGGCACTCGAGACATCAGATTGTCACGAGTATCACATATTAATGCAGTAGCATCCTCTACCCCAAACACTAGCTCCCTACCACTGCCAATACATCTGGAGAACAGATTTGAAGTGTTAATGAATGTGGGTGAGGAATCTAATGTGGGTGAGGAATCCCCAAACATGATCGGACACAGATCAAATCAGCCAGCAGCTAACACCGATGCTAACTGCCGCTCAAGGTTGAACAGTCAGCGGCACTCAGCTCTTAGAGCAGCCGAGCCCAGGACTCTGATAGTGGGTGACTCTATTATCAGAAACATTAGCAGCAGGGATACAACTACATGCTGCCTTCCACAAGCAACAGTTTCTGATGTAAACAGGGAACTTAAGAGCATTCTGATGAAATATAAGACTGCAAATCGACTAATCATTTATGTGGGGAAGAATGATATTCTGAAGGAGCAGTCAGAACTCCTTAAGAGGGATTTCAATGAACTTTTTGAAATGCTTAAAAGACTAAAAGTTCAGTCGTTCATCAGTGGACCACTCCCAGCAAGAGGAACAAATAGATTTACACGGTTGCTTGAACTTAACACATGGCTGCAAAAAACCTGCAACTTAAAAGGACTGAATTTCATCGACAACTTCAATCTGTTCTGGAGTCAGAGACAACTGTTCACTCATGATGGCCTGCACCCAAACAAACTGGGCTCAAGAGTGCTAAAGGACAATATCTACTTCTGCCTCCATCATCCTTCAGCAGTGTGTACAAATCCACTCAACCTGAATGGCACAAACACACCTGGACAGAGTACAACTGACCACAGGACTTCATTTCAGCACCTGAATGGACATGCGGTTGACACTTCCCACAAGGTCAATGATAACACCACGCAGCCACAACAACCACTGCTCACGGACACAATCCTGACTGAGCCCTGCCCACAGAGCTCACAGAGAGACAGTGACTTATTAGAACTGCTCCAAGATTCAGCACCCAAGGACGACTTTCGGGAAAACTTTCCAGGACAACATATTACAGCCTCCGGTAACACCAGAGCAACAGCCCCTCTCACCGGACACGTTATCCCTCTCTCCAGCATCCCCTCTTCTGTGCTTCTCAGAGAAAATGGAGGAACTGGTGTACGCTGGAACCAAACTCTCCCACTCTTTTGCTGCGAGCCCCCAGATAACAAAAAAGCATCAAGCCCCGAAACCACCAAAGCCTGTGGGCCCAGCTCGCCCTCCCCCTCCTCCTGGTGCTCCTCGCATTCTACTTATAGTTATCTACAGGCCTCCAAAATACTCTCCAGCCTTTGTGGAGGACTTTACAGAACTGTTATCAGCAATTTCCTCAGAGTTTGACTGTTTTGCTATTACTGGGTACTTTAACATCCACATAGAAAATGCAGAATCCAATATGGCAAAAGAAATCATAACTGTTTTGAATACTTTTGATCTGACTCAGCATGTACATGGACCTACACACAATCGTGGACACACTCTAGATTTAATTATCAGTAAGGGTCTAAACATTTCATCCATTATCATTAAGGATGTAGCGCTATCTGATCATTTCTGTATTTTCTTTGAAATATTGATCTGTCCGACTGTTGAAGCTAGATCTGTCTCGGTCAAAAAGCGATGCTTAAATGAGAACACTAGTGCACTGTTTATGAAGGCTATATCTTTAACACCAAGCATATCTGCAGACTCTGTTGATTTTCTCCTTGATTCTTTTAACTCAAAAGTACAGAATGTTATTGATAACATTGCTCCTGTGAAAGTCAGGAAGAAAAGTGGCAGACAAAAAGCACCATGGAGAAACTCAACAGCAGTGCAAAATATGAAAAGACAATGCAGAAAAGCTGAGCGCATGTGGCGAAAGACAAAACTTGAAATCCATTATAACATCTATAAAGATATTCTTCATGCTTTCAATGTGGAATTAGGCAAAGCTAGACAGAACTTCTTCTCAAATATTATAAACAGAAACTTAAACAACACCGCACTCTTTTTGCTACAGTAGAGAGACTAACAAACCCCCCAAGTCAGATTCCCAGTGAAATGCTCTCAGACAGCAAATGCTGTGAGTTTGCTTCCTTCTTCTCTGAGAAAATTAATAATATCAGAAAGGCGATCAGCACATCCTTGAGCTGCACTGGGGTAAAACAGATCAGATCACAACCTCAGAAAGTAGCTATTATGTCTGATTTCGAAGCAATTGATGGTAAAATTTTGGAAGAAACAGTAGAGCACCTTAAAACATCAACCTGCGCCCTTGACACACTTCCCACATCTTTTTTCAAAAGAGTGTTAAACTGTTTAGAAGCAGATCTCCTAGAAGTGGTAAATGCCTCACTTCTCTCTGGGACTTTTCCAAAATCCCTGAAAACTGCAGTTGTTAAGCCCCTCCTGAAAAAGAGCAATCTGGATAACACCATATTGAGCAACTACAGGCCAATCTCAAATCTTCCTTTCATAGGCAAGATCATTGAAAAAGTTGTTTTCAATCAGCTGTACAAGTTCTTAAGCTTGAATGGATACTTTGATAACTTTCAATCTGGTTTCTGACCGCATCACAGCACAGAGACAGCACTCATAAAGATAATAAATTATATTCGCCTAAACACAGATACAGGTATATTATCAGTGCTGGTTCTACTTGACCTCAGTGCTGCGTTTGACACTGTCGATCACAACATACTTCTTGACAGGCTCGAAAACTGGGTTGGGCTTTCTGGGATGGTCCTTAAATGGTTCAGGTCATACTTAGAAGGGAGAGGTTATTATGTGAGTATCGGTGACCATAAGTCTGAGTGGACATCCATGACATGCGGAGTCCCTCAAGGTTCAATACTTGCACCCCTCCTGTTCAACATATATATGCTGCCACTGAGCCAAATAATGAGAAAGAACCAAATTGCATATCACAGCTATGCAGATGACACCCAGATTTACCTAGCCCTATCACCCAACGACTACAGCCCCATTGACTCCCTGTGTCAATGCATTGATGAAATTAAAAATTGGATGTGCCTAAACTTCCTTCAGTTAAACAAAGACAAAACTGAAGTCATTGTGTTTCGAAACAAAGATGAAGTTCTCAAAGTGAACATGTACCTTCACTCTAGGGGTCAAACAACTAAAAATCAAGTCAGGAATCTTGGTGTGATTTTGGAGTCAGACCTGAGTTTCAGTAGCCATGTAAAGACAATAACTAAATCAGCATATTATCATCTCAAAAATATTGCAATAATTAGATGCTTGTCTCCAGTCAAGACTTAGAGAAACTTGTTCATGCTTTCATCACCAGCAGGGTGGATTATTGTAATGGGCTCCTCACTGGTCTTCCCAAAAAGACCATAAGACAGCTGCAGCTCGTACAGAACGCTGAGCAGAACCAGAACATATGAACACATCACACTAGTCCTCAGGTCCTTGCACTGGCTTCCAGTTGCATTTAGAATTGATTTTAAAGTACTGTTGCTTGTTTATAAATAACTCAATGGCCTAGGACCTCAATACATTGCAGATATGCTCATAGAATATAAACCTAACAGATCACTCAGATCATCAGGATCAACTCACTTAAAAATACCAAGGGCTCACTCAAAGCAGGGAGAGTCTGCTTTTAGCTGTTACGCCAGCCGCAGCTGGAACCAGCTTCCAGAAGAGATCAGGTGTGCTCCAACAGTAACCACATTCAAATCCAGACTCAAAACACATCTTTTTACCTTTGCTGATTGAGCACTGTACTATGTCCGAACTGTTTGCACTTTATTTTATACGTATTATCTTTTTATTCTTTAAATTCTTTTCCTATTTTTATTTCATTTTTAATGTATTTTTATATCTTTTATGTATCATCATGATTCTGACTTTTAATGCATTTTAAATCCAAATAGCAAAATTCTCTGTTTTTACTGTTATTTCTATTCCTTATGTTCTATTTTTATTCTTCTTCTTTATGTAAAGCACTTTGAATTACCATTGTGTATGAAATGTGCTATACAAATAAAATTGCCTTGCCTTGCCTTGCCTTGCACCAACATCAACACAAATGAAAACTGCATTTCACAGTGAGTTTATAGTGTTTTGTCTGTAACTCTTTACCTTCTTCTCTCGAGGAACCTCTAAAGGAACAGTGTTGTGAGTCCTGTGTTGTCCTTCAGTGCAGGACAGACAAACACATGTCTGATCATCTCTGCAGAACATCTCCAGAGGTCTGTTATGTTTCTGGCATATATAATCCTCCAGATTTTCCACAGCGTTGATCAGTGTGTGTTTCTTTAGATGTGGGACTCTGTGATGAAGCTCCAGATGAGAGTCACAGTAAGAGCTTTGACACGTCAGGCAGGCCTTCACAGCTTTCTGCTTTCTTTCATCACAGAAGTCACAGAACACTTTAGATTCTTGATTAAGCTTATTAAAGTGTTGCACAAGCTTTCTGAGTGTTGAATTAATCTTTAAATCAAGTCTTTTGCTGAATTCTTTTTTACAGAATGGACAGAAGCCGATCTTTCTGTTTGTCCAGCACTTGCTCAGGCAGGTTCTGCAGAAGTTGTGTCCACATGGAGTGGTGACTGGATCAGTGAACACTTCCAGACAGATGGAGCACTGGAGCTCCTGATTTAGTGCTGGAACACTGGAGGATGCCATGACTGAAAAGAAAAGTAACGACAATTTATCATCTACATTGCTGAAGAGAGCAACTTTCATAAAAAGGTATGTACACCGAGTAATTTGGTTTATGTTCTAAAATGCATTATTTGAAGTGCTGTTTTTTTTTTTTTTTCAAAAGGTGATAACATCTAGGTTACGTATGTAACCCTCATTCCCTGAAGGAGGGAACGGAGACGTTATGTCAGAACAGACTGACGAATGGGGGGTCTTGCCCCGAGAGTCCAATCACCTTCGAGTGTTAACAAAACAGGCCAATGGTACGCTGAGTTCCTTGGTCTGCGATATTTGCATCACAAACTCCACCATCACAGTGTAGTTATGTAAGGAGCAGCGCGAGCAACTCGCATTCAAGTCTTCACCGAGGAGCTGAGCCAATGACCCGGTATTTCAGCAGAACAGCAATTGTGGCAAAGGGACATAAAGTCTCTGTTCCCTCCTTCAGGGAACGAGGGTTACATATGTAACCTAGACGTTCTCTTTCAGTTGGTCACGTTCGACGTTACGTCAGAACAGACTGAAGAATGGGGTCCCTTACAAAATGCCACAATAGCTGTCTTCCAGTGACCTATAAATGTGATAGCACCCTGTCGTGAGACTCAGCACGAGCGAAGGACTACACTAAATACAGAATACACTGGGAAGCATACCCCAACAGGAATATGCTAACAAACTGCCTGCTCAAGGAGGTCTTACAAGGAATCAATCAGCATAACGGTGATAGGGAGAAAAGATCAGGACATGGGTGCCAGAGTCTCTGAGAGAGAAGGCCCTTCCTCATAGGGATAGTTTGGAGGACCAGGTCCGGCCAGGCCAATACGGCACAACCAAAAGGACCTGCTCCTCGTCCTCCCTGATCTTCACCCTCCTACCTCGGTCAGGGAGTAAAACAACTGGCAATGAGCATTGACTGGGGAGGCAAACAGGTCTATCTGAGCATCCCCGAAGTGTTCCCAAATCAGCTGATCCGACTAGGGATGGAGGGATGTCTCCACTCCCCAGGGTGAGACTGTTGCCGAGAAAGCTTGTTGGCCGCAAAATTGAGTCTGCCCGGGATATGAATGGCACGAAGTGACCTAGATGCGGGCGAGTTGAGACATGCGACGGCAGTGTAGACCTCCCTGACAGATGATGTACACTACGGTCGCAGTGTTGTCCGTTCGGACCAGGATGTGCTTGTCTCTCAGCAGGACCCTGAAGTGGTGCAGAGCAAGCCGAACCGCTAGCAACTCGAGGCAATTGACATGTCACTGAAGTCGAGGTCCCGTCCATCAGACTCGGGCAACACTGTCATCCCAGAGGAAGGCAACGCAGGTGAATCCTCATCTCCCGAGGACTCAAGGCCGCTCTGTGATGCGGGAATCGACATTTGGTCGTCCTCCGGAGCCCTGAATGAAACACTGGGTCCCTGAGTAGGAGGCTCAGGAATTTCAACCGGAAGTGAGGGGGGTGTGGCCCAAGTCTGACTCGTCGGGGAAGCCCACACCGTGACCCTCAGATCACCCTGGCCACCAGCCAAAGTAGTCCTCTCACGAGAAGAGGAACAAGGTCGGGGTGTGACAGAGAAGACTCTACACTGTTTCTAGTCGAGTCTCGATCTCAACATCGCAATGGTCCTGTTCCCACAGTGAGAACATGAACCAGTCACAAACGCTGCCTCAGCGTGCTGAAAGCCCAAACTTGACCAATTAAATGAAACTATTTTGATCGCTATTGCTGACTTTGTGATGTGTTTCTCTTTCTTTGAAGTGCTGGGTAGTTTCACATCGCTTTCTCTCATCCACTTAAACTTGACACGCATAGATAACGAGACATTTTGAAGAAAAGTGGGTAACTTCTGTCCACCTCGGCTATAAGCAATGACTAAAATAAGGAAATTTAATTAAATTAATATTGATTCTGGAATAAAAAAAAATCTTTAAAATCTTTAAAAAAAAAAAAAAAAGTGATAGGTGAATCAATATTTTTCTCCCAGCCCTAAGGTTTATTACTTTCAATTTGTTGTTTATTTTATGATTAAACTTTACTTTGATCGTTCGCTGGTTCCCACTTCTTTCTTGCATGAGCCTTTAACATTGTTACAGTTATAATGTTTATTATCAGTTTATTTTTTACCAAATCTCCACAAATTGATATGCAGTCACATTAAAAAAAAAATCTGTATGTTTACTGAGTTTGCAGTAGACATAAAATGATAATACTGTTTAATATCATTTATCATTATAAACATTTGTTTTTTTTATTATCTTAAATTAGTCTTTCTCTTTAAAGGAGTGGTGTATGTGTGGGTTAAACTAACTTTCTTGCCAACAAAACTTACACAAGGTTTTCCTTTGGACAGCGACTTCCTTTTTCTCTTTGTTTCTCTGTTTGATTTTTCTATCATCTTCATGATCAAAATCTCCCTCTTCTTCTGCTGTGACTGAACCTCCAGATCTCCTCTTCTCTCCATCTTCTGGTGTTTCTTCTCCTGCTTCCTCATACAAGTCAGAGATAAGAAATTGGACCTGGTTTTCTTTGAGTATCTTCTCCACTCTTTCAAGTATCTCAGAGTGTAAACCTGATTTTCTTTCATCAAACTGAAGATGTTCACCTCCACACTCCTTTATTAATTGATGAATACAGTTACTGTTTATCTGTCTCTCATCAGTCAACACTAAAGTGTGTATAGGAGCCTCCTTACTGAATTCATTCAGCACATATTTCACTCTATGTCTGTCATTGTCACTGAAGTCGTTCTCCTGCAGTACAAGTATGATCACATGAGGTCCAGGAGCAGACAGATTCACACACTCTTTCACTCCCTGTGTGATCTGAGTGATTGACAGATTTGGCCTCAGCAGGTGAGGAGTGTTGATGACTGTGACGTCTCTGTCCTTCAGTTTTCCTCTGTGTTTCTCAATGTTCAGCTCTACATCAGCAGGTGCTTCACTCTCAAACGCTGCTCTTCCTAAGATGAAGTTTCCCACTCTGTTGTTTTCTGTTATATTCTTTCCCAGCAGAACAATCCTCAAATCACTCACTGGAACACAGAACACAAATAACAGTAAAACTCGACCCGTGATCCATTAACAGAGATGTCAGATTTCAGATCGAAGGTACTGGACCAGATCAACAACTGCCATTGAGATGAGTGGAGATGTTAAAGGGTTAGTTCACCCAAAAATGAAAATAATGTAATTTATTTCTCTCCCTCATGTCATTCCACACCCGTAAGACCTTCGATCATCTTCAGAACACAAATTAAGATATTTTTGTTGAAATCCGATGGCTCAGTGAGGCCTACATAGCCAGCAATGACATTTCCTCTCTCAAGATCCATTAATGTACTAAAAACATATTTAAATCAGTTCATGTGAGTACAGTGGTTCAATATTAATATTATAAAGTGATGAGAATATTTTTGGTGCGCCAAAAAAACAAAATAACGACTTATATAGTGATGGCTGATTTCAAAACACTGCTTCAGGAAGCTTCGGAGCGTTATGAATCAGCCTGTCGAATCATGATTCGGATCTTGTGTCAAACTGCCAACAGCTGAAATCACGTGACTTTGGCGCTCCGAACCGCTGATTCGACACAGAAGATTCATAACGCTCTGAAGCTTCCTGAAGCAGTGTTTTGAAATCGTTAATTTAAAAAAAAAAAATAATAAAAAAATATTCTTGTCCCTTTATAATATTAATATTGAACCACTGTACTCACATGAACTGATTTAAATATGTTTTTAGTACATTAATGGATCTTGACAGAGGAAGTGTCATTGCTGGCTATGTAGGCCTCACTGAGCCATCGGATTTCAACAAAAATATCTTAATTTGTGTTCTGAAGATAAACGAAGGTCTTACGGGTGTGGAACGACATGAGGGTGAGTAATTAATGACAGAACTTTTCATTTTTGGGTGAACTAACCCTTTAAGACAATATGAAGGATTTCTGAAGGATCATGTGACACTGAAGACTGGAGTAATGATGCTGAAAATTCAGCTTTGATCACAGGAATAAATTACACTTTACTATATATTCAAATAGAAAACAGATATTTTAAATTGTAAAAATATTTCACAATATTACTGATTTTACTGTATTTTGGATCAAATGAAGCCTTTGTGAGCAGAAGAAACTTCTTTTAAAAACTAATTAAAAAATCTTAGTTCAACAACTTTTAACCAGTAGTGTATATATAAACCTGCCTTTAGACACACAGTTTCTCAAGGATTTTGATATTTACAGTACTGAATATTATGAATTATCATATTTGTTGACTTACTATTAGGTTGCTCAAGAGATATACTTCCACATCCTCTTTGAACTGCAAATAAAATAACATGGAATTTAAAATTTGGCAAATTATTTTACCAGATTGTGTTTCATCTTTATTTATTAAAGAATTAATTCACACAAAAAGAACAATTTACCAACATTTATTATTCCACCTCAGTATTATATTCTTTCTTTCAGAATGCACAAACGTTTATTGCCTACATGGGAATAAGTAAATAATACATTTTTCATCTTTTCCTTTTTTCAATACTATTTACATCTGCACAATCTTTTTTTATTTGTTTGTTTGTTTTGTTTTTACCACCAGTCATGTTAGTGGCTTCCTTGTCTGGATGATCTTTGCACTGTCATTACAGATTTCTATTCATTTCAATTCACATTTATTTGTATAGCGCTTTTAATAATACATAGTGTGTATTATTAAAATACACACTATACACATATCTGTTTCCTGCAGATAAAATAAAGTTAAATTAAATACAATATTGAGAAGTAAAAAAATCCCTCTCATTGCATCAGATTTATTTAGGCTAATGAATGGCTGCAGTATATGACCATATCTATCTTCTGAAGGCAATGTGTGTTGAAGATTAGTCACATATCGATCATTAAATATGCTCTTTTTTATTTATTTCTCACTTATTTCTATTCAAAATGCTTTTTTGCAGTGCATGTAGATCTCATAATCTTTTTTTATTCTGACAAACATACTCAAAACTTTTAAAAATGAATCTGCTTCTTTTTTTTTTCTTTTTTTTTTTTTTTTTACAATATAAGCAAAATAGCGCAGTAGCCTATATGAGTGTTGATAAAAAGTGAATAAAATAAAATAGTACACCATTTGAGGAAGTGGTTAATATAATGCGATGTTACTGAAAACTGCTGCTTTATGATTTCACATGGTGACAAACTTTGCCTTATTATTATTATTATGATAGGATCACATTTATAGGACTCTCTGTCTTACTATTCTGCCTTCCTAAAAAGAAAACGTATTCGAGCAAACCGCGCACTGGATTACAATGAAAGAAAAGCGCATTTACCTATTTGTAGGCCTACCGATATATTTTCAAGCATTTATTAGATATTTACTGTAGGCTATTATTAAATAAATATAATAAAATAATACTTGCCATTAGGATTTCCAGTATATACAGTATTTTATCTTGATAAACGCATTTTTTTGGTCTGATTTGATTCTTACCTGAACTAGACGCCATTATATGCTCGTGACAGAAACTGAACTGAAAGCGAAAGTCTGTTCGGTACGGAAGGTGAGAAAAACACACCTGTTGCCTGAGGCTGTTTACCCTCAGCTTCGGGATGAAGGGTGTAGGGGTCAAAAAAACTATATATATATATATATATATATATATATATATATATATATATATATTGGAACGCACTTTAGCGTCATCTTAACGAGACAACCAATGAGTAGATTGTGCAAGCTGCGCCTTTTGTTTAACATTAGTTTATTTATTTATTTATTGTTGGTTTATCGCACCATATTGTATATTGTGTCTATGTATTTGAAACATTTGAATGGACTGATAAAAGGAGCTGTAAAGTATTTTTGTTGAAGTACAATGTCGTTTTGACCATAATAATGTACCAAATCTGACTCGTATAAATATTACAGTAATATAGAAAAATACTATATATTATACTAAATACTATATATATATATATATATATATATATATATATATATATATATATATATATATATATATATATATATATATTTTTTTTTTTTTTTTTTTTTTTTTTTTTGCATTAAACAACAAAATAATACCACATATACTTTGGAGCCAGGGGAGCAAAGAACACACACATTACAGAAGAAGAAGAAGGAAAATCATAGAAAAACAAGACCTTTGTATCATTCAAAAAGTTTGAAGGCATTACACAGATAAACAGTCTTTATAGCTTTTCCATTATTACTATACTGAATAGTGGACAAGTACTTTTCAAATTCTTTAAGGACTACTGAGAAAAGGGGCTTTTTGTTAGAAAACTTACACTTATGAATGTAAAATTTAACTAAAAAAATTCACAGATTAATTACAAAAGCTTCCTGCTATCATATAAATCCAAAAACAAAATGCAAAACAAAAGTAAAGAGTACGTTTTTCTTAATAAACAGAGATACATCATACCATTATTTTTTCACATGATCACAATTCCAAAAAATGTGGGGTACTGTTTCCAAATGCAAAGAGCAAAAAGAACAACATTACAACAGTATCTTTCTTAAACTTACTAAGGAAATGTTTGACAGGGTAGCATTTGTGTATTATCTTAAAAGAAATCTCTTTTACCTTGTTTGTAATAAAAAACTTATGAGGTAATAACCAAACACTTACCCAATCAATGTCCTGGACAAATGTAGTCCAATAAACAGTGGAGCAAGACTTAATAACAACCTCCATATAGAAAGAGAGAACGAATAGATTTGTTTTTTGCTTTTGGACTGTGAAAAATTACCTGTGATTTTACCACATACTGTATCAGTTGGGTCAATTACGGTCATATCAACCGGTGACAACATATCTCTACATAAGGAAATAATACCAGAATTGACTGCAGAGAATACAAGAGAGAATTCCTTGGGAGTCACAGGAAAATTAAAATGCATAAGAAACTCGTCATATGTCATAAGATATCCCTGAGTGTTAAACAAATGACGAACTAAAACAATACCTTTATCAAACCAACTAAAAAAAAAAAAAAAAAAAAAAAAAAAAAAAATGTTTGTGTTTATACAAAATACAATGATTATTCCAAATAAAAATAACATTGTGGAGAGAAGCTGTGCTTGTAGATCAATTTCCAAGCCAACTCACTACACATTACGACACGAGATTGGAGATAGATGTTTGTTTGTTTTTTTCAATACAAACCATTATGTTATTATATTTCTGCATAAACATAAATCACTAGACAGGTAATTACCATAACCTAATTAACATTTTTATCCCTGAATTTTTGCACGTATATGTAACAAGAAAATGCTGCTGTTCATGAATACCAGTAGTTGAGTTATAAAATAATGACATTGTGTTGTCACCAGAAATAGTCATCTGAGTCCAAATGTGTGAGCCAGTGTCTTTTACTGTTCTTACAAGCGCCCAGATTCATGTACACCATATACTGATTCACAAGCTCACGAGTTAGGAAGCTGAGCTGACGATCCCAAAATATCATGGCTATGTCCTGTGTTGAGGAAACATCATCTTAATGCATAAACAAACCTGTATGACTTTAGCAACATGGGATAGTCATAAAGGGAGATTATTAATTGTCACCATTTCACCCTGTTTGGATTCCTGTTTTGCACCATTTCCCACCACTAGTTTGTCACCATAGTTACTGATCACCTTCATCATCACTATCAGCTGTGCTCCACCTCGTTTGTCAGTGTATTAAAGTCTTGTGTTTTCAGTTCATCTTTGTCCGGTATGGTTGTGTCTCGTGTTTGCCAGTTTGTGGAGTTATTAAAGACTGTTCTACCCTTTATCTTCCTCTTTGTGCATATTGTCACTTTTTTTTACTTAAATCATCTAAAAATTAATTTTGTAAATTTTTGAGACTGCAATATGTTACCTTCAAATCTGACAGACATGGACTAAAAGGAGACTAAAGTTTTGAATTCATTCATTATTCAAATAGGAATTTTTGGTAACACTATTTTAGGGTTCAATTCTCACTTTTAATTAGTTGCTTTATATATTAGCTGCATATTACTAGTATATTGGCTGTTTATTAGTGCTTATAAAGCACATATTAATGCCTTATTCTACATGACCATATTCTACATCCCTTAATCATACCCAATACCTGAACTTAAACACAACAAAAACTACCTTACTAACTATTAATAAGCAGTAAATTAAGAGTTCATGGAGTCAAAAGTTGTATTTGATAGTGAATATGTGTTTCCCATTACTGAAGTGTTTCCGTTTTTTTTAGTCAGAAGATGGAAATGTGTTTTTTTCTGTATGTTTCATCATCTGGTTCAGATGAGCAGCAGATCATCCAGAAGAGAATGAAGAAGATTCAAGAGATCAAACACTCAGTAAAGCTGAGAAAAGTTAAATATAAAGATAAAATTAAAATAAAAGAGACCCTTCAGTAAAATCACAAAAAAAGAAAGAAAGAGCTCACAAAAGGGAAAAAGCTCTGATGTAGATACTGGAGGAGCTGAAAACGATGAGTAGCCCTGATACCTCCAGAGATGATCATTTCTGGTCCATACTGCCAGCAGGTGGCGCTATTGCACTGGTTTATAGCAGTACCTCAGTTTTTGAAATGAGCTCAGATTCAGAAGAAACTGGCATGAGTGAGAATAGCATGTTTAAAATATAAATGTGTTAAATGAAGGAGATAATGTCTGTCCATGCTAGATATTGATGGTATAATCACAGAAGTGAAGAGAGAGGCGGTGTCAATGAAGTAAAGCTGAAGACGAGAAACTACAAGCTGAATGGAGAGGTTTGTACAGGATGAAGATTCACTTCATCCCCTAATTATTGTATTTGTCTGACTTTACAGTATTTAATTTCTTTCTTCTTTTATAAATTGATTAAAGTTACAATAGCCTATGTAAGAATTTTGCAGTTAAATATCCAAAAACCACTAGGCCAGTGTTATATATTTTGTTCACTTGAGTACTTACAATATCCCAAATGTTTCCAACTATTAGTAAATTGTGAGAAAATTGTAATTTTAGCCAAGGCTCAGGGACGTGTGAGGAGTCGCCTGTCAATAGCGTCATACCCACATTACCCTCGGTTTCCGCTTTGATTTTGTAGAAACCATGGAAACACCAAAGACACTTTAATATTTACATGTTTTAATAGACAAGGGAACAACTGTTTGGATACATTTATAGATAGAAAACTAATTATTGTTATATAGCTCAACACGTTTAGTCTTATTGTTTAAATCTAATTTTCTTGATTTTTTTTGCGAGTACCATGCTTTACCATGCCTCAGAGAAAAACACTATTTTGTGAAGTAGCTAAAATAGCATAATCAGATGCAGCTTTATTTTTAACAACAGTAATACAGCATTTTCTCCATCATACAATACGCTTTAAAATTAATTGCATGCCATTTATCAACACAATCATCCAGCATTTAATATGATATTGTAAAATGGATCTATCTTACTGCAGTGTGTAACAGTGTCTCACAGCAGCCGCCGAGCGAACGCACAGAGTAACGTTATAACATCATTTTCAACACTCTCAAATGTATCTAATGTGATAAACAGAGCTGCGTTTCCTCATACTCATGACCGGAAAAGCGGAAGCGGCACCGGCGACTGTGTCATAATAAAAGTCCTGCTGCTCGTGAGGCGTGTGTTGATCAGTCGCTCCAGCTCCTCGTTCAGCTCCACAACACTCGCTCCTGCTCTGCTTCATACTACAGTAACGTTAATAATCACATCCATGAACATGATTTCTTCCCGAGTCCTATCCCGATTGTTTTCTACCGGCTGTGAGGTGAAAACCTAAGATTCTGCACTCAAACACTCATCAAGCTGTGCCTTTGTTTTCATCTGGATCAACATGCACATTGCACAATTTCTATATCCTAATTATTGTTAATGTAATTCATTTTTCAGGAGCTCATTGCTTCTACATTCAGTTAAACTGCTAATAGTGATTGTAAATTAATTGCCTAAATTATTACATTATTTGCTAACTGCATTCTTTAAATTGTAATGTTGACATGCAGTCTCTGTAAAGCTGCTTTGAAATGATATGTATCGTGAAAAGCGCTATACAAATAAATGTGAATTGAATTGAATTGAATTTTGAATAGGCCTCTAGCGACCACTAATGGCAAACAATTTACATATTGTAGCTTTAATTGATAAAATTCGCAATTCTCACAATTCAAACTTCTACCTCAGTTCTAAACTGGTTTTGGATCTGATTATAAATGCAGTGGTGGAACAACACTGTACCAAACTTGTTGAAGGGGTCATGAACTGCGTTGTGTTATTGCTTAATAATGTTTCCTGGGGTGCACTTATAATTTAAGTATTTTTTTTTTTTACATCAAATAAATTCATAATTTAGAAATAAAAGGCATTTTTCCTACCCTGATTTTAGCCTCTGGTTTGAACGCTCTGTTTTAAGGGGCGTGTCTGCTGTGAGACTGCAGTGTAAACGCCCACTGCTGTGATTGGCTGACATCTTTCCATTTGAAATGGCTAAGTATTCATGGGTTTCAGGCATGTGACTTTTTTGCTACAGCCGCAATCTTTAGGACCTACGCATAGCGTTTCTGTTAGATTAATCAGCTCCCTAGGTCGTGAATCAGCATATCATGAAAATGAATGTGGCCGACTCCCTGATCAGTGCCATTGTTTAATGATGTACGCATTGTTGAAAAATCTCTCGGCTTCCGTATCCCGAAGGAAGTGCATTGATTGGTGTGCTCTTGCTCTGGGTGATGTGTGTGTGTGTGTGTGTGTGCACACTTATCAGGGAGAAGTGCCTATACAAGGAATTCCACTGTTTATTACGTAATAAAGGGCCGTGCTTGAAAAAAATTCTGCGAGACATGTCCACAACCGGAACTTATATATTTGGCACAGAAATACTCTGTCATATGTTCAACTCGTATTTTCAAACTTTGCCCATGTTTAGCATGAGAATCCAACTCTTTAACAGTGTAAATAAGTCAGAATACATGAAATAGCATTAGATATCCCCATGTAATAACAAGTAAGAAATGTATGTGCATAAATGTGTGTGTGTGTGTGTGTGTGTGTGTGTGTGTGTCTTCAACTTCTGGTTGTGTGTGAGAGTGTCAGTGTGTCCAAGAACTACTCCTTGTTTTGTCTAGGCATCTACATGATGTGCACATAATGGAAAAAGCCCAAGACTGTTATTTAACAGTCTCCTTGGTGATCAGAAATCAATAACAGGAATTTAACTGTATATATAATTATTTTCTGTCTAACCAACTCGGATAGTGTATGAAATATTATATTAATAGATTATCCAAATTTTATAAGCATGGATGTGTCTGCCACCACATACTGCTTTAACGGTGCATTTTGCCTTGCGTTCATCATAAATTACTGAAATACCCAAGTGATAATTTCTTCCCCAAAAGGCGGACATGAGCTTGAAAAAAAAAAAAAACAGTGCAGATTTACTGTGCATGTTCTCAAGACTGTCGCTATTGAAACAAATATGCTAAAATGCAATCCCGTGCAAATATGAGCTTCTCTGCTGTTTTTTGTGAAATGTATTTCTTATTATTCATTATTTAAGTATGTGTGGAATGGAAAAACGTGCTCTGTGTTAACGGCCCCATATTTATTTGTTAATGATGTCATCATCATACACTTTCTGCTGCCCGTAGTCACTTGCAAACTTTGCTGTCTTTATTGCAGATGAAGCTGTTTATATGTATTTGTGAAATAAACGCATGTTTCCGACATTTAAGTGCGGAAAAAAAAAACTTTTCATTCATTAAAGTACTACTTATTTCAGTGCCTGTATGTACAATGATGATCAACATAAGCTTATTCTTTTTAAATATCAAAGTCTATTTTTTCAGTTTTATTTTGATAAATATGACATGCATAATAATAAAAACTGTGTTTAATATAATACTATTTCTACATGAAGACTCTTAATGTTGTAAAAACAGACTCATGTACATGGCATTTTTACCATAGTAAAATAACATCATCATTCATCTCTTTATTGCAGAACAAGATCGTCGCATACAAAAATATACAGAGGATTTACAACAGTACTCATTATTACAGCATTAAATGAACAAAATCAAATTATTTCTACAGGGAATAACATTAAATTAACACATCTGTTTTGTATTTTCAATACTTCTTACAAATTATACAATCTTAATATATTCATAGTATATTGCTTGTGTGTTCGGAAGACTAATTAATTTGTAATGTACTTAAATCACAAATAAAGTGTACTTACAACACAAATAAAGTATACTTATAACACAAAGTATATTTATAACACAAATAAAATATACTTATAACAAATAAAGTATAGTTATAACACAAAATAAGTACACTTTAATATCACTAATCAAGCATGCAATTAGTCCCTACACAGACATGAACTTAAAGTGTACTAAGTATACTTGTCAAGTCCTGCTCTTGTTCAACTTCCAAAGGACACAAGGACAACTCAAATTTCCACTCAAACACTTTTAATTTTCTTTTTGGCTTTGTCAGTTGATTTAGTAAATTAGGTTGTAAACCTTTAAAGACAGAGAAATAAATGTTACCATTTTAACTAAACATTTTAAATAAACAGTTTCATATGTTTTAGTAAAGTTTTAACATTAAACTTGTATAAAATACAAAAGAATAGTACATTTACATTTTTCTTTTCCAAACTCAAAATGAAATTTAGCACAAACTCATTTAAACACAAAATCAATTAAGTCAATGCTGCAAAGTGTTTAACCAATCTACAGAGCAGTTAAACATATTTGAACATATTAAGCAGCATTTTAAACATCATGAAATTAAATAAAACATTTCACCAACCATTGGCGTCTTTGGACTGAATCTTTGAGTGAACTTGGAGTGTCTTCTCTCTGAAGTTCCTTTGTTTAAATGAATGAGAACCTCCATGTTTTTACAGGTGCTCTCAATCAGTGTCAGCCAGTTTGCTGCTGCTGGTGCACTCTGGGAAGTGTAGTTTTTTGAAACCCATTCCTGAGATTTAGCTCAACACCTCCCACTTGAGCTCCTGGTTTTTCAAAATCCAGAGAGGTCACACAAGCCCTTGGTCCTTTGCTTGTTCTTCAATGGGAAGTAGAATAACAAGCCGTCTGACATCTCTATGAAGAATTGCGGCTGGAATTTTGGTTTGAAGCCTCTTGGTTCTTTCACTATTTGCTCTTGTGGGCCCTTCTTTGCCATTTGCCTTTGTGATGTGAACAGGATAGCTGGGAAAAGTCTTCACAAGCACATCTCTTACGATGCCTTTGCTGTCAGCATTGACACTGACCACTCTAGCCAACTTGTACTGTCCTCTCAGGGCATTTTGGTCAGCCAACCAGACCACATCTCCAACCGCAACATTTCGCTCTTTCGTGTGCCATTTGCTTCTTATGAATAGATTTGGTCCAGCCAATTGGCTCCACTTCTTCCAGAAATTGCTTACCTCTGCTTGAATATGTTTAAGTCTTTTGTAAGGGTAGCCATCGAACTGGAAATCTCCAGGGTCTCCCTTTGGATTGGCACGTCCTAAAAGCAGAGAATTCGGGGTGATGTACTCTACACAGTCTTCTCTGCTTTGAGTTCTTGCATCGATGGGTCTCTCATTTGCAAGGTTGGCTACCATGAAGAGAAAAGTTTGGAATTCTCCCCATGTGAAAACTCCATCTCCACCAAGGTTGCTCAATGCCCGCTTCACTACTTTGACAGCTGCCTCTGCTGCTCCATTCCTATGGGGAGAGTCTGCAGGGTGGATCTTCCACGACCATTCCGTACCATGCTTGGCAGCTGTGTCTTCAAGTTCAGATTTGTTTAGTCGGTCAAGAAATTTGTGAAGCTTCTCTAGAGCAGGTTTGGCTCCCACAAAGTTAGTGCCAGGGTCTGACCAGAGTTTCCTGGGGTGTCCTCTCAGTGAAGTGAACCTTTGATAGGCTAGCAGGAATCCTTCAGATGACATGTCACTCACCACTTCAGTGTGTATGGCCCGGGAAGCCATGCAGCAGAAGACTATTCCCCATACTCTGAGTCTAGTTCTCTTCTTGACCTCATCTTTCACTTCATAAGGGCCGAACAGGTCCATGGTGGTGAATTCAAAAGGTGCAGCTGGGGCTGTTCGCTCTAGAGGCAGGTCAGCCATGATTTGTTGACACTGTTTTGCTTTGTTTTTCCTGCAAATCACACAGCTATCAACCATTTTCTTGGCAAGTCTCCGGCCTTTTATTACCCAGGCTTTCTTCCTCATCCGGAGAAGAGTTCCTGCCACTCCCTCGTGGTTTACTTTGTGGGATTCTTGTGCCAGCAATGTAGACACCCATGCTTCAAATGGTAAAACTGGCACTGCTGTTTTATCTTCGTTGAAGGTCTGAATTCTGCCTCCACAAACTAGAAGTCCCGACTTCACATCTTTGTATACTACCAGTCTGCTTAGAGTTGTGTCTGAAAAAGTTGTTCCTTCTTGAGCTGCGAGGAAGAGGTCTTTGAGTGCATCTTCATGTTCTTTGACAGTCAGCACAGCTTGCTTGGGTGATGTTACCTCCCACTTTGACTGTTTAGGGGCCCGGTGCTTCCTCTTCAGCCATTGCTTGGCAGCTAGACAAACCCAGGCAATGACTCTCACCAGTTTGGACAGGCTACTGAATCTTCGTACTTCCACAAGATCCTTAACCCAGCCAGTGGGCTTACTTCTTAGAGGAAGAGTTGGGTTTACTACAGGTTTTTCCTCTTGAGTTTCACTCTTTGGACTTTCCTTAGTGGCTTGTAGTACTTCTTTTTGCTGACCCCTTCTTGCTTGAGCTCTTGTTAATGCACCTGAGAATGCCTTCCTCTGGAGCTTGTTTACACTCTCCCTGGCATTAGCTGCAACCTCTCCAGCTGATTTTATAGGCCACTCCTTCACTGGCCACTTAAGGAACTCTGGTCCATTTTGCCATGTGGAATTCTCCTTCAAATCTTCAGGAGCGCCCCCTCTTGTTATGATGTCAGCTATATTTAGATCTCCACTAATCCACCACCAGTCTTGCACTGGTCCAGCCTTCTGGATTTCACCCACTCTATTTGCAAAGAAGGTTTTGTACCCATAACTGACTCTTTGAATGGCTCCCAAGACCGTTTGACTGTCGAGTAGATGGAACCATCTCTCAATCTTCATTCGAGCATGCTTTTCCACATACTTTCTGATCCTGGCTGCAAAGACAGCACCACAGATCTCAGCTTTTACAGCTTCTCCCTTCTGATCCAGGGGTGTCAGCTTGGCTTTTGATTCAACGAATCGAACTTCAGTGCCTTGACTTGTCTTCCATCTTAAGTACATCACAGCTCCAAAGGTTTTGTCACTTCCATCAGAGAATGTAATGCCCCAAGGTTTCCCTACCCAGCCAGCTGGTGTGAGACTCCTGTGGAATTTCACCTGCCCAAGCTGCACATATTCTTCAAACAGCTGTATGGCTTCTTCTCTGAGCCTTTCTGAGAGAGGTTGGTCCCAGGTTTCTTGGGTTAGTTTCCCACCCCCTCCCTCTTGGAATGCTTTTCTAACAAGTATTGCTCCCTTCTGTTTGGCAGGTGTAACTAAACCAATTGGGTCGTACAGTCCAGCTACTTGACTTAAGAGAGCTCTCCTAGTCAGTGGATTAGGTGTCTCAGTTCTCACCTCCTCCTTGAGAAGATCTTTTCCAACTCTCATCTTCTTCTTTCTTTTGGAAAAGTTAACTGAGGTTAACATATAGAGCTTGTCTTCATCCACTTGGTAGCCGATGCCCAAGGCTTTGTTGTCTTCGTCCCTCATTTGATTTGGAAGAATTAAGGTGGTTTTACCTTTCTTTGTTAGAACCTCCGCCTCCATTCCTTGCCTCCCACTTTGCCCTGACCGGACCCATGGCTTGAGAAAGAAACCTCCAGCTTTCAAGATCTCTTCAACATTTGCTGTGATTTTTTCAAGTCTATCCAGGTCATTTTGGGAGGTTAAGAGGTCATCCACATAACTGTCCTCTTCAATGACTTTGCGCTCATCCTCCAAATGAATAAAGTTGGGCAGCCGTGCTGTTTCCCTCATAGCCAACTGAGCAATGCAACCAGCAGGTCTGTCCCCAATGTTGACTCTGGTAATTGCATATTCACTTATCTCTTCATCTGGGCTGTCCCTCCAGAGAAACCTGTGAAGATGCATCTCACGCTCCTCCAGCCATACAGAGTTGTACATCTTTTTGATGTCTCCTAGAGATGCATGCATCCCTTCTCTGAACCTCAACAGGACAGCTCTGATAGGGTTGAGAACGTCTGGTCCCTTCAGAAGAAGATCATTCATACTCACACCTCTGTATTTCTGGCTACTATTCCATACAATACGAACTGGTGTTGTCACCGAATGAGGGTTTGGCGCCACCAGGTGGCTTACGTACCACACTGGTCCGTTCCACTTGTCCATGATTTTGTTGGTGAGTTTTATGGCTGCGCCTCGTTCGACCATTTCATGGATCTGGGTAGCATATGCGACTTTCCAATCTGGCTCTCTGCTTAGTTGCTTTTCCATCCTTAAGAAACAAGCCTGGACTGCACCTTTGTTGTTTGGGAGAGAGGTTGGATTTACTGTCCAAGGATACTTTGCATCCCAATGTGGAGCTGGTGTGTGATCATCCCCCTTCTTGTAGGTGAGGCCTCCTTTAATGATCTCAAGCTCCCTCTCCTCTGCCAGGGTCATTTCTTTTCCTCCTGGTGGACAGTTTCCACATTTGCATCCTCCGCATCTTGGCTCACATGCAGCTCCGATGCTGTCCCAGTGCCACCACTCAAGGAACTCACGGTTACTAGCAGCTGTAATTTTGGCCTGAGCCACATCCTCCTGCTGTAGCTGTGCAGCTGTGTCAGTTGTTAGACCTGTAATTTCTTGATATTTGACAGCTGCTGTCCTCATGGAGCGAGCAAAGTGTGTTTTGGACTCATATGCTGCAACCTCCACTTCTTCAAACAACTCAGGATGTGCTCCACCCACTGTCTTCCCCAAAGGACCCTCCCACAAGACGAGGTCTCCGATGATTTTTACCCTCTGGGGAGCGAGTCTTCCCTCTCGGTGGCTAATGAGAAGTTCAACCTCTTCTGGTCTTTCCAATTCTTTAAGTTTGACTTCTGGGAAGAATTTTTTCAACTTCTCAGGTTCAATTACTTGATGCACTCTGGCGATTTCATCCAAGCCGTAGCAGACCATTTCATGAGCCCTCTCTGTTCCTTTAGGAGTCTTGACTCTGACCTTGAGGAGATACCTTTGTGTGTTCACCTCCATGGTCATTCCACCAACCCCATGCACAACTAAAGTTATCTTCTCATTTCTTAACTTCAGTCTTTCAGCAGCCTTATGGGTAATGTAGTTTGTGTCTGAAGCAAGGTCAATTAAAGTCCCAATCTTCTGCCCTGCGTTTGCAGTGACTCGCATCAACATCATGATGACAGGAAGTTCAGAGAGCCCATTTCTCTGCAGTAGCTCAGACTGGCCTGAAGCATCGAGTGTCACTGCGGTTTTGTTGGTGTTGGTGAAAGCCTTTCTGCATCGATCTGCCATTTCTGGGGAAAGTTCAGACAAGAACTCCTCTTGTTCCTCTGTTAGTTTGCTTTCACATTTGCTGTCTTTTCCACTCTTTCTCTCTTCCCCTCTTTTGACTTCTCCTTTTGGGCAGAGGAAAAAATGGTGGTCTGGGGCACCACCTTCCCTTTTACAATCTTTATTTCTGCATAGGAAAGTGTCTCTGCAGTATCCATCTCCATCATGGCATACAAGACATTTTCTGCATGCTCCCAGATTTCTCAATACAGCTTTCTTTTCAGGTAGCTTAAGTCTTTTGAACTTTCTACAGAAAAAGATTTTGTTGTTGTGCCCACTATCACCACAGACACCACATACCTCATCAAGCTCTTCTTTCTTAGTAGTTTTTGTTGAGGCAATCTTTCTGTCATATTTCTTGTCTAAACGATCTGGTTTCTCCATCTTCTCCACAGTTCTGAGCTGTTCGAGTCTCTCTAGTATTTCTTCTTGACTTTTAAGGAACTTCAAGAGCATGTCAAAGTGGTTATCTGATGTGACATTGTTTCTAGGTTCAACCATGAACATCAACCAGTCTCTTTTAATAAAGTCAGGCAACTTGCTTTCAATGGATTTAATTACCAGTGGGTTCTTTATGGCTCCAGAGTTTCCTAATTCCGTGAGATCTGCTAGGGCCTTCTCCACTGACTGTATGACGTCAATGACCTTTCTTGGCTGGTTCCCCTTCACATGTGGCATCTTCTCCAGCTCTTCAAGGATTTCCACAGTGATGGTTGACTTGTTGCCATATCTGTTCTCCAGGACTCTGAACATGTCATTGGCAGTGGTGTATGTTGAAAGTCTAAGGTCTTTTGAGATTTTGACATCCACACTCTCCAAGAGTTGAATTTTCTTAACTTCAGTTGATCCGGATGGTTCTCCCTGCTTTTGCAGGCTTTCCCAGTCTTTCCTCCATCTGTGATATTCTCTCTTGCTCCCATTGAAGATAGGTAGAGTGGTTGGCTTGATTCTCACTATTGGTGTGGATGCTGCTGGTTGGGGTAGTACTTTCACTCCTGTGCCTTGCTCATTGATCGTCCGTGCAGTGGCAAATTCAGCTCTCCTTAATTCAAGCCTGTAGTAGGATGCTCTTACGTCTTTGACTCTTCCATCTAATTCATCCTTTAATTCCACAGGGATCCATCTCTCCCATGTTGACATTGCTGAGATAGCCTCTTTTATTCTCTTTTCCAAGAGGGTGAGGTGCACTTCATAGCCCTCCAAATTGGCACTTTCCACATGTACATCAGCCGCTCTATCATTGGCTTTTTCTGCTTCTAGGATTGCCACAAGAAGTTCACTTCTTCCATACCTCGACCACAGGTTTGTTTGAACAATGTCCCTTATCTCTGCCAACTTTGTTTCTCCTTCTTTTACAGATCTATCAATGTCGGCCTCTTGCTGTTCGTCAAGACCTGCTTCTTTATCCTCAGTCTTGATGTCAGCCTCCAGTCCAATCCTGTAGTCATCATTGGCATCGAGCATCTTTCTGAAACAGTTTGAAAGCTTGGTGAATTCCTCCCTTAATTCCACTTGAAGCATGCTGCTTGCTCCTCTTGAAATGAAGTTAGCTTGTCTGGTGAAGTTGCTTTTTGCAGTGGTCCTCTCCTTTTTGAGCTGCTGGACCGACTTCCCCAGGACATCTTCCGCCATCTTGACTTCCTCTGCGTCAACAGCTTATTTCTGGATCTGAAGCCGTTTATCCTCAGGGCCAGGCCGCTCCGCGTGGTTTACAACTGTCAAGTCCTGCTCTTGTTCAACTTCCAAAGGACACAAGGACAACTCAAATTTCCACTCAAACACTTTTAATTTTCTTTTTGGCTTTGTCAGTTGATTTAGTAAATTAGGTTGTAAACCTTTAAAGACAGAGAAATAAATGTTACCATTTTAACTAAACATTTTAAATAAACAGTTTCATATGTTTTAGTAAAGTTTTAACATTAAACTTGTATAAAATACAAAAGAATAGTACATTTACATTTTTCTTTTCCAAACTCAAAATGAAATTTAGCACAAACTCATTTAAACACAAAATCAATTAAGTCAATGCTGCAAAGTGTTTAACCAATCTACAGAGCAGTTAAACATATTTGAACATATTAAGCAGCATTTTAAACATCATGAAATTAAATAAAACATTTCACCAACCATTGGCGTCTTTGGACTGAATCTTTGAGTGAACTTGGAGTGTCTTCTCTCTGAAGTTCCTTTGTTTAAATGAATGAGAACCTCCATGTTTTTACAGGTGCTCTCAATCAGTGTCAGCCAGTTTGCTGCTGCTGGTGCACTCTGGGAAGTGTAGTTTTTTGAAACCCATTCCTGAGATTTAGCTCAACAATACTTGAAGCTGTTCCAATTTAGCTCACAAAAGTACACTAAACATACTTAAAGTTGTGTTTTATACAACTTAATTACAACTAAAATATACTTAGTACAAAATTAGTTGTTTCAAAATAGCACACTTTAAGTTAACTAATCATTAACACACTTGAAATATACTGATATACAGGGAATTAAATTATCACATACTTCCGTTTTGTATTTTCAATACACTTCTTACAAATTACACAATCTTAATATATTGCAGTTTTTGTAAACTGGTATAATGTAAAATGATCTAAAATCCATTGCTTTGTGGATAGGCGGAAGTTAACTGACGTCATTGTGAAAAGGGCCTATTGAGAAACAGCCATAGAGACAGAGCGCATTTATGCCACGCCCACACCGGGGGGGAAACAATCCAACCGTCTCCATTGACTTTGTATTGCGTTAGGCTGCCTCCTGCCTGACTTATAACAAAAAACAGAACAATGACTAAAAGCTGCTATGTGACAAGGTGTACAGCAAACAAGCTAAAAAAACAGAACTAAGTTTTTATAAGCTACCGAACCGTAAAAGCCAGCCTTTAAGGAGACAAAAGTGGATACAGGCAATAAGACGTGAAGCATCAGCAGGAAGAATGGGTAAATTTTGGGATCCCGACACTCAGTATGCCTCAGCATGTCTACGTGTGCAGTAAACATTTAGTCACTGTTAAGTCAAATATCCAAATGTCAGTTTTATATATTATATTTCCTGTCGCTGATTACGTTCCCCTCCAGTGGACATAGTTCTCATAGTAATATAACATGTCACGCTCTGTCTCAATCGCCTGTATCCACTTTTTAGTCCTTAAACACTCATTTTTTGGGTCGACAGCTTATAAAAACTTCTGGGTTTTTTAGCTTGTTTGCTGTGCACCTTGTCACACAGCAGCTTTTAGACATTGTTCTGTTTTTTGTTATAAGTCAGAAATGACAAGGAGGCAGCCTCATGCAATACAAAGTCAATGGAGACGGTTGGATTATTTTCCCCCCCGGTGGGCATGGTTTTGAGATTATGACGCGTGTCACTCTGTCTCTATAGTAGATAAAATAAAAATAGCAAATTAAATACTAAGTAGTGAACAGTACTTTTATTTATTTATCATTTAACGCCATATCAGCGTCAAAGACTATATTCATGGCAAACTCAAGAGTAATAAAATTTACAATAATCATAATGAAAATATCTTTTCAAAAAAACTCAAGAATTTCAACAATAATGTAATGGACAGTGCAATCACATAATAACAAAAGTTGCATATTAATATAACAATATAATATATAATAATAAATATCACATATAATATATAATATATTACATATAAAAGAAAATATATTACATAATATATTACATATAAAATAGAATATATAACATAATATAATACATATAATATAGAATATATTACATAATATATTACATATAGTATACAACATATTACATAATGTATTACATATAATATATAAGAGGTCTCTTGGAAATGCAGAGCACAGTCCTGACAGGCTTTCTTTATCCCTCCTTGAGGTTTGTGTTGTCCTGGTTCCACTGGCTAAAATGGGGAAAAATATAAATGAACCATAATTAGATGACAGACAATCAAACCACCTGCTCTTCAGAGATGAGTCGGTTTAGGTCTGTCTGTACTTCTGACAGTCTGAGCTGTCCTGTCAAATTCCTCTGGTTTCATTGCATGGAAGACTCACTTATGATTTAGATTAGTTCATAATATAAACTATAATATAATCTAATCTCAGCCTTCATAAGAATCAGGTAAACTTTATATTATTTGTTATAAAGTCTCAGTTTTCATAGCTAATTTGCGTAATCGCGGTCCGGTCGTCACAACACCGGCAATGCTTTCCAGCAGCAGTGCATATAGACCTATTTTGTGTTTGCAAATAGCGATGATGTTTTTTGTGGGTGGAGCCTACCTAAAAACCTACCTTAAAAGTTAAAAGTTATCTATGTAAAATGTTATAGATTTAAATATTACTTAAATATTACTTCATGCTGTAATGGCTATGTATGCGTCACAGACACGCCAGGCTCCACCGTCACCCAATCACAGCGCACTCCCTCACCCGAGTACTGATCATGCGCACCTGCACCTCATCATCACCCTCATCAACGGCAGTATAAAGGACTCTCACACACACACTCACTGTCTGGTCTCGTTAGCATCTAGATCTTACCTGTATGCTTACCTTAAGGACTCCAGTCAACTACTTACTTACTGTCTCCAGCGTGCTTCCTGTTCTCCCTCTGTGTGCTCCGTCTTCGTGCATGTTCTCCAACGTCATCTCTGCTCCTGGATATCATCATTCTTCCAGCTCCACTTGCCTACGACCAAAAGGACAGTATTACCATTCTCATTATCATGATTCACTTGAAGATTTGCCATTTACTCACCTGCTTCACTGTTGCTCATCTGGTTGTGAAATAAACATCTTATATTACTTCCTGTGTCTCCGACCATCTGTATTGTGACAGAAGACCAGACCATAACTGAAGTACGCCAGCATGAGCAACCCGGATCCTTTTCAAGAGCTTGTCGACGCTATGCAATCACTTCCGCACACACCATCACCACTCCTTCACCGCCAGTATACGCCAGTCCCATGGCTAAACCGGCGCCTTTCTCAGGTTCGGCGGAGGACTGCAACGGATTCATTCTGCAGTGCTCGCTGGTCCTGGAGATGTAACCGCACCTGTACCCGGATGATCACTCGAAAGTGGCGTTTATCATCTCACAGTTAAACAGCAAGGCGCTTCGATGGGCTGAAACTCTCTGGACACAAAAGAATGCTGTAACCCAGTCACTCACCAGTTTCATCACCCATTTCAAGGAAGTTTTCAGAAAACCTGCATGGGATTCATCAATTGTTGAGCAACTTTATCATTTAAAGAAAGGATCAATGGCTGTGAATGAATATGCTCTTCAGTTTAGGACGCTTACAGCTGCCAGTGGATGGTACGAACAGTCGTTACTCACCACCTATCGTCAAGGGTTAGATTCACGCATGCGGTTGCATCTCGCTACATATGAGGATACCATCAGGCTTGAACGCTTCATCCAACTATCCATACGCTTCGCCACTTGTATGCAGTCGTGTCTCGAAGAGCACCAGGGCCAGCTACAGTTTCCAACATCCCTCCGCCGACCTGAATCCGTCAGCCCTCCAGAACCAGCCAACGAACCCATGCAACTGGATAACAATTGGCTGACACCCACTGAGCGGCAGAGGCAGCTGACCCTGAAGTTATGTTTATATTATGGATCTCCTGGGCATGTACTCTCCGCATGCCCCATTCGTCCTCCTCGTCCCATGGTGAGTGATTCTTTCTCCTATGAATTCTATGAAGCTACTCACAATTATCGTCAACCTGATGTTGATGTTTCTATTCCAGTCAATGCCCTCCTCGACTCTGGGTCAGCCGGCAACTTCATCTCCAGCGCCCTCTGCCACCAGTTCAAGCTCAAGACTGCTAATATGCCATCCATCTACCAGATCCACTCAATAACTGGAAGACCTCTCAGCCAAAGAAAAGTCAATCACATTGTCGGACCCATTCAACTTCAACTTGGCATACTTCACGTTGAACAACTACATCTGCTGATTCTGGAGGAATCCACCTCTGACCTGATTCTAGGGCACCCATGGTTGGAGCAGCATAATCCTGTCATTTCCTGGAAAACCGGCGAGATCCTGAAGTGGGGCGACAACTGCTTCCCGAACTGTTTCTCGACTTTACCTCAGCCATCCTCTCCACATTTCAATCATCTATCTGTCTGTGCCACTTCCATCGAGAGTCCTGTCGAGAAACAGTCAGTTGACATCCCTCCTTATTACGCCCACTTCAGTGACATCTTCTGCCCGAAGAGAGCCTCCAAGCTGCCTCCACACTGGCCATGGGACTGTGCCATTGATCTGCTTCTGGGTGAGTCAGTGCCCCGTGGGAAGATCTACCTCTGTCACTACCGGAGGAGAAGGCCATGGAGGAATACATCAAGGAGGCGTTGGAGCAAGGTTACATCCGCCCGTCTACTTCCCCTGCTGCTTTGAGCTTTTTCTTTGTGGCTAAAAACGACGGAGGCTTGCGGCCTTGCATTGACTACCGGGCACTCAACAAAATTACAGTTAAGTTCCGTTATCCACTTCCTCTCTTCCCAGCTGCATTGGAACATCTCTGTGGTGCCACTGTTTTCTCCAAGTTGGACCTCCGCAGCGCTTACAATGTCCTCCAGATACGTGAGGGGAAGACGAGTGGAAGACCGCCTTTGTGACCCCTACTGGCCACTACGAATATCTCGTCATGCCGTATGGACTAGTCAACGCCCCCTCCGTATTCCAGGATTTCATCCATGAGGAGCATGGCCGAACATCGCCACCACGTCGCGGAGGTCCTGCAACGCCTGAGGGAGTTCCAGCTGTTCCTCAAGGCAGAGAAGTGCTCCTTCCATCAACCCTCAGTGCAGTTCCTTGGCTATAACATTGATAGCAGTGGCATTCGGATGGACGAGAGGAAGGTGGAAACCATCAAGAACTGGCCAGTACCTTCCACCGCTTCATACAGAACTATAGTATCATCTCCAGTCCACTCATGAACCTTCTCTGCAATAGGCCCAAGTCTCTGTCCTGGAATCCAGCAACCACCAACGTTTTCGAAACATTGAAAGAAGCCTTCACCACTGCTCCTCTCCTCGTTCACCCCGATCCAGACAAGCCTTTCATCGTGGAGGTTGACGCCTCTACCACCGGAGTTGGAGCAGTCCCTTCTTAGCAGCAGGGGAACCCAAGTAGACTCCATCCATGTGCCTTCTTCTCCCGCAAACTCAACCCGGCGGAGGTAAACTACGACATCGGCAACAGGGAACTTCTCGCCATCAAGTTGGCCTTGGAAGAGTGGAGACATTGGTTGGAGGGTGCTCAACATCCATTCCTAGTGCTGACAGATCACAAGAACCTAGATTATCTCAGAGATGCAAAAAGACTTGACCCAATACAAGCGTGATGGGCGCTTTTCTTCAATAGGTTCAATATTACCATTTCCTACCGTCCTGGTCCGAAGAACGTCAAGGCGGATGCTCTGTCTCGCCTCTACAATCCTGAAGAGAACACTGAAGAACATTAACCCATTCTGCCTGAGAAACTCATAGTAAGCCCTATCACCTGGACAGAAGAGACCTTGCCCTCCTCCAATGCTTCCACCAACACTCCGCCAGGTTGTCTACCAGGTTTGCTATACATCACCCAGACACGGCGCACTCCCCTCATCCACACCTCCCACACGTCACCGGGCACTGGCCACCCAGGGGTCAATAAAACCCTCTCACTGCTGAAAGAGTGCTTCTGGTGGCTGAACATGGCAGCTGATGTCAGAAGGTACGTGCAGGGATGTAAGGAATGCACCATTTCGAAGAGCCCTCGTCATCTTCCCTCTGGTAAACTCCATCCTCTGCCCGTTCCCAACAGACCCTGGTCACACCTAGGAGTGGACTTTATCACAGACTTACCTGCTTCCAATGACTGTACCTGTATATTGGTGATTGTTGACAGATTCTCTAAATCTGTTTGATTCCTTTAAAGGGACTGCCCACAGCCATGGAGACCACTGAACTCATGTTCAACCATATCTTCAGGTACTACGGGATCCCGGAGGACATCGTGCCGGACAGAGGGCCCCAATTCATCTCCAGGGTATGGAAAGCCTTCTTCTCTCTCCTAGGTGTGACCGTAAGCCTCTCCTCTGGGTACCATCCGCAGTCAAACGGCCAGATGGAGTAGAAGATCCAAGAGATCAGTCGCTTCCCCCGTACCTTCTGTCACGGCCACAAGGACTCTTGGAACCAGTTCCTGGTTTGGGCCGAGTACGCACAGAATTCCCAGCGGCAATCCACCACTGGTCTCACACCCTACCAGTGTGTACTTGGGTACCAACCCCCACTATCCCCCCTGGTCAGGGGAACCATCGGATGTACCATCAGTCGACCACTGGTTCTGAGAGAGAGAGAGGGTCTGGGACTCAACACATTATCAACTCCAACATGCACTGCACTTTGGCGTTCCAACGCTCCCAACTACCAGCCAGGACTACCGGCATGTCTTCTAGAGGTTGCTAACCATGGCTTTAACATACAGATCAACACTTTTCAAGATAATAAATACACGATTGAGACAATGAATGCATGTATTGACTCAGAATTTGCGTCTGAATAGTGCTCATTCCGTGGGTGTGGCCTCATTAGCGGGTAATGAGCTGAATCACGGACTTCTGACATGGCTCTCTTTTCACACAGATTACATAAACACAGAATGTTTGTTTTCGATTTGACTTACACGATTTAAAACCTGACATTTCAACGTGTCTTTAGACATAAGTGTATTTTTTTGATGATTAGTATCCACTAAGTTACAATTAATTTTCTGAGAACTATCAGATTGGACTTCGTTCAGAGGGAGACGAGAGATCACGCATCATGTTAGTTTTCTTTATTTTACAAAAAGCACAACTTTTTGTTTTTACTCTGAGTGTACACAAATAAAAGAAGACATTCTATAGTTTCAATTGATATATTACTTATGTCTCTATGACAAGAAATGACGGAGTATTTTAAGTCTGTTTTGCTGCAATGTGCACAATAAATAGCCACGCTTCCCTTGGAGGGCGGGGACAATAACAAAAGAAACAAAAGCCAGCTATCCAGTATGGAAATACACACAGACAATGACACGCCCCTACTGCGTGCTAGAATCTCTGAAAAACAAGCCGATTTCAACCTCAAAATGTACGCTTTTAAATATACCAATATTGCTATCTCAAACATGGAGAGGCTTCTTCGTGATCTCAACTAACAGATTCTGCAAAAAAACGAAAATCACCTATTTTGAAAAAAAAAACGCTTCTTTCTCATTTTGCTCGATAGTTGTGCTGCCGACTTGTGTCCCTGGTTTCCGTGACGGGTCATATATATATATATATTTATTTTTCTAGTCAGTGCTTCAAGTTTCCTAGGACTTAGTGTTGACAATGTTTTAATTATTTAATAACTTTATTACTGTTTCATTCTATTCAGTTACAGTGGCAGTTCACTAGGATTGGAAACAGTGTTTGTCCTGTAATATTGTACATGATGACCGATGAGACAGATGTTCACATACCTGTATGACATCAGGATGATCGTCAGTGTGTGAGAACTGCTCCAGCTCAGTGTTTCTCTTCTTTAGCTCAGTGATTTCCTGCTTCAGCTCTTTAATGAGATCTTCAGCCTGTTTCTCTGCTGCTTTCTGCTGTTCCTCCATCATCTTCACCTCAGTGTTTCTCTTCTCCTGCTCAGTGTTTCTTCTCTTCAGCTCAGTGATTTCCTGCTTCAGCTCTTTAATGAGATCTTCATCCTGTTTCTCTGCTGCTTTCTGCTGTTCCTCCATTATCATCAGTTCAGTGTTTCTTATCTTCAGCTCAGTGATTTCCTGCTGCAGCTTAATGAGATCTTCAGCCTGTTCCTTCATCTTCAGCTGCTCAGACTGACATTCCTAAATGGATTGGATCAGATCAGATCAGTGAAGAGCTCAACACTGGATGATTTCTCTTTATCTGTGTTCCCCACCCGCCAAGTTACATTAAAAGTTATATTTTTAAGCTGGTTTGCCTCTGCGTTCTTATAGCGCTCATCAATGTCAAAAGGACTGAGATGCCCAATCTAATCAAAGAAGACAGGCTTTACAGTCCACAGAAGCTGAGTGTGAATTTCAGCAAGGAGCTTCAGTTTCTAATGGTGAAAGAGTCACAAAGCTGCAGTTTTGGAGATGCTCTGACCCATTCGTCTAGCCATCACAATTTGGTCCTTGTCAAACTTGCTTGCAATGCCTACGCTTGCCCATTTTTCCTGCTTCTAACACATCAACTTTGAGGACAAAATGTTCACAACATTTGTAAAAACATTTGGGGCTTTACTGAAAACATTCGGAGCTCCAGCCCCTTTAGTCCACCCCTAGCACAACCCCTGGTTGAGACCATCATATAAATCAAGAAGCATCTGAAGACACAAGCACCAAACCACCCCACACTCCTAAACCAATGCACTTACACATATACACACACTTATACTCACAGTGTATTGTGTAGGCAAGATGATGATCAACGCTGCTATCAACAGGACACCCAGACCAATAATCATCCAGTTTGAAATATGAACGGTTCGAGATGAAGTTAGGAAACCATCATTGGAGGCGAGAGTCTGTAAAAAGAGGAAGATTCAGTTCAAGGAACACTTCTCAAAGAAAGATCACAAAAGTTGTATCAAATTGTGGCCCAAAGTGCAAGAAAACATGTTCTAAAGGAAAGCTATTCACTCAGTAATGCAGTGTTTCTCAACTGGTGGGTTGTAACTGTTTTGGGTTGGAGTGTGTCATCAAAGAAACGAAAAAAAAAAAAAAAAAAAAAAAAATTGATGCAAGACTTTTATTTTGAAAGACGTGCGTGATAAAAAAAAAACATGCAGGTATGATGTTCATTCTATTCATCAGGATCATTTACAAATGTTTTATTAAAAGTTCATGTTGGTATTGTGTATTTAACATGGTATCAACTAGTTTCTGTGACCCAAAATACCACTTTATTTTGCCTTTGAGTTAATTTCTATAGTTTGGATGACTGGTTGTCACAGTGCTCTGAGACTTGTGGGTAAGATCAATTGCAGCTTTTATTTAGGGATATCCAAAGAGAAGTACAATGCCAGGCAAAGGGTCAAAATCCATGAAAACAGTCCTCAAAAACAAGAAAACAAACCAGAGATAGTGCTCGGACATGCAGGTAACAATACACAAAACCTGACCAGAGTGAATACAGCTGAGTGCAATGAAGAGTAATGAGTCCGGGAAGTGGGTTATGGGAAATGGAGTCCATGATAGTAGCAATAGTCCGGGGTGGAGTGCCCTCTAGTGGCTATCAAGGGCACACCAGCAGGTGATCATGACTGTGGTGGGTCTATATTGTATTATGAAAACTAGTTTGGAACTGCTATTTTAATTATCTTACTTTATACTGTTTATTTATCCATTTTAGTGACATTCTAAAGTGGAGTGGTACTGTGTGTGTGTGTGTGTGTGTGTGTGTGTGTGTGTGTGTGTGTGTGTGTGTGTGTGTGTGTGTGTGTGTTTGTGACACATCAGGACACAAATTTGTATAATGACATGGGTTTGACGTATGTATTTCAAGGAGAGGACACTTATGAGGACATTACCCCATGTCCCCATTTTTCAAAAGGCTTATAAATCATACAGAATGAGTTTGTGAGAAAGTAAAAATGTGCACAGTTTCCTGTGATGGGTGTAGGGCAATAGGAGAGTGTTTGTGAGTGTGTGTGTGTGTGTGTGTGTGTGAGAGAGAGAGAGAGAGAGAGAGAGAGAGAGAGAGAGAACTTTTTTGGGGAAATAAATTAGTTAAAATTCCTAAAACTCTTGGTTGTGGCTTAATGACTGTGAGAAAATGTGTTTCCCACAGACAAACCAGTTGAGAAGCACTGCAGTAATGGACTCTGAATACTAGGTTTACAGTTATATATCAGATGGAAATAATCTGATAAAGCTGTTTAATAAAAGGAAATGAAAATTCTCTCTTCATCTATTGGCCTCATGTCACTTGAAACTTTTTAAAAAAATATTATGATGTTTAACTGTTACAACTGGCTCAAAATTGCAAATTTAACAAGAGGCAACAAAAATAATTTATTTAACAAATTGTTAAATTATAATTAATTTTAATATATTTTTCACTTACTTTTCTCGGCTTTACTGGAGGACTGGAGAACGCCATGACTGAAAAGATAAGTAATGACAATGTATCATCTACATTCAAATATACAAATCTAAAAGTTTTTTTTAAGCACAGGGTAAAAGTTTAGTTGGTTAGCACAGTCCACTTAACCCCTGCTGGCAAAGGCAGTAACTACACCATTCTATGGCCAATCTATGGCCATATGAGGCCGCTTCAGCACTGGCTTCATGGCCGGGTCCCGAGATGGGCGTGGCAACGCGGTACATTCCGTGTCCCCATGACAATGAACTGCCGTCATACCCTCACTCACGGAGTTCCCCTTGAACAAGTGTCCCGACACTGCATGCCCTTTGTACTTGGCTCCCCACCCGGTGGCAGAGGCATCGATGTAGACCCTACATCGATGCCTCTGCCACCAGGTGGGGAGCAAAGTACAAAGGGCATGCAGTGTCGGGTCTGTGGACGGGGCCTCAACTGCATTGGCATATCAATTGCATCAAGTTGCTAGTAGTACGTCTTGCACTGGGCCGCTTCAGGAAGCTGTTGTCAGACAAGCACGTACTGGTCCGCTCGGACAGCACTGCAACTGTTGTGTACATCAACCATCCGCTATTGCCGCACATCACGATGCAGTTGATGGTAAGTCTTTGGGGAAGCACGACTTGATTGTCAGGTTTCTGAGGGGGTGAGGAGACTGAATCCGCCTCGCCCTTCCTCTATACCCTCTTGGGATCTCTCCCTGGTACTTACATCTCTCCGGGGTCATCCCTTCGAGCCTTTGCAGTCAGTAGAGTTAAAAGTACTGTCCCTTAAGACCGTCCTCCTGGTTGCATTGGCCTCGGTTAAGAGGTTAGGGGACGTGCATGCATTTTCGGTTGACGAATCGTGCCTGGAATTCGGGCCCGGTGACTCACGTTATCCTGAGACCCCAGCCTGGATATGTGCCCAAGGTTCCAACTGCCTTCAGAGATCAGGTAGTGAACCTGCAAGCACTGCCTTCAGAGGAGGCAAAACCAGCTCTGGCTTTGCTCTGTCCTTCCACGCTCTGCACTTTAGGACCTCAGATAAGCTCTTTGTCTGTTATGGAGGCCAGCAAAAGGGAAAGGCTGTCTCCAAGCAAACAATGGCCCACTGGATAGTGGATGAAATCGCCTTGGCTTATCAGTCCCAAGGTGTGCCTTGCCCGCTCGCTTGAACCGGTATCTCATAACCCGTTCTAGTGTCGGCTTGCCCCCTTAGCAGAGCCAGCTCTGCTGTCACCTGTCAGATGAGTCTCCCCCTATCTCTAGGCTGGAGCCATCCCAGGGACTCCATATGCGTACTGCCCACGGCTAGTCCATACGTGTATTTTCATGTAATTCCTCCCCTGCAGAGTAAGTTGTGGCCTCTGCAGCATCCCCTATGGGTTCGCTTCCCCAGTATTGTCTAAGTCTTACTGTAGTGGGTCTTGCAGAACAGCAGTAGACTCTTTCACTGTAAGCTCGCCCCCTTCTCCGCCCCCCAGGTGTGCCGGGTGGCTGGAGCTTACGCTGTGGGGCTTTATTTGGGATCCCAATTCGTCTGTCTCTACTGACATACGTCGAATGCAACTGAAAAGTTAACATCTTGGTTACGTACGTAACCCTCGTTCCCTGAAGGAGGGAACAGAGACGTACATCCCGTCACCACAGTTCGCTGTAGTGCAGTCTCAGGTAGTCTCCTCAGTGAAAAACAGAGTGCGATTGCATCCGCTTCCATATTTATACCCACCTGGCGGGGGGCGGTGCGCATTATGCAAATAATGCATGCCAATTCCATTGGCTTGTTTAGTTTCACTCAAAGCTGATAGGGTTCTCTGGCGATATCCCAATTCGTCGGTCACTACTGATGTGCGTCTCCATTCCCTCCTTCAGGGAACGAGGGTTACATACGTAACTGAGACGTTTTGTTGTTTATTTTATGATTAAACTTTACTTTCATAGATTGCTGGTTCCCGCTTCTTTCTTACCTGAGCCTTTAACATTGTTACAGTAATAATATTTATTAAAGTTTTTTTCAGTTGTTTTTTTTTTTTTACAGAATCTCTACAAATGGATATACAGTCAAATACAACTGTTTAAAAATGTTTCTTTTTTTTTACTGTATGAGTTTGTTGTAGACATTATACAATGATAATACTTTTTTTGTAATATCATTTATCATTATATATTTTTTTTATTATTATTTTCTCAAATTATGTGTGGGTTAAACTAACTTTCTTGCCAACAAAACTTACATAAAGCTTTCCTTTGAACAGCAACTTCCATTTTCTCTTTGTTTCTCTGTTTGATTTTTCCATTACCTTCATGATCAAAATCTCCCTCTTCTTCTGCTGTGACTGAACCTCCAGATCTCCTCTTCTCTCCATCTTCTGGTGTTTCTTCTCCTGCTTCCTCATACAAGTCAGAGATAAGAAACTGGACCTGGTTTTCCTTGAGTATCTTCTCCACTCTTTCAAGTATCTCAGAGTGCAATCCTGATTTTCTTTCCTCAAACTGAAGATGTTCATCTCCACACTCTTGTATTAATTGATGAATAGCGTTATTATGTATCTCTTCCTCATCAGTCAAAACTATAGTGTGTTTAAGAGCCTCCTTACTGAATTCATTCAGCACATATTTCACTCTATGTCTGTTATTGTCACTGAAGTCGTTCTGCTGCAGCACAAGTATGATCACACGAGGTCCAGGAGCAGACAGATTCACACACTCTTTCACTCCCTGTGTGATCTGAGTGATTGACAGATTTGGCCTCAGCAGGTGAGGAGTGTTGATGACTGTGACGTCTCTGTCCTTCAGTTTTCCTCTGTGTTTCTCAATGTTCAGCTCTACATCAGCAGGTGCTTCACTCTCAAACGCTGCTCTTCCTAAGATGAAGTTTCCCACTCTGTTGTTTTCTGTTATATTCTTCCCCAGCAGAACAATCCTCAAATCACTCACTGGAACACAGAACACAAATAACAGTAAAACTCGACCCGTGATCCATTAACAGAGATGTCAGATTTCAGATCGAAGGTACTGGACCAGATCAACAACTTCCATTGAGATGAGTGGAGATGTGAACACAATCTTACACTACCGGTCCAAAGTTTTTGAACTGTAAGAGTTTTTAAAAGAAAAGCTCACCAAGGCTTGATTTATTTGATCCAAAATACACCAAATCAGTAATAATGTGAAATATTTTTACAATTTAAAAGAGCTGTTCTCTATTTCAATCAAACGTAATTTATTCCTGTGATCAAAGCTGAATTTTCAGCATCATTACTCCAGTCTTCAGTGTCACATGATCCTTCAGATCACATGATCATTCTGATATGATGATTTGCTGCTCAAGTATTTCACAATATTACTATTCACAAAATATTTCACAATATTACTGTTTTTGCTGTATTTTGGATCAAAATAAATCAAGCCTTGGTGAGCAGAAGAGTCTTCTTTTAAAAACATTAAAAAATCTTAGTTCAAAATCTTTTAACCAGTAGTGTATATATAAACCTCCCTTTAGACACACAGTTTCTCAAGGATTTTGATATTTGCAGCACTGAATATTATGAATTATCATCATATTTGTTGACTTATACTATTAGGTCGCTTAAGAGATGGACTTCCACGTCCTCTTTTAACTGCAAATGAAATAACATAAAATTTAAAATTTGGCAAATTCTTTTATCAAATTCTGTTATCATCTTTATTTATTAAACAAATAATTTACACAAAAGAACAATTTACCAACATTTATTATTCCACCTCAGTATTATATTCTTTCTTTCATAATACATAAAAGTTTATTGCCTACATGAGGATAATTAAATAACACATTTAAAAAAAAAAAAAAAAAAAAAATCCATACTATTTACATCTGCACAATCTTTTTTTGTTTGTTTGTTTGTTTTGTTTTGTTTACCAGCAGTCATGTTAGTTGTTTCCTCATCTGGGAGATCTTTGTGTTGTCTTTGCAGACTTCTGTTTCCTGCAGTTAAAATAAAGTTAATTTAAATACAATATTGGACAGGGGAAAAAAAATCTTTCAATATATTTGTATATATTTTTATATTTTATATATTTCTGTGTTTGTATATATTTAGCCTATTTAGGCTCTTGTCTGGAATGGCTGCAGTATTTGACCATATCTATCTTTTGAAGGCAATGTGTGTTGAAGATTAGTCAAATATCAAATGTTAAATATGCTCTTTTTTATTTATTTTTATTTATTTATTTCGCTTTTATTCATATTCCTTTTTTTTTCTTTCTTTTTTTTTTTTTTTTTTGCAGCAGCACATGGGTAGATCTTCATAACATTTTTTATTCTGACAAACATACTCAAAAACTTTTAAAAATGAATCTGCTTCTCTTTTTTTACAGTATGAGCAAAATAGCGCAGTGCCAAAGTGAATTAATGAAATAGTAGCCTATAGGCCCTCCACCATTTGAGAAAGTAGTTAATATAATGAGATGTTACTGAAAATTGTGCTGCTTTATGATTTCACATGGTGACAAACGTTGCCTTATTATTATTAATTATGATAGGATCACATTTATATGCTTCTCTGTCTTATTATTCTGTCTTGATAAAAATAAACTGCGCACTGGATTACAATGACAGAAAAGCGCATTTCCGTGATCCTACTGTACCTACTGTACATTTATTATACATTTACTTTAGGCTATTATTTAATAAATAAAATAAAAGAATACATGCTGTTAGAATTTCAGTAAAATTTCAGTATGTTATCTTGTTAAACACGTTTATTTCTTATTTGATTCCTACCTGAACTAGACGCCATTCCATGTTCGTGACAGAACTGAAAGCGAAAGTTTGTTCGGGAGACGGAATTTCCTACTTGGAATGGAATAACGAGAAATGAAAAGTTAGCTCATTTATTCGTTTTTTTTTTTTTTTCGTTTAGTTTAAAAAACGAAAAATGAGATTTTGGCTCGATTTTTCATTTTTCGTTTGTGGTTTACAAATCGGTTTATGGCTTTGATATTTCATTCGCGCATGTGGGCGGCGCTGAAACGCCCCTTTCATCTGATTGGTCAAACCGCGCCATCCCCAGGACGGTGTTACAATATATTTGGTTCCTGAAATATTCTGTTCCACTGGGTAGCGCTTACGCGAATATTCATGATATCCTGCTATTGTGGGCGTGTCCTTGAGACAACGCGCAAGTGAATGGAAATGAAAATATTAGTAGTACACGCTCCTCAAATTGCAGCTGTTTAATAGATTATTTCGAAAAGGTAATAAAATATACAATGTTAGTCAACAGTTCACATCAGTGGCGTAAGTCAGCCCCGGGCCCATATGCAAATTTGTTTACGGATATTATTTTTTAATAAGATATTATCACTAACATGCAGACAGAAATGGTAAAAACATTTATAGGAATGATAAAACGGCTTTTCAACACAGTCTTGAATTCGACCGATTCGACTCTTGCTTTGGAATTTCAGAATGACAATAGCATCATTTCAGATGCGATGAGTCCGAAGATTATTCCAGTTATGAATTAATTATTCTGTCTTTTTTAATGCACGTTTTATTCCTAATGAATTTACTATAAGTTTCTTCTCTAAATATTTTTCCATCACGTTTTATGTGCATTTTATTTCGTTGAATAAAGAGTATCCACCCCAACGAGTGTACGAGTTACATTTATTCACATCTTGTGCAGTATCTTAAAATGTGCAGACGTAGTCGTCGACGTAGACGTAGTTTTTTTTTTTTTTTTTTCAGAAAACCAATATGACTCATTTAAAATTCTTACATTACTGCATGCATAAGTTTTCAGAAAGCGAATGGTCAAATACAATAGATCATTGCTAAGACATGGCATTGACCATTTTATGGTCCATTTATTAAGATTCTTAATGATTTTCAGTACATTTAACATAGATAGACTATAGAAAGTTATTGACAACATTATTTCTATTATACTTCATTTTTCTGAACATGTACACGGGTTCTGTCGCGCGCACAGACGCGTGTGCGAGCCTTTGAAGTATTTAGATGCAGAAAGACGCGTTCGGCGTGTGCGCTGCGCACTATAGTGGACTTTTGTTTTCAAGCACTCAATTCACTCTGTTGTACAGCATGGTCTGTTGTACAGTACACACACATTGTCCGTGCCATCACAAAAATTGGGCTGCACGTGGATTGGTAGTGCGGTCGTCCGCGAACACTCCTAATGACGAAAAATTTATGATGCGGACGGTGCACGGACGCCCTAAAGTATGGAACGCGAACGGGGCCAAATGTCTTTAAACGAAACGCGTGACTTTTGACCGTGTCAACACGCACTGTTTGTTCGCGTTAACGCGGCAATTTTTTACGTGTTTCTTTTGTGTGTGTAGACATGCACATTCTGGTCGTGTTAAGGCGTCAGTTGTCGTCGCGTTACTTTAGTACATGTAAAGACGCACAGTTTTACCATGTTAAGACGACAAATTTGAACGTGTTTCTTAACACGCACATTCTGTACATGTCAAAGTGTAATTATATATATATATATATATATATATATATATATATATATATATATATATATATATATTTTTTTTTTTTTTTTTTTTTTTTTTTTTAAAGCAGACTTACCTTTAGATGTAGCCTAGGCTACATACATATTAATATAAAATATTAATTGCTTAACTGACTACTGTGCTAGCGTAAAGTAGCCTTATGTTACAATGTATATTAAGTAGGCTAAATTCTCAATATTATACAATTATTATAATTTGGGTTATTGTTTGTTTTTTAAAGTTAGGCTATATATAATTTCTAAGTGTATGAAGGCTAATTTACACAGCACATATTTATAGCTGAACACACACACACAGTGAACAAAGTGAACTTTATTCACTTTCACATAGCCTAATAATGTTTTTGTAATTTGGTGTTTAAGAACGCAGGACAACTTAAAAGGGCATGACAAATCATGACATAAGGCTGACATCACACACAAAACGTACCAATGTTCCCTCGATGTTTGTATACGTGCATACCAGCATACCATTACGACATCCTTCATGAATAAACATGACATCTGATGTTTGTATACGTATATACCAACCAGGCCATACGTACCATAGCGTCACATATGCAAATATAGTCTCAAATACAACAATTTCATTGGCTGCTGTGTGTGTTGTCGCGTTGACGCGGACAAACAGTGCGTGTTGACACGGTCAAAAGTCACGCGTTTCGTTTAAAGACATTTGGCCCCGTTCGCGTTCCATACTAAAGCCCCGGGTATACTTCGGCCGTCCGCGATCGTGCACCGTCCGCATGACGTAATTTTCGTCATGCGGAGGGCTCGCGGCCGGCCGCACACCCTGGCCGCGTGCAGGCCAAATTTCGAGACGGCGCGGACAGTCCACGTGCAACAGCGCATGCGCAAGCAGTATAGAAGAGTCCAATAGGTGGCAATACGCACAGTACTGAGCACAGTGTTCAGCCGTCAAAGAAGAGTGTGAAAAGACCGTTTTAAAAACAACACGCTTGAAAAGAGAAAAACACGACAATGGACAGCGAACTTGACCAGCGTTTGTGCGAAGAGATTAGAAAGTAACCACATTTGTACAATTCATGTTTAAAGAGTACAAAGACGTGTTTAGGGCGGCAAATTCATGGAGGGGGATAAGTAAAATATGGGAAAGGATGCACTTCTTTTCTTCTCCGATCATGCCCAGTGAATGTCATGTTGATGACACGACTCAGTGCTGCTCTCCGATGTCAGGTAGAGCATAGAAAAAAAACTGTACTGCGCATGTGACGAACGCGGTCATCCGCGCGCATCGGTGGTGTAGTATACTTCGAAAGAAGCGCGGACGTGACTGCGCGCGTGACGCGTCCGGGCGCGGAAAGTGAAGTATACCCGGGGCTTAAGTATAGCCTACATTGGGGTAGGCCGTATCGGACCCCCAGTCCGCCCGGGCCCATATGCACGTGCATACCTTGCATGCCCAGACGCTACGCCACTGGTTCACATGTTCAAAACAATGCATAGTTTGTGTAATATGATAAATCATCTATAGATGAGATATTTTGCCTGATTGAGTACAGGACAGGCATTCAGATAAACGGTTAACGTAAGGATACAAAGCAAACATGAGCCAATAACCTTGTTTTGCACTGATGTGTTTTATGTTTAGCTTTTTTATTATTATTATTTGAGTCTTTAAAATTTTTTTGAATAGTTTGATTAGTCTGCTTTCTTTGTTGTCATTCTGTGACGACAGCATAGTGTTGACAACTTGAAATAAACCTCAAATGTATCTGTGGCCTAATAAAAATAAGCTATAGACTGGTGTGAATATTCGATGTCAACCTTAATTTCTTGATTATTATTCGATCAATATTGGTGCACATTGAGTTTTTCACTTTCAACTGTTTTTCCAGTGTGGCCAAGTGGTGTAAATAGACAATGTTTCTATTTTGTATTAAAAAGGTTGTGGCCCCTTTAAGAAACCTCCTCTCTCTCTTCTCGCGATACTATTTGCGCGATTTTGGGTGCGTGCGCGCTCCGTGTGGTAGTGCTTGCATTTCGTCTGGTCTAATGTGGTTTCATCATCTTTACGGGTGAATATAGCTCCAATATGTTTAATATGTGTTGAAACGGTGTCCGAAAGACTATTTGATGCTTATATATTTCAGTCAATGCTTTTGGATTGCGTGACGAGTGAACCTCGTGGCAAATAGTAAAGGGTTATTGGGTATGTAAATTTAATTTCACGATTTGATAAGTATTTCAAAGCAATGTTTATTTGTTTATGTGTATATATAATATATATATAAAAATCAGAATCAATCATAAATTCTTATGGTTCATGGTTAATATGTGAAACAAAGGGAATGTGGCTTTGCTAATGTGCTTTTATTTTTCTTCTGTACCTCAGCCACTGCCATATTCCAGTCTGTATTAACATTTGTTTTTTTCCAAGTAATTTGGTTATTTCCGGTGGACTCCGGTGTGTTTTTTTTTGTTTTGGTTTTTTTTGTTAGTCTTTCACCTTGCATCTTACTGTATTTCTGAACTACATCTAGTCGATTTGATGTGACGCTTATTATTGTCGTAAACTTTTCTTTGCAAACTTATCTTTCTCAGAATTTGATTGCTTAAATTGTGGATAAGTTTTTTTTTTTTCTTTTTGTATGATATAATAAGTGAAATCTTCAATTATTCAACGTCTTCTTTTGTAAGCTTGCTTATTCAAGCTTTGCTCCTATCGACTGCTGTCATTTTTTTTTTTTTTTTGAACAGCAGTCAGATTAAAGGGATAGTTCACCCAAAAATGAAAATTTGATGTTTATCTGCTTACCCCCAGCGCATCCAAGATGTAGGTGACTTTGTTTCTTCAGTCGAACACAAATGATGATTTTTAACTGCAACCGCTGCTGTCTGTCAGTCAAATAATAGGAGTGAATGGGAACTTCTACTATAAGAGTAGAAGCATTCGCTTGGTGAGGTCTGATCGCGCTCTGACAACGACAGTGATGTCTCGTGCGTATACTTCAATGAGTGCGAGACATTACTTCCATTGTCAGAGCGCGATCAGACCTCACTAAGCGAATGCTGAACACAGTTGGACATAGTGGTGTATTAGAGGTAAAAATTATATAAATACTGTTCGGTTTCTCGCACAAACCGATCGTTTCGTGTCTTAGGACATCAACGTGTTGTCACGAACCGCAGGGTTTAATTTGGATTTGTCTAAGCAAGTTTTATTTACTCTTTTAGTAGAAGTTCCCATTCACTCCTATTATTTGACTGACAGACGGCAGCGGTTGCAGTTAAAAATCACAATTTGTGTTCTACTGAAGAAAAAAAGTCATCTACATCTTGGATGTGCTGGGGGAAAGCAGATAAACATCAAATTTTCATTTTTGGGTGAACTATCCCTTTAAACAAACCCCAAATTTTGAAAAGTATAATTTTGCTTCCGGTGCGTGTGTCTTTTCTTCCACCCGGTTACACCAGCAAATTTCTTAACGTGTAATATTTGTACAAACAAAAAGATTCAACAACTGAGACATACGCTAAAAAAATCTGTAAGTCTGATGTGGCACCAGCTGCTTTACAGAGCATCTCATCCTCAGCACCAGATTTGCAGCTCTTGCTGTGAGATGTTCCACTCTTCCATCAAGGCATTTCACATTCTCAAACATGTCTGGTGGGACTTATGGTTTGGCACTGGAAGGACAATCAGCTGTCCTTCTGTCTTCCTGTAGCACTGTCTCGGGCATCTTAGAGACATTGTAGTTTATTGCTCTGTTCACATCTGCAGTCCTCTTGTCTCCTGCAGTAGGACTAAGGCACATTCACACAGGTGATCAGAGACCCTGGGCATCTTTATTCTGGTATTTTTCAGAGTCAGTAGAAAGGTCTCTTTAGTGTCCTAAGTTATTGTAACTGACCTTGATTGACCTATAGGTGCATATGCAATAACTGAAAAACATGACAAACATTGTTAAAACCCTTTCTAAAGATCTGTAAAGCTTGTTTGGATTATCTTTAAAATATTATCCTGAAAATTGATTTTCATTTTTTCTTAGTTTTATTTAAATTTTTAAAACAACAAATCCAGTTGTAGCCTTTATAAATATTAATTACATTAAATATTATAACAAGTACAGAAGTAATTACTCTATGAATGTAACTCAAATTGAAAAGACATTGAAAAGACAAATTCAAAACAATATGTGAAAAGAAGAAATGCTAAATCTGAGCTTCTGAGGTAAATTTTAAAATGGGGCCTTGGCACTCGGGAACAGCCTTCATGTCTGTCCGGATCACACACTGCCAGAGCTCTTCAAGACTTCAGCTCTCACATCCAGCCTGAAACAGACAGTGACTTTACAAGATGATGAGTATAATGTGTAATCACAAAAGCTAAACAAGACCATATTTTGACATTGTTGATAATAACAACTAGGCTATAACGTCATCTTGTAAAGTAGCTGTCTTTTTTCTGTGCATTTGTGCTGCATTACCTCACAGAAATAAATTATATTATTATCAGAATTACTTTATTTTATTTGACTGCTTTTGAAATTGTTTTAAATCCGGTACAGAAGGTTGTTTGAGTATGTGTTATGTTTGACACATTTCAGGGTTTTGTGCTGCAATATCCTGCCTTGTCAAACTTTAAATAAAACAAAACTAAACTATAATTTCCTATCATAATTATAATATTTTAAACAAAAATAACATTCTTTAAGTAGCTGCTGGCATGAAGACTGTCATCAAAACAAAGCTCCAAAGGTTTATATTTCAAAGGAATATTTTATTAACCTTTCGAAATAATCTATTAAACAGCTGCAATTTGAGGAGTGTGTGCTAATATTTTCAGTTCCATTCGCTTGCGTGTTGTCTCAAGGACACGCCCACAATAGGAGGATATCATGAATATTCGCGTAAGCGCCACCCAGTGGAACAGAATATTTCAGGAACCGAATATATTGTAACACCGGCCTTGTCAGGTTGAATAGGAGTCGGTACAGCATTGTCAAATCATCCCACTTTACGCCATGCAAACCAGCACTCGCTGATATTTAAATCAGAAATGTGTTATATTTAACTAGTGCTGCTGCAAAGCTTCGCCTCTAATGTAAGACCCTTGAGAGATCACAAGTCATACAGTAGCCTATGCTGCTTACACAGAGTTTGGTGTTCCCATATACCATGATGATATATCAGATTAAACTGAAATTTAAAAGTATGACTTTAAGCGTTATGTAGCTACTCAGTTCACACGGGAAGAATGAGATTAAAAAAGATAATTGAATCAGTGAACTTGACTACTGACAAAATTAGCAGAGTTGTAGAGTAACATATTTTCAATTGAAATACGAATTATGAATAGGAACTGTAATGTTAAAGTTATATATTTATAAAAAAAATATTGTTAGTAGCTAGTTTTCTTTGAATTAGAAATACAATCCAATAAAAATAGCAATTATATGAATTGTGAACTGAGGAGAGTTTCTGGAGTGGTTAATCGAATACATTTATCTAAATATATGTCTATCATATGTGGAATTGGTTGATGTTTCTCTGACGTTTGCAAACTTCTTTCAAGGTATTGTTTATTCCCACTGCTTTATGTATTTAATGCTTGTCCAGCAAAGCTCTGGTGGTATTTTTCTACACAATATTTTCTTTTATTTTGTTTTCATTTGTCATGAGCTCTATATTTTAAGATGTAAGGTGTTGATAAATCACATGTGAAGGGCATGTCAGGGGTGTCCTGCTGGAGGATCAATGTCCTGAAAAGTTCAGCTCCAACCAAACATACCCGAACCAGCAAAGCAATGTCTTCAGGATTACTAGAAATGTCCAGGCTATACTGTTAAGCTGTTGCTGGGATGTTTCCATTTAAAAGGGTTCTAATATGTACTATTTAGGAATGTACACTTTTGGTACCCAATATGTACCCAAATTATAACCGTACTGTGTGTGAACGTAAGGACTCAATACAGGACTGACAACCATATTCTGCTGCTTTGTGAACGTGGCCCAATACTATCATCACAGAAGTCACAGGACACTGGAGGACGCCACGACTGACAAAACAATGAAGAGAAAGTGAGCAATTTTGAGATATTATGATTTTAAGCATTTGTCCACTGACAATATCTGTATATTCTGACAAAATATTTATTTTCCAAGTGACATTTACATCACACATATTTCACTGTATCTGCTGTTTTTGACATCCATCAGCTCATGCAGCAATAGTTAGAAAAGTTTTTGGGACTGTGTGACTCTTGTGCTGCTTTCCAATTCAGTTCCAGTTACGTTTGGAGTTGTTTTACTTCATCTCCAAACATAAAATGATCTTACTGTGTTGGCTTTATGGGTGTTTGCATGACAGAAAACATGGATATGAACAGAAACTAACTCTAGTCTACACAACTACAGGTATAACAGCACTTCAGCAGCTAAATTCTTATCATTCAGTCTTATAAACTGATCTAACTTATGCATTTCCTCTTCAAAAACCTGAAATTCAATGTTCACATCCATGCTCATGTTTTATTTCATACAAAAATTCATAAAGGTAACAAAATAAGATCATTTTATGTTTGGAGTTGAAATAATAGTGAATAAAAATACTGAAAATATTAACTTATCTCTCCTGCAGACAGCTGTCTTTATATAAGACTGATTCATGTTTGCTTTATTAAAAACACTCAAAGCTATTTAACTTTAAATTACTGTATTTTAAACCAGAAATACTGTAAATATACAATAAACACCCATTAACAACAAATAAGCAAACAAACAAATCTTATCAACATGTAGTCAGTCTAGACTCTTTCACACAACTCTTTCATATAGCAAATCAGGTAGTAAATACATTACAAATGTTTTTTTTTTTTTTTTTTTTTTTTTTTTTATGTACAGTATTCATAAACTTACTTCAAATTCAATGTAAAGCCTAAAACACTAGTGAACTTCTGCATGACTTTACTCTAAAGTTACTAATGGAATAGATATCGAATTGAAAAAGGATCATCTACACTAAGTAATAATTTAGCTGCGGGGGCATGTGTACCAGCATCTCCTCTTCTTTTCAAAACAGTGTGAAGACATCTGGCATTGAGGTTATGAGTTTCTGGAGTTTTGGTGTTGGAATTTGGTCCCATTCTTGCCTGATATAGGTTTCCAACTTCTGAGGAGTTTGTGGTGGTCTTTAATGTATTTTTCTCTACAGGTGAAAGATCTGGACTGCAGGCAGGCCAATTCAGCACCTGGACTCTTCTATGACGAAATACACAAGACCTTCCCTGAAATGGACATCGTCTGGAGAGGAGCATATGTTGCTCTAAAACCTTTATATACCTTTCAGCATTCATAGTGCCTTCCAAAACATGCAATCTGCCCATACCGTATGCACTTATGCACCCCCATACCATCAGAGATGCTGGCTTTTGAACTGAACACTGATAACACGCTGGAAGGTCTCCCTCCTCTTTAGCCTGGAGGACACGGAGTCTGTGAACAAGAATGTCAAATTTGAACACTTTTCCAGTCCACAGTCCATTTTAAATGAGCCTTGGCCCACAGGACACGACGGCACTTCTGGACCACGTTCTAGGTGAACCAAAAACAACCGATATCAGCTCTCAGTGATGTGTGTCGGTTCCCCATTATGATAACAGTGACTTTGTCAAATGTTTACAGAATAAGCAGGAACACAGTGTGCCTGTTGCTTTCTTTATTTCTGTTTTATTACGTGATAGAAAGTCTAAGGCCTTCTCAAACCGTTTGGCAAACCCATTTAATCTGCTGCCTATTACACGTCAAACTAAGATCACTGTAGAGACAGAAAGTAAGACTGTTAAGTTAGCACTTTTAAACATCCGTTCACTTTAGGGTTGTGCCTATGGACGATATCATCGTCCATCGTGATGGCTGACCGACATCACGATGGAGAGACACCATCGTGATGCCACGCCCCCGCCCCGCCCCGCTCTGCCCCTTTTATTCCCCTCACGTGCAACCTATTGGAAAGCCCGGATGAGTCATTAGTTGGGAAATAAAATAACCCTTTCGCACATAAGTTTAAAATATTCTGGCTGACCCCCCAGCGTGAGTTTTTCAAGGCGACCGTTATTTAGAACGTATCACTTTATTGTTTCCATGGTGACGCGTCATCGCTTGTCATGTCACACACCGCAGCGCTGTATGACTGATGATCTGCTTTTATTTCAGTTTTCCTTTTTTATTCAAAATATTCACTAATTTGTTAACTATAACATGAAATATCTGATATTCCGATTGTCAAATATGTGAAAGTGGATGTGTTTTGCTGTTTAAACAACTTTATAATGATTGCGTTAGTTGAGCTATACACGTTATGGGCGTCGCCATGTTAGTTTGTGCCGCAGGTTCTGTTGGATTCACAACATCTTATATGTATTTAAACATCCGAAGCCTAAAATAAACATTATGTGGTTGAAAACACTGCATATTTGTGATATATGAAAAGTGCTGCGCGCGTCCATCTCTGGTTTAGCGCCAGCCAAAGCGCACACGCACATTTGAATTTGGCAATTGATCACGTGATGCACGTTCTAATCACACCGGTGTGATCGTACGCGTCAAAGGGATAAATAAAGTAATAAAGTAAAATAAAGAATAATAATTATATAATAACGAAAAATTAAAATACACCCCCCACCCCCGACGATATCATCGTCCATCACGATGTTTTACTGTAAACATCGTCAACTGCCAATTTAGGGGACGTCGCCCAACCCTAGTTCACTTAAAAATAAGTCACTTCTAGTCAATGACTTAATAACCACAAACAACCTAGATTTTATTCTTCTAAATGAAACATGGCTTGAAGACAGCTGCAGTTCAACAATCCTGAATGAAACAGCCCCTCCTAACTTTACTTTTATGAGTGTCTGCAGAGCTGTTAGGAGAGGTGGAGGTGTAGCTGCTCTATTTAAAGATGTCTATCAATGCAAGCAAGTGTCATTCGGTGATTTCTTGTCTTTCGAATACTTGGGTATTGTGTTAAAAGGTGCTCCTCGCATTCTACTTATAGTTATTTACAGGCCTCCAACATACTCTCCAGTCTTTGTGGAGGACTTTACAGAACTGTTATCAGCAATTTCCTCAGAGTTTGACTGTTTTGCTATTACATAGATAATGCAGAATTCAATATTACAAAAGAAATCATAACTGTTTTGAATACTTTTGACTCAACATGTACATGGACCTACACACAATCGTGGACACACTCTAAATTTAATTATCAGTAAGGGTCTAAACATTTCATCCATTTTCATTAAAGATGTAGCACTATCTGATCATTTCTCTATTTTCTTTGATATATTGATCTCTCCTACTGTTGAAGCTAGATCTATCTCGGTCAAAAAGCGATGCTTAAATGAGAATACTAGTGCACTGTTTATGAAGGCTATATCTTTAACACCAAGCACATCTGCAGACTCTGTTGATTTTCTCCTTGAATCTTTTAACTCAAGTACAAGTACAGAATGTTATTGATAACATTGCTCCTGTGAAAGTCAGGAAGAAAAGTGGCAGACAAAAAGCACCATGGAGAAACTCAACAGCAGTGCAAAATATGAACAAGACAATGCAGAAAAGCTGAGCGCATGTGGCGAAAGACAAAACTTGAAATCCACTATAACATCTATAAAGATATCCGTCATGCTTTTAATGTGGAACTAGGCAAAGCTAGACAGACCTTCTTCTCAAATATTATAAACAGAAACTTAAACAACCCCTGGGCTCTTTTTGCTACTGTAGAGAGACTAACAAACCCCCCCCAAGTCAGATTCCCAGTGAAATGCTCTCAGACAGCAAATGCTGTGAGTTTGCTTCTTTCTTCTCTGAGAAAATTAATAATATCAGAAAGGCGATCAGCACATCCTTGAGCTGCACTGGGGTAAAACAGATCAGATCACAACCTCAGAAAGTAGCTATTATGTCTGATTTCGAAGCAATTGATGGTAAAATTTTGGAAGAAACAGTACAGCACCTTAAAACATCAACCTGCGCCCTTGACACCCTTCCCACATCTTTTTTCAAAAGCGTGTTTAACTGTTTAGAAGCAGATCTCCTAGAAGTGGTAAATGCCTCACTTCTTTCTGGGACTTTTCCAAAATCCCTGAAAACTGCAGTTGTTAAGCCCCTCCTGAAAAAGAGCAATCTGGATAACACCATATTGAGCAACTACAGACCAATCTCAAATCTTCCTTTCATAGGCAAGATCATTGAAAACGTTGTTTTCAATCAGCTGAACAAATTCTTAAGCTTGAATGGATACTTTGACAACTTTCAATCTAGTACAGGTAAATTATCAGTGCTGGTACTACTCAACCTCAGTGCTGCGTTTGACAGTTTCGATCACAACATATTTCTTGACAGGCTGGGTCAGGCTTTCTGGGATGGTCCTTAAATGTTTCAGGTCATACTTTGAAGGGAGAAGTTATTATGTGAGTATCGGTGACCATAAGTCTGAGTGGACATCCATGACATGCGGAGTCCCTCAAGGTTCAATACTTGCACCCCTCCTGTTCAACCTATATATGCTGCTACTGAGCCAAATAATGAGAAAGAACCAAATTGCATATCACAGCTATGCAGATGACACCCAGATTTACCTAGCCCTCTCACCTAATGACTACAGCCCCATTGACTCCCTGTACCAATGCATTGATGAAATAAAAAATTGGATGTGCCTAAACTTCCTTCAGTTAAACAAAGACAAAACTGAAGTCATTGCATTTGGAAACAAAGATGAAGTTCTCAAAGTGAACACATACCTTCACTCTAGGGGTCAAACAACTAAAAATCAAGTCAGGAATCTTGGTGTGATTTTGGAGTCAGACCTGAGTTTCAGTAGCCATGTAAAGACAATAACTAAATCAGCATATTATCATCTCAAAAAATATTGCAAGAATTAGATGCTTTGTCTCCAGTCAAGACTTAGAGAAACTTGTTCATCACCAGCAGGGTGGATTATTGTAATGGACTCCTCACTGGTCTTCCCAAAATGATCATAAGACATAAGACATTATAAATCACTCAATGGCCTAGGACCCCAATACATTGCAGATATGCTCATAGAATTTAAACCTAACAGATCATTAAGATCATCAGGATCAAGTCACAGAAATACCAAGGGTTCACTCAAAGCAGGGAGAGTCTGCTTTTAGCTGTTACGCCAGCCGTGGCTGGAACCAGCTTCCAGAAGAGATCAGATGTGCTCCAACAGTAGCCACATTCAAATCCAGACTCAAAACACATCTTTTTATCAATGCATTTACTGATTGAGCACTGTGCTATAGCCGAACTGTTTGCACTTTATTTTATATGAATTATCTTTTAATTCTTTTAATTCTTTTTCTTGTTTTATTTCATTTTTAATGCATTTTATTTCGATATTATTTTTGATATTATTATTTTATATTGATTTTTTCTGTATCATCTTTTTATTTCTGACTTTTAATGCATTTTAAATCTTGCTGTCTGGTTGAAAGAGCTGGGAGAATTAGGAAGTAAGCATTTGTTATCCCTGGATGCAGCTCTGACAGAGTTATTCCAGGAAGATTTGTCTGTAAGGGTACTGTGTAAACGCACAGCTACCTGACAAATATTTTTACAGTTATCCCTCTGCGTGAGGAAGATCTATTTAAATCCGCTCTGATGGATAGATCTGTTTAGATCTGATCTGATGGACAACAAAGTTGAGTAGAGTTTATTTATTTATTTATATTTTTAAGCAGGAAAGGATTAAAAACAATCAGGCCTGACTTACCATAAAACTGGTTTTCAGCAGGTTCCTGCTCTGCAGAACATAAATACCACACACACAACAAACTCCAAGACAAGACAACAACAAACACACAAACCAAGAGAAAGAGCATTAGAGGGAGGCCATGGAGCCACCTCAGTGGTCACAGATGTACCTGTCCATTAGATGGCGAGCAAATGTTATTTTAAGTGCTTTAGTCCGCACATGAAAAAAAGATCTCTGTCCATAGCAGTTCCTAAAGGCCGGTAAAGGCAAAAGTCCATTTGTAACAGATCTCGTAGTTTATCCCATGGCTTATTTTATAATTCTGAAATTTCAAGGCATTAGACAAAGATAGTGCAATACGGTGGTGAGTCCAGCCTGGAAGCCTGTTGTGGATCTTGTAGACTCTATTATAGAGTCTTGTTACTGGTTACTGGAGTGACCAAACAGATAAACAATATGACAGAGTGGACATAATGATGGCATGAAGATATGTTTTAGAGACAGAAAGCGACAAATATGCTCTAATTTTACTATAAACAAATAACTTTTGATTTAACTTTCTGGCTAGGGTCTGGACATGCTCACAATAAGTGAGATGTGAGTCAAGAGAGACTCCCAGATACTTGTACGTGGATACAATTGAGAGCTTTTGATTGGAAAAGGTGATTGGATATGGATAGCTGGATCTTTTACTCATCTCTCCTAGATGAGTAAAAGTACATACATTCTGTTTTCTTAATATTAAGTGTTAAATGATTATCTTGCAGCCAGTTATGTAAATGCTGCAGATCTGTGTTAATTTTGTGATTAATTCTGTCAATGTTTGGGCCAGACAGAAAAATAACAGTGTCATCAGCATATAACAAAGAACTAGAAAAATTAAGCACATAAGGAAGATCATTAATATACATAAGGAAAAGTAAAGGACCTAAAATGCTGCCCTGTGGAACTCCCATAGAACACACTCGTGGCTGTGATGTTACTGAGCCGATTTTTACAGTCTGAGATCTGTCACTTAAATATGATGTAAACATGTCTATTGCAGAGGAGGACAAATGACAAGAAAGAAGTTTATTTAACAAAATTTGATGATTAACTGTATCGAAGGCTTTTCGAAAATCTATGTATATAACTCCGGTAACCAGACCCTTGTTTAAAGACGCATGTATCTGCTCAGTAAAAAGCAGCAAAGCCGACATGGTTGACCGCGAGGGTCGAAAGCCATGCTGGCAATAACTGAGTAGATTATTGTTTTCAAGGTAATTGATTAGTTGATTATATAATGTTTTTTCAAGTAACTTGGAAACAGTTGGAAGAATTGCAATTGGACAGTAGTTGGAGACATTGGTGGGATCATCAGACTTAAAAATAGGGGTGATCTGGGCCGTTTTCCACATGGCAGGAAATACTGATTGCCTAATACACAGATTAACTAAATGATGAAAAAGTGGTATGAGGGTACTGGCATGAGTTTTAAGAAAAATCATATTTAAGTTATTTACATCACAACCATGGGAAGCGTTCAAAGAACACAAAATATTAGTTAAATCATTTTGTGAGATTTCAGAAAAAGAAAATTGCTGAGATGCTGTTGGTACTGATGGGAGAAATAGAGGAACAGTAAATCTAGAGGATAATTCTTGTACAGATGCAATAAAATACTCATTGAAAGAAATGGCAATTTTATCATGATCAGTGAGAAGAATACCATTTGTAAACTGTTGATATTTTTAATTTTGTTTTCACCAGTTATAGATTTAATTGTTTGCCATAATGTTCTTGGATTGGAGACCGTTAGATTAATTTGATTTTCAAAATAGAGCTGTTTAGATTTGTGCAATTCAAAATTACACTTATTTCTATACTGTATGGAAATAAGCTTAGTGTATTTAGTGATCTGTAAGCTTTCAGAGAGGAGGCCTTCTTTTTTAAAAGCTTGAGTTACCCAGGGAACTGTATTTTGCCTAATATGTATTTTACAGGTAGTAGTAAATTTTTGACGTATTGTCTCCACTCTTCTGTGGAAATTTGACAGAACATGGTCAGGATTTTGCAAAGACATCTCATTACTCCAATCAGTATCAGCAAATTCAGCAATTTTGAGTTTGAAACTTTTTTAGCGTAGTTATTTTTATGACATTTTGGCTGTTTAAAACATTTCCTAATAACATATATGAGTGAATGATCTGAAACTGCTGTGTTTATCACTCCAGATATACCATACTTGGAGGGTTGATTAGTGAATATAAGATCCAGAATAGAATTTCGTTTTTTACCAAATCTGGTGGGATCCTTGATTAATTGATGGAGACCATATTTTATCACAGTTGCTTTCAAAAGTTTAGATGAATTATCGATCCAATTCAAATTAATGTCACCAAGAATAACAAGCTCCTTAGTTTTAACAGATTTTATTAAGTCAGAGAGCTGCATTAGATATGCAGTTGAACTGACATTTGGAGGCTTGTATGTGACAATAATAGTAACTGAGAATTGATTTGTAAAGTGAACAACTAGTTGAAGTGACTGAATCTGTTGAAAATTTTACTATAGAATGTGCACACTTTATTTACATAGAGAGCGACACCACCGCCAATTTTATCAGTCCTTTCTCTGCGATATAGTGAATAGTTTTCAATTGCAAGAAAGGAATCTGGTATAACAGGGGTCAACCATGATTCAGATATTGCCATGACATGAGCCTTAGTTTGGGCAAGCATGATTTTAAATTCATCCAGTTTGGGAAAAAGGCTTCTCATGTTTAGATGACAAATTTTGAAACCTCTAATTCTACCAAGCTGGCGTAAAGTAACTGGATTTTTCCTTGGACACGATGGTCTTTTTTGTGCTTTAACAGGTTTAGAATTAGAGCCTAGAATAACAGGAGGAGATTTAAATAGCAACTGAGGTATAATCGGTGTGCCTCTAGCCTGAACTATGCTGGAGTGATGAAAATGAAAGAAGAAGGACCGGATTTCTGTCAACCTCAAACTGCATGAGAGTCAGTGGAGTTGTTAAAACAGTCCCATCAGAGGCTTTTTTTCTGGTTATTGGGCCCCAATTAGTAGCTGCATTTGTCAAATGTCATTTGATGATGTGGCCTCCTTGCAGTTGGTGTTCAATCCCAGTTTCATTAACAAATTGTACCTTTAGATCCTTAAAGGGATATATTTATGTCTTATTTACCCTTAAAAGATGCATATTACTACCTTAGAGTTGTAATATGTAAAAACTACTATGGGGTACTACTATGAACTGTTTAGGAGTAAATAAGGTCCAAAGTTGTCCTTTTCAGGGTATTACTCCAGTGACAAGCTGTTGTACGCCTAAAAGTACAATTTTTGCCTCAGAATACTTACTTATCAATTGAATTTTAAACTGATATTTCTGTACATGAAAAGGATCTTCAACAATTTGATTGACATAAAATTTATGGATCCTGATTAGCTAGTGTTGCTCCCATTTTCCTTAATAGAGTAATTGAGGCAAAGTGAACGCACACCTATAGAGGTGCAAGTTGAGGATAAAAACTACGATTGAGGGGGAAAAACTGCACACTCACTTAAACATAGTTTAAGGTATCTTGTCACAGGCTACTAGCCAAAATATTGGTAAATAAATAGCCTATGCTTACGTGTGCAGGTGTTCTCCTTCAATGAATTTTCCTTAATGAAATGCATTGAAATGTCTCCGGCTCTCAGAAGCTCCTGGCATCGATGGACTGCCGTCAGCTCACTCAGGTTCACGGATTCACCGATTGTGGTCAAACCAAAGTGAAAAACTCTTTCATTGTGACGCTTTCTAATGCTCTCACTTCTCTTGAAGAATATTTACTATATCGAATGGTCATTTACACTTAATAATAATTCAGTACTGTCATATGAAACTGATTCAAGTCAACAATAAAGATACTGTCTGTTGTTTACTGTATGTGAGCAGATATCCATCATTCTTCAATGTGTTTTTGCATAATAATCAGCAAGCTGTTTAATTTAGTTTACAAGCAGTATCAGTTATAGAATTGAACACTTGTCTTTATTCAGATGCTGCAGTTATTACAATATAAACCAAAAACCACAATATTTCACAAGTAATACAACAGCTGGAGAGGAGAGAAAATGGCTTCAGAGATTTCCTTACCAAATAACATGTAGAAACACATCAGAAAGTTTGGAAATAGCATATTATGTAGAATTTCACAATATAATATTAAAGGTGGACTAAATATTACTGAGTCCACTAGAGAATGAGGTGTGTAGTGTCATTGTTAGTGCACTTGCCTCAGATGCCAGCAGCAATCAGGCTGGGGTTCAAGATCGACTCGGAGCAGAGTGGTTAGGATGGAGTGTGTGTTTTGGAGGCAGAGCAATGAAGAGAGGGGTGGGTTTGTTTGGGTTGATTTCAAATATCAACAGTGTTCAACATCGAATTTAAGAAATCGTGTACTGCACCTTTAAATCATATTATGTAAAATTTCATAGTAAATTTGAAAGCAAAGTATTAATGAAAGACAAACTAAATATATATGTGCAACAGTACTCCTTTTTTCTCCTTTATGTGCAACAAATTGGCCATTTACATGTACATAACTCACAAATATTTCATTATAGTTGATGTTTTGATGATTCAGTTATTTTTTGCACTTGTATCACATGTAAAAAAATTTCTTTATAATTGTAAGTAAAATCTACTTGATTGTTGATTGTGCAAATTCTTATTTGGTTTTTATTTACATATTCTAAAAACATCACATCCATATTTAATCTTTTCAGATTTGATGTATTTTGTTTGTTTCAGCTGACAGGTGTGATGATCAGTGGCTTTGAGTTTTTACCTTTATCATTAAGGTATGGGTTAAAATATGGATAGAGTTTCTCAATAAAAGTCTGACCAGTGAAAGAGTAGATATGAGATCTGGAGTCCACGTCATAAAAAGAGACCAGACCCTCCTCATAATCCACAAACACTCCCACCTTCTCAGGTTTCACTTTCAGAGATAAAGAGACAGATGGACTTTCACAAGCTTCATATCGATTCTCATTCCTCAGAATCACAGTCCAGTATCCATCCTCAGGACTCAGTATGATCTTCCCCTTCCTGTTAATGGATTCTCTGGCCACTCCTAAATCCCACTGAGTCTTTCCCTTCACCTGCACCTCATAGTAAAATCTCCCTGAACTGAATCCCTCCTTTGCCAGAACAATTACACAAGTATCAAATCTCTTTGGGTTTTCTAGGACATTCCGCTCAATGTGTCCACGACTGACTTGTTTTCCATCATCAGACAGGATTAAATATGGATTCGCTGTATCAGGATCCAGAGTCACATCCACTGAGAGAGATCAGACATTATCAATCAACTTCAGAACAAACATTTTCATAAGTACAGTAAATACAGATTATAACAAAGTATTGTGAGTGTATTGAAGAAAATGGTGTCAGTCTCACTCTACCTGCAAACTTCTGTACAAACTTCAACCCTGTGAACACAGATGACAATATAATGATGAATTATTTAATTTCAGGGAGTTTCTCTCCACTGACAGCATCAGTAAAACACAATGCAGAATGTGTTTAACACATAAAATCACTTACAATTTAAATGTATGGGATGATCCTACCAGAGGATTTAAAAGCAGAAATGTCAAGGTTTTATTTTTATTAAAGATGTTATAATAATTATTCACTGAATAAAAAAAAAAAAAAAAAGAATGTTTGCTGTAAAATGTCTAAATTGTCCTTGTGAGGAGGGAAAACTTTTTAGACAGTTTATTTAGTAGTCAGATTCTGGGTGTATGTCACATGATCCTGTGATAGAGTTTGTACAGGGATAGTTATGTCATGTGACTTACATGTCACTAAAGTTACCATAATACTTCTATAACTGGTTATGACGTGAGTTGAAGATAAAACTTTAAGTGATTTTATAATAATGTAGTTTTTTTTTTTTTTTTTTTTTGAAAAATGTATTTTCTCAGTTACTGACAACTTTGATATTCACATACCAGTTTGACTGATTTTTTCATTTAGTGTCTCATGAGTTTTCCTCAGTTCAGTCAGAGCTCTTTTCAGCACATACACATCAGAGTCACTACTGATCTCAGTCCAGTTCTTGGTGTGTGAAAGGCTGTTCAGGGATGAGCACATCTACAGCCGGAGAGAGAGAAGACAATTGCACACATATATATATATATATATATATATACATTATACCAATGTAATATATTTTTGTTCAATAATATTTTTTTTTTTATTTTGAGGGTATTTTATGATACTATGCAATATTTATCCATTTTTATTAGCTATTGTCCCCATTAAAATAATACACTGTTTTTCTAATATATTTTTCAATAATTTTTCAATTAAAGCAGATTCAATGTTAAAATAGAGATGAGGCTTTTAAAATCCATTTTTTGAAGGTATATTAGTACAATCTGGTGGGGGTAAAAAAAGAAAAACTTTTGTAATGCCATGGTGTAACCACTAGTGGCTTATAAATTATCTAGTGTTTTTAGAAATAAATACTTATTTTTATTAAGTTTTGGATTTGAATTTATACTTGGACATACTCAAGACTACTTTTTGTCAATTTTTTTTCTTAATGTTGATTTCAAGTGTCAGTTTTTGCATTACATTTACTACAGTCAAACCTGAACACTGAGAAGGACATTTTGTTACACATAACATCAAAATTCAATAAAAATGTAACAAAAATAAACAGGTATGCTTTATCAAAGCTTAATGAATCTGGGTCTGATCTGATTTCAACCTCTTATTTGAGTCTTTTGGCTCAATTTTACCATATTGATACAGCCACACCGGTTCATTTGTGTGTGTAATAACCCAATGAAATTTTATTTCACACATTTGCAAAAACTTGCTCTGTGTTATAGTTATGCTAGTTCATATGATGTGTTTTTTTTTTGCACATTTTAGAGTGTCACCCCTTCATTGCTGCACAGTGGCTGATTTGTAGTTTTTACCACCAAAAGTTTTATGTTTTCAACATATTAGGTATATGAATCAATGCATATTTAGACATAAAATATTATTTGCAAACAGTTACACTTGATTTTACAAAAAAAAAAAAAAAAAAACTTTTACTGTTATTTTTTCTTTCCACTAAATCCATTTAAATCCTTCATTTATTTATTTTAGCCTCCACCTGAACTGCTGAGACAATCTCTTTGAAGACCATCTGCTCAAGAAGCAGCTGAAGACACACCAAACCACAAACACCAAACCTCCCTATGCTCCTAAACCAATGCACTGACACACACTCATTCAGACTCACAGTATATTGTTTAGGAAAGATGATTAACACTGCTACCAACAGGACACCCAGACCAATAATCATCCAGTTTGAAATGTGGACGGTTCGAGATGATGTAAGGAAACTGTCATTGGAGGTGGTAGGCTGCAAAAAGAGGAAGATTCAGTTCAAGTAACACTTCTCTAAGAAAGATCGCAAAGCTTGTATCAAGTTGTGGCCCAAAGTGCAAGAAGCCAGAAGACTATTCACTCAGTGATGGACTCAGACACTTTGTTAAAGAATACTAGGTTCAGGTATGTATATCAGACGGAAATAATCTGATAAAGCTGTTTAATAAAAGGAAATAAAAGAATTTCTCTCTTCATCTTTTGGCCTCAAGTCACTTGAAATGTGGGATTTTTAAATGTTATGATGTTTAACTGTGACAACTGGATCAAAATTTGAACAAGAGGCAACAATTTATTTAGAAAATTAAATTATTATTCATTTTAATTTTATTTTTTCGACTCACATTTCTCGGCTTTACTGAGTGTTTGATCTCTTGAATCTTCTTTATTCTCTTCTGGATCATCTGCTGCTCGCCTGTCTGTGTCTGAACCAGATGATGAAACATACAGAGAAAAACACACACATTTCCATCTTCTGAGAAAAAAAAAAAAAAAAATGAAACACTTCAGTAATGGGAACGTCTCGGTTACAAAGGTAACCCTCGTTCCCTGAAGGAGGGAACGGAGACGTACGTCGGACAGACCGACGAATAGGAATCTCGCCAGAGAAGCCAATCTACTTCGAGTGTAACTAAACGAGCCAATGCACATTGGCATGCAATCATCTGCATCAGCTGCTCACCTCGCAGCGCGGGTATATAATGAGCAGCAGGTGCGTTGCATCTTCAGGTTTTCGCTGAGGAGCCGAACCAAGCAGGCGGCAGCACAGCAGGACAACAACTGTGGCGACGGGACGTACGTCTCCGTTCCCTCCTTCAGGGAACGAGGGTTACCTTTGTAACCGAGACGTTCCCATTCAGTCGGTCACGTTCGACGTACGTCGGACAGACCGACGAATAGGAATCCCTACCAAAGCGCCACAGGAGCTGCCCTCCTCCAGCGCTCTGTTGTAAGCCACCTGAACCCCCTTGCCTGCGGACGGTGGGACAGGGCTAACACACAGAGAGGGTCGATCACTGTTGTTCCAAAACCCATTCAGTGAGACTATTGGATAACGCTGGGAAAGCGTAACCTTCGTTTGAAGGAACGCTGCGGAAGCCACATCCTTCCCCGAAGGAGTTATGTGGAGAAGTACATATGGACTAACCCTGTAGGGCTGTGCTACATATGGAAGAACTGGGGTGACTCCAACTCGATAGAGATGGGTTCTCCCAGAGGGAAAGACACGGGCTTCGTTTAAGAGCAGCCGTGGAAAAGCCATATGGGATCCCCGTAGGGTCACACATATGGAACCCAGCCTAAATCCGGTTCTCAAGGATACAACGGAGTATAGGCCTGGCGCCAGACGCTCCGCCACGTCGGCTGCCGAAGGGTAACCGGAGGACTCAACAGGGTCTGCCCGTAGGGACTCTCTGGAGAATAGAACGCGCATGTAGCGCAGCAAGCCGACACTAAGCCGGGGCCTCTCCGTGCCTCTGACCTGAGGCGAGAACACGGGAGGAGACCGGCTCGACACGAAGGCTATAGTATCTAGCGAACGTGTTAGGTGTCGCCCAGCCCGCAGCTCTACAAATGTCTGTTAGCGAGGCGCCACGAGCCAGCGCCCAGGAGGATGCCACACCTCTCGTGGAGTGAGCATGCAACCTGAGCGGGCAGGGCACGCCCTGAGCTTGGTAAGCCAGGGCGATGGCATCCACTATCCAGTGGGCCATCCTCTGCTTGGAGACAGCCTTTCCCTTCTGCTGGCCTCCGTAACAGACAAAGAGCTGGTCTGAGGTCCTGAAGCTTCGAGTTCTGTCTATGTACAGTCGCAAGGCGCGAACTGGACAGAGCAAAGCCAGGGCTGGGTCTGCCTCCTCCGAGGGCAGCGCTTGCAGGCTCACTACCTGGTCCCTGAAGGGAGTGGTAGGAACCTTGGGCACATAGCCAGGCCGGGGTCTTAGTACCACATGGCTATCACCCGGCCCGAACTGTAGGCACGATTCGTCGACCGAAAATGACTGCAGGTCCCCTACCCTCTTGACGGAGGCCAATGCCACCAGCAGCAAAGTCTTCATAGACAGAATCTTTAAGTCTGCTGACAGCAAAGGCTCAAAGGGAGCAATCTGAAGTGCTCTGAGCACCAGAGTAAGGTCCCAAGAGGGTATGGAGGGGGGACGAGGAGGATTTAACCGTCTCGCCCCCCTAAGGAACCTGACGACCAGGTCGTGCTGACCAACAGATTTGCCATCTATGTGGTCGTGGTAAGCGGAGATAGCAGCAGAATGGACTTTGAGGGTGGAGGGGGACAGCCTACGCTCCAACCCCTGCTGCAAGAAGGAAAGCACGACACCGATCGAGCATCTTCGGGGGTCTTCCCGGCGAGAAGAGCACCACTCGACGAACAGGTTCCACTTCGAGGCGTAAGCACGTCTCGTAGACAGTGCGCGAGCCGAAGTGATGGTGTTAAGTACCTCGGGGGGTAAGTCACCTAGAACCTCCGCGTCCCGTCCAGGGACCAGACATGGAGTTTCCAGAGGTCTGGACGCGGGTGCCAAAGAGTGCCCCGTCTCTGAGAAAGAAGGTCGTTCCTCAGAGGAATGGGCCAGGGAGGGGCTGTCGCGAGGAGTGAGAGTTCTGGGAACCAGGTCCGGTTGGGCCAGTAAGGCGCAATCAGCAAGACCTGCTCCTCGTCCTCCCTGACTTTGCACAGAGTCTGTGCAAGTAGGCTCACTGGGGGAAACGCATATTTGCGCAGGCCCCGGGGCCAGCTGTGTGCCAGTGCGTCTGTCCCGAGTGTTCCCCCGGTCAGAGAGTAAAACAACTGGCAGTGGGAGGTTTCTGGTGAGGCAAACAGGTCTACCTGAGCCTCTCCGAACTCTCTCCAGATCAGCTGAACCACCTGGGGGTGGAGTCGCCATTCTCCTGGCAGCGCAGCTCGTGATAGCTCGTCGGCCACACGGTTGAGCACACCGGGGACATGAGTGGCGCGAAGCGACCTCAGAAACTTCCGACTCCACAGGAGGAGATGGCGGGCGAGTTGCGACATGCGACGGGAGCGTAGACCACCTTGATGGTTGATGTACGCAACGGTCGCAGTGTTGTCCGTACGGACCAGTACATGCTTGCCCCGTAGCAGGCCTTTGAGGCGGCTCAGAGCAAGGCGTACTGCCAGCAACTCGAGGCAGTTGATGTGCCAATGCAGATGGGGTCCCGTCCAAACCCCTGACACTGCATGCCCGTTGTACGTGGCACCCCAGCCGGTGGCAGAAGCATCTGTGAACACCACAGCATGCCGGGACACCTGTTCTAAGGGCACTCCTGCCCGAAGAAACAAGGGGTCCGACCACGGACTGAAGGTTCGGCGGCACTCCTGAGTGATTGACACCCGGAACGTGCCACGCTGCCACGCCCATCTCGGGACTCGGCCGTGAAGCCAGTGCTGAAGCGGTCTCATATGAAGCAGACCGAGCGGTGTTACAGCCGCAGCAGCCGCCATATGCCCCAGGAGCCTCTGAAAGAATTTCAGTGGGACCGCTGTCCTGCCGTTGAACGTATTCAGGCAGTTCAACACTGACCGAGCACGTTCCTCTGTGAGGCGTGCTATCTGCTCGACCGAATCCAACTCCATACCGAGAAAAGAGATCCTCTGCACCGGGGCGAGTTTGCTCTTTTCCCAGTTGACCTGAAGCCCCAACTGGCTGAGGTGTCTGAGCACCAAATCCCTGTGTTCGCACAACTGATCCCGGGACTGTGCTAAAATGAGCCAGTCGTCGAGATAGTTGAGAATGCGAACACCCTGTTCTCTCATGGGAACAAGGGCTCCCTCCACGACCTTCGTGAAGACGCGGGGAGACAGGGCCAGCCCGAAGGGTAGGACTCTGTACTGATATGCCCGACCTTCGAACGCGAACCGCAGGAAAGGCCTGTGTCGCGGAAGGATCGAGACATGAAAGTACGCGTCCTTCAGGTCGATCGCTGCAAACCAATCCCGGGGACGGACGCATTCGAAAATGCGTTTCTGCGTGAGCATCTTGAACGGTAGCTTGTGAAGGCTCCGATTCAAGACGCGCAGATCCAGGATCGGTCGTAACCCGCCGCTTTTCTTGGGTACAATGAAGTAGGGACTGTAGAACCCTGACCTCATATCGGCTGGAGGGACCGGCTGTATCGCATCCTTCGCCAGTAGGACTGCGATCTCCGCACGCAAGACAGGGGCATCGACATCTTTCACTACAGTGAAGTGGACACCCCTGAACCTGGGGGGACGCCGGGCGAACTGAATCGCATAGCCGAGCCTGATGGTCCGAATGAGCCAGCGGGACGGACTGGTGAGCGCTAACCAGGCCCCCAGAGACCGTACCAGCGGGACCAGAGGAACCACAGGCGCACCCGCAGCGGGGCAGCGAGGTGGAACGCAGGGACGCGGCCCGGGGGGCTCTCTCTGCGAGGCGGCCCGACGCGGCGTCACAGTGTGCTGTGCAACACTTACCTGCTTCCACGGGTGGACAGAGGGAGCAGTCGAGGCTTTGACTGCCTGCTGCTCGCTGCTGTCCGCTGGCGAGAGAAGAGGGGGATGAGAGTGGTGAGGTTCTTGCCCTCCCACTGCTCTCCGAGCCCTCTTCGGACCCGGAGATAGAGGAAACTGCTCTTTTATTGAGAATTTGGGTACCGCTGGCTGTTGGGCCAGCGGCGGAACAAAAACAAAAGGAAACAAAAGATTTTCCACCCGGCCCTCCTCCGGGGGAAGGAGCGGTGCGGTCACCACCTCCTGTAGAGCAGTCCTCTCCATCTCCGGGTCGCCCGTCCTAGGGCCGCTTGGACTTGGCCTTGCCACCCTTCTTCTTGGGGGGTGGCGGGACGGGCTGGGCGCCCCGACCGCGACCGGCTCCACGGCGCCGCTTAGCCGGAGGCTGCTGCTGCTGGGGCGCGGGAGCGGGGGCGGCCGCAGGGGGGCGCCCTCGGCGACGAGCAGTCTGAGGTGCTGCGGGCGGTGGTGGAGCAGCAGCTGACCGCCTCGGCAGGATATGACTGATGGCCTCAGACTGCTTTTGTACAGTCGAGAACTGTTGGGCAAAGTTCTCGACCGCGTCGCCGAAGAGGCCGGTCTGGGACACGGGGGAATTAAGAAACCTGACCTTGTCGGTATCCCTCATGTCCGCGAGACACAGCCAGAGATGGCGCTCCTGGACCACAAGTGTGGACATCGCACGACCCACTGACCGCGCCGTAACCTTCGTCGCACGAAGCGCGAGGTCCGTCGCGGCACGAAGTTCCTGAAGAACTTGTGGGTCATGACCACCCTCGTGCAGATCCCTCAGTGCCTTGGCCTGATGGACCTGCAACAACGCCATAGCGTGTAGGGCAGAGGCAGCTTCCCCACAGGCCTGGTAAGCCTTGCCGGTAAGATCCGACGAGTGCTTACAGGCCCGGGAAGGGAGAGACGGCTCACCACGAAATTTTGAGTTAGGGCACAGTTGCATAGCAACGGCCCGTTCCACAGGGGGTATGCGCGTATAACCCTTCGCTGCCCCGCCGTCAAGGGTGGTGAGGGAGGAGGACCCACCGACACGGTTTCGGGCAGTAAAAGGTGCCGTCCACGTGCCAGTGAGCTCTTCATGCACCTCCGGGAAGAAAGGCACTGGGGTGGGGGGCTGAGAACCAGCCCTTGCCACCCCGAGATACCAATCGTCCAACCTCGAGGGCTCGGGACACGGTGGAGGATTCCACACGAGCCCGACCCTGTTGGCGGCCCGGGAAAGCATAGCCATCATTTCCGGGTCTGAATCGGGCACAGTTGTCACTCCCGAGGGAGGCAGCTGCGCCGAATCGTCATCCGCGGAAGTATCAGGCTCACCCTCCGATGCAGCGATCGACATCCGGTCATCCTGGGGAGCTCCGAAGGATACGGATGGTACACACCTCTGGGGTGGTCCACCACGCTCCCCCGGCAGCTCTACTGGCTGCGGAGTGCAGGAGGGATGAGGGTTCCTAGGGGGTTGGTTCCCCGAAGGAAGCGCGCTCACCGTGATCCTCAGGTCACCAGTGCCGCTGCCCGAAGCAACCCTCTGAGGAGGATTGGAACGAGGCAACGGCACCGGGACTCCGCCCCTTTGCAGGAACTGGAGTCTAGACCGCAACTCCGCGACGGTCATCATCCCACAATGGGTACATGACTCGTCCACAAACGCCGCCTCAGCGTGCCTTAAGCCCAAGCACGCGATACAGCGTTGGTGACCATCCCGGGGCGCCAGGTAACGACCGCATCCAGCAGCACACAAGTAGAACGACATCTTTAAAAAGACGCGAACTACTCGTGTAAGCTCTTTCAAGGACTGACTCTTTTAGGTGCTGAAGCACGCAGGGGAATAGCCGCTGCAGCACAGACAGGGAATGTGCAGCCTGTCGTGTGCACTCTCTTTGCAGACGCTGCTCTTACCAGCTGTGAGAACAGCTTTTTAGCGCTCTTAAAGCGCACCGTCACCAGCCGTGAAAACGGCCTTCACGCTGATACACAGCTTAATTTGCTCAAATAAAAAAGGCAAAACACAAAGCAAAGAAGAAAAAATCGGCCCCGCTGCTGTGCTGTTCCTCCTGCACCGGACGAGAAGAGCAGTCAGAGAGAGAGCTGGCTCGTTGAAGTCCGTTCTTCAAACACTCGCTCGTAGAAACCACCGTGTTTGCAGTAGTTCGGCTCCGAAGCGAAAAGCTGAAGATGCAACGCACCTGCTGCTCATTATATACCCGCGCTGCGAGGTGAGCAGCTGATGCAGATGATTGCATGCCAATGTGCATTGGCTCGTTTAGTTACACTCGAAGTAGATTGGCTTCTCTGGCGAGATTCCTATTCGTCGGTCTGTCCGACGTACGTCGAACGTGACCGACTGAATGGGAACACACATTCACTATTAACTACAACTTTTGCCTCAATTAACTCTTAATTTACTGCTTATTTAAAGTTAGTAAGGTTGTTTTTATTGCGTTTAAGTTCAGGTATTGGGTATGATTAAGGGATGTAGAATATGGTCATGTAGAATAAGGCATTAATATGTGCTTTATAAGTACTAATAAACAGCCAATATACTAGTAATATGCAGCTAATATATAAAGCAACTAATTAAAAGTGAGAATTGAACCCTAAATTAGTGTTAGCAAGCATTCTTATTTGAATAATGAATAAAGACCCCATGAATTCAAAACTTTAGTCTCCTGGCTTTTAGTCCATTTCTGTCAGCTTTGAAGGTAACATATTGCATTCTCAAAAATTTACAAAATTAATTTTTAGCTGATTTATGTAAAAAAAAAAAAAAAAGTGACAAGTGACATACACTATATTGCCAAAAGTTTTAGGATTGTGTTTATGGGAATTTTTGACCATTCTTCTAGAAGCGCATTTGTGAGGTCAGGCACTGATGTTGGTGAGAACGTCTGGCTCACAGTCTCCGCTCTAATTCATCCCAAAGGTGTTCTGTCGGGTTGAGGTCAGGACTCTGTGCAGGCCAGTCAAGTTCCTCCACACCAAACTCACTCATCCGTGTCTTTATGGACCTTGCTTTGTGCACTGGTACGCAGTCATGTTGGAACAGGAAGGGGCCATCCCCAAACTATTCCTACAAAGTTGGCAGCATGAAATTGTCAAAAATGTCTTGGTATGCTGAAGCATTAAGAGTTCCTTTCACTGGAACTAAGGGTTCAAGCCCAACCCCTGAAAAACAACCCCACACCATAATCCCCCGCCACCAAACTTTACACTTGGCACAATGCAGTCAGGCAAGTACCGTTCTCCTGGAAACCGCCAAACCCAGACTCGTCCATCGGATTGCCAGACAGAGAAGCGTGATTGGTCACTCCAGAGAACACGTCTCCACTGCTCTAGAGTCCAGTGACGGTGTGCTTTACTCCACTGCATCCGACGCTTTGCATTGCACTTGGTGATGTAAGGCTTGGATGCAGCTGCTCGGCCATGGAAGCCCATTCCATGAAGCTCTCTATGCACTGTTCTTGAGCTAATCGGAAGGACACATGAAGTTTGGAGGTCTGTAGCTACTGACTCTACAGAAAGTTGGCGACTTCTGCGCACTGTGTGCCTCAGCATGTGCTGACCCCGCTCTGTGATCTACATTTACATTATATTTACATTTAGTCATTTAGAAGATGCTTTTCTCCAAAGCAACTTACAAAAGAGAGTAGTAGAAGCAATCAAATCAAAATGATTACAACAGTATGTAGGTGCTATGTGAAGTCACAGTTTCGTCAGTAAAGTGCTCGTAGCAAGGAATTTTTTTTCTTTTTTTAATAAATACACAGATGGAAAAAGAATAGAAATGATAAAAAAAGATTAAGATAGATAAAAAAGTAAGTGCTGCTATTACTGGGTCAAGTGTTGACGAAGAAGATATGTCTTTAGCATTTTTTTAAAAGTGGCTAAAGATTCAGTTGCTCGGATAGAGCGTGGCAGGTCGTTCCACCAGCCAGGAACAGTCCCGGAGAAGGTCCGTGAGAGTAATTTTGTGCCCCTTTGTGATGGCACCACAAGCCGCCGTTCACTTGCAGAATGCAAGTTTCTGGAGGGTGCGTAAGTCTGAAGTAGTGAGTTAAGATATAGCGATGCAGAGCCAGCGGTCGTTCTGTAGGCAAACATCAGAGCCTTGAATTGGATGCGAGCAGCTACTGGCAGCCAATGCAGACTGACGAAGAGAGGAGTGACGTGCGCTCTCTTTGGTTCGTTAAAGACCAGTCTTGCTGCAGCATTCTGGATCAGTTGTAGAGGCTTGACAGTGCATGCTGGAAGGCCAGCCAAGAGAGCATTACAGTAGACCAGTCTGGATAGAACAAGAGCTTGGACAAGGATTTGTGTGGAATGCTCTGATAGGAAGGGTCTAATCTTCCTGATGTTGTACAAGGCAAATCTGCAGGACCGGGCCGTTGTCGCAACATGATCTGTGAAGCTTAAACAATCATCCATCACCACTCCAAGGTTCCTGGCTGTCCTGGAAGGAGTAATGGTTGACGACCCAAGTTGAACTGAAAGCTTGTGATGAAGTGGTGGGTTGGCACTGACCACAAGCAGTTCCGTTTTTGCAAGGTTGAGTTGAAGGTGGTGGTCCTTCATCCAGGCAGAAATGGCTGTCAGGCAGGCTGCGATGCGACCAGCAACCGTCGGATCATCTGGTTGGAATGAGAGGTAGAGTTGTGTGTCATCAGCGTAACATTGATAGGAGAAACCATGATCCTGAATGACAGATCCCAGTGATGACATGTAGAAGTGGTCCAAGCACAGAGCCCTGAGGTACCCCAGTAGCAAGATGATGTGACTTGGACACCTCACCTCTCCAAGATACCCTGAAGGACTTACATGAGATACCTTTACATGGCCTACCACTTCGTGGCTGAGTTGATGTTGTTCCCAGTTGCTTTCACTTTGTTATGATACCACTAACAGTTGACTGTGGAATATTTAGTAGTGAGGAAATTTCACAAATGGACACGAATGGCAACCTATCACGTTATCACGCTTGAATTCACTGAGCTCCTGAGAGCGACCCATTCTTTCACAAATGTTTTTAGAAGCAGTCTGCATGCCTAGTGCTTGATTTCATTCACCTGTGGCCATGGAATTGATTGGATCACCTGAATTCATTTATTTGGAGGGGCGTCCCAATACTTTTGGCCATATAGTGTATTTCAGTATGACCTGCATCAACATCAACACACAGAAAACTGCATTTCATTGGGTGTTTAAATTGTTTTGTCTGTAACTCTTTACCTTCTCCTCTCGACTCTCCTCCTCTATAGGAACAGTGTTGTGAGTCCTGTGTTCTCCTTCAGTGCAGAACAGACAAACACACGTCTGATCATCTCTGCAGAACATCTCCAGAGGTCTCTCATGTTTCTGGCATATATAATCCTCCAGATTTTCCACAGCGTCAATCAGTGTGTGTTTCTTTAGACGTGGGACTCTGAGATGAAGCTCCAGATGATCATCACAGTAAGAGCTTTGACACGTCAGGCAGGACTTCACAGCTTTCTGCTTTCTTTCATCACAGAAGTCACAGAACACCTCAGATTCTCCTAGATCGAGCTTCTCCTTAAAGTGTTGCACAACCTCTCTGAGTGTTGTATTAATCTTGAGATCAGGACTTTTGCTGAATTTTTCTTTACAGAACGGACAGAAGCAGGTCTGTGTGTTTGTCCAGCACTTGCTCAGGCAGGTTCTGCAGAAGTTGTGTCCACATGGAGTGGTGACTGGATCAGTGAACACTTCCAGACAGATGGAGCACTGGAGCTCCTCATTTAGTGCTGGACCACTGGAAGATGCCATGACTGAAAAGAAAATGATAATATATCATGGGTAAAAGTTTAGTTGGTTAGCACAGTCTACAGATGCCGTAGACACCATTTATATGGCCAAAAAAGTATAATTCTGTAATTCACAAGTTGCCATGTATACTGACAAAATATTTCTTTCCATGCAACATAAATTATATTATAGACGCTGTGTTCATGAACAATTATGACAATGGGTTGGTTGTGTATTTCTAGGTTTCATGCACAAGCCAAGCAACTTCCATTGAGGTGAATGGAAATGCAACAGATAGCTGTTTATCAGGTATTGTAGACTTTCTTATCTTTTGATAAGGAATAAATTGAAAGTCTAAATGAGACTGTAGGGAGTACAAAGTACAAGGTTTTACAAAGTACAAATTTAGGCTATATGATTAGTACAAATTCCTCAAAATAATACTTAAAAATACTTAGTATTAAAAATACTATAGTAAGTAAGTACTATAATCTGTCAGTTATTCCAGGTCTTTAACTGCTAGGCTACACCACCAGAGGCAGGGCAACAACTCGTATCATTCTTTCTTAGTCTGGGTACCTTGAAATTGATAAGTAAATGTTTCATGTCAGTCAAACAAACACTGATAGTGGATAACATGCAATCTTTATGGTGACACATTCGGTTGCACTTTATTTTACAGTACGTGCACTTTCAATGTACTTACAGTGTACTTACCAAGAAAGTACTGTATAACATATGAGGTAACTACAGGTTAGGATTAGGTTCAGGACTAGTACTTAGTTATTATCCTGTTATTGTAATTACAACAATAGGTATATATGTACATGTGAAACAGGACTGTAAAATAAAGTGCTACAACATACTCCAGTGTATTTATAAAATCTATTATAACAATGTAAATATGAACAGTTGTTTATGTCAAAGAAATTGATTATCATCTCTCTTGTGCATAAAATGTCTCTACGAGCTACAGTGAAGAACAACAGCATTCAATACCATTATAAAAGAATCTTTCTATATGAAAGACAACACAGCAAAGTACTTATTTTTCAGATAAATTACCCAATAAATAAAGGTCCTCTAAACATCATGCAATTTTCATTTTATGGAGTAGTTTTCACTGGACTTTGTTCATTCTGTCTACTGGTCAAGTTTTTCCTGTTTCTGGAGTCTGACATGATATTACATTAAAAACACACTTTTAATAACATGAAAAGCTTTTGGTAATACTGCATCATGGTATTAAACTCTGCTAAACTCTTACATTTCTGTCACTTACCTGTGAGAGAATCTCAGATGTAATCACTAGTTTCAGAGAGTTTCAAGCAGCTTTCAGTTAATCAGTGATAGTTTCACCTTCACTAAAGTCTTTCACTCACCTGCAGACAGTGATGTCATACAGTAGAACCACCCATATTTCATGAAATAGTGTAAACAGTGTTAGGGTAGATATAGTACTCTTTCATGTAATGCTAATTTCATAACTAGCATTTTATGAAGCCCAACTGCATATAATTAAATGTCACACAATAAACATCGTCATTGATTTCCTGTGTCTTGTAAGGCTAAACCAATATTGTCATTTAAAAGTAAAAAATAAACGATGAAAACATGCTAAAAAGTTTCCGAGACAATGTTAATGTGACCTTCATGTAATAAAAAAAGATATCTGTTAGTTTTAATAAAATTGTAGTCACAACGTCACGATCCTGAAGCGCGAATCTCTACCATTTAAATTTCAACGGTTATTTAGACGGTCCGTCTGAGGAGAATATTTTGGTTTATCGAGCCAAGATATGTGAGTATTGATTTTGTTTAATTTTTCATGTCTGAACAATGTATGGCTCACTCTAGCACACTTATCAGTTATGTGAGCACAGGGCCCTGGTCCTCGAGCACCTCAGCCGTCTGGGGCTTCGGGTCAACTGGGAAAAGAGCAAGCTCTCCCCCATGAGAGCATCTCTTTTCTCGGAATGGAGTAGGTCTCGGTCATTATGATGTCACATCTCACCAAGGAAGACAGTGGTTCCAATGAAACAATTTCAGAGGCTCTTGGGGCATATCGCATCATTTTCAATTCATTTAACCATGAACTAATAACAAAAAGTGATCAAAGTGTTTTCTGCTGCAGTATTGATAGTAAAGTGTTACCTGTGTCTTTGAGTGAAGTTCATTATCTCTGACAGACCATCTTGTGTTTGTGTGTTGATGAATTCAGGGAACTTTTGGCACTTATTGAAACCATGTGCTTATCATTTCATTAACAGTTGATGACATCGCAGAACAGAATCAAAACCATTGAGTCAATGCAACATTCTGAGTCTTTTAGACCTCTATTTTAGCACTGTCAAGTTAATCTGTGCCGAATTCCATTTACATTTCTTGCCTTGTTGTACACCCTGCTTATTCTGTATGTGTGGAGCCTTCATTTTGCAGATTTACCCACTTTTCAATTTTTCACATTATTAGGATTATTTTAAAAGCATACCAGAGTATTTATACCAACAGGTACCAAACATGTTTTCAAAATGAAAGGGTTATTTTAACCAAAAAATACAAATTAAGATATATTTGATGAAATCCGAGAGCTTTCTGAACCCCAATAGCCAGTTATTTAATTACCACTTTCAGGCTCAAAAAGGTAGTAAAGACATTATTAAAATAGTCCAACTTGACTACAATAATTAAACCTTAATTTTATGAAGCTACGAGAAATTGTCCATGTGACTAGTGATTCAACAAAGGCCCAGAAAGGTATTAAAGACATTGTTTAAAATAGTCCATAGTCCATTACAGTGATTCAACCTTAATGTTATGAAGCGACGAGAATACTATTTGTGTGCAAAGATAACGACTTTATTCAACAATTTCTTCTCTTCTGTGTCAGTCTCTGACACTGTTCACACGAGCACCATGACACTGAGCTGTCATTCTGACAGAATCTGGAAGCGTTGAACTGCGTTTACAACGTCTATAGCATCAGAGACAGACACTGAAGAGAAGAGATTGTTGAATTTAAGTCGTAATTTTTGTGCACAAAAAGTATTCTCGTCACTTCATAACATTAAGGTTGAATCACTGTAATCACATTGACTATTTTAAATTATGTCTTAAATACCTTTCTGGGCTTTGTTGCATTGCTGGCTATTGGGGGTCAGAAAGCTCTCGGATTTCATCAAAAATATCTTCATTTGTGTTCTGAAGATGAATGAAGGTCTTACGGGTGTGGAATGACATGAGAGTAATTAATGACAGAACTTTCATTTTGGGTGAACTAACTTTCTATTGCAATTTTCATGCCAAAAAATGTCAAGTTTAAGTCAGTTGGAATCAAAATGAGGTCTGTTTATATATTTTATTTATGCATCAAACTATATGTATACACATTAGATTTGGCCAAAACATTAGAATGTCTCATTACACAGAATGAAAAATTTTGATTCAGGTTAATCTAAAAAAACAATCCTACAGCTACAATTATTCCTTTGACATTTAATATTGCTTTCTAACATACAAACAGGTTTTTACTGTTTTAAAGGGGTCATGAACTGTGTTGTTTTATTGTTTTATTGTTTTATAATGTTTCCTGGGGTGCACTTATAATGTTAGTATGACTTTTACATCAAAATGGTCATAATTTATAAATAAAAGGCATTTTTCCTACCCTGATTTTATCCTCTGATTTGAACGCTCTGTTTTAAGGGGTGTGTTTGTGTGAGACTTCATTGTAAACGCCCACTGCTGTGATTGGCTGACATCTTTCCATTTGAAATAACTAAGAATTACTCTCTCAAATTTTATCACATTTTCACTATTACAGCTCTCAAAGTTAACTAATCATGTAAAGTTTTGATTATATTTAAATCTATATCATTTTATATATTGTGGCATGAAAGGTTGCAGTGATGAACATTGTAGTCGATCACAGACATGTTGTTGAGCTCATGAAAGCAGTGATCTCGTCATTGCAACTCAATTTCTGCACACTAACGAATGCTTTCATCATAACTAACAGTGTATACGCAATATAACTAAGAGATTCGTTGAATAAAACGGGAGTTTTGTGCGTCAGTCACTGATAAACTCACAATGTTTGATTGACAGCTCCAGCGATTGCAAAGGGAGCGTTCTTTTATCGCTTTCTATATATAATTTAATCACAGTTTAAATAAGATTATTTTCATCCTACTAAGCGAAATGAGAAGTTAACAGTTGGTTTGATTTACTGACACACAGACAAAGATCATCTGACTGTACATGAATCATTAATATCAGATCAGGCATTAGAATGAACACAGTTACTGACATGTTGTTGCATTCGAGTCCATATCCTAAAAGTCTGAAATGCTAAAGAATCCACAGTGAAATGAACCGAATACAAATAAATAAAGCTCAACTGAGACATTCACATTGTTGAAAATAAATAATCATATTCCTGCATTAGGATCCTTTGAAAGGTAATGTTATTTTAGTCTTGTATCGCTCTTCTCTCCTCCTCATCTCACTGACACACCAGTGGGTGGGGCTAATGTTGCAATGATGAAGTAGGCGTTGATTTCTTCTGCAGAGGCGGAGTTTCATCTATCTATAGACACATTCCAGGATCAGTCGTTCAATGGGTCTGGTGTTAATAAATTTTATTGGACTAACTAGGAAGTTTTCAGTTCTGAAACTTACAGGATATTCTTATAGTACAATGAACTCTTATATATCAAAAGCTCAAGGAAAAGTTAATTTCTCAATTCATGACCCCTTGAAAAGACATGTATATACAAGTGTATACCAACTGGAAAATAAATTTGGATAAACGTTAAAAAACATTGTCAAACACATTTTTTCATATCTTTTCTTGTTTTTTTGTTTTTTTTTAATCTTGTTAAATTTGGCTAAATCCTTTATTTAGTTGAAGAACATTACTATATCATCTTTTAAAGAGGCATATAAGAAGTTCATCAAACACACTACCCCAGTTATCTCTTGCTAGTTAAACGAGACCAAATCCACTATTTACAGATTGTAGGCACATTACCATATCCATTTTGAATGCGGCATAGCTCTGATAGTGACAGGGAAGGCTCAAGCTTTTGAAACATGTGTGTGCAACAGGGTATCTGGCAGTCACCACTTCCAAAACCAGGTTTTCTTCTGGCACCTCCCATCCCACCCAGAACTTCATTAGGTCACTCAGCATGTTTGGTGATGCTATGAAAGAGTAATTAGAGAAATCATACATTTAATTATAAACATTTATTCTAGTTGCTTTATGTAAATGGTATTAAACCACACAGATATTTTTAACTAAATTTGCAACTCACATAGCATAAATAAAACCATACCTTCTTCAATGAACCTTCGCATATAGCTCGTGATGACGCACTTTGTCTCAACAGAAATAGAGTCATTGTCCTTTGGCCATTCAATTTTTTGAAGGACTGTCTATAAAGGTTTGAATATGAATGTTAATGGGGTCCTGAACTTTATTTATTTTATCATCTTCCACAAGGTCCGCTTATAATGTTAGTAAAAATATTTATTCCAAAAATGGTCATAATTTAGAAATGTATGAGGAGTTTCAGCAGCAGGGATTCAAGTATGCGGCTGAAGTTTTTAACTGAAGCTTAAAAAGAAGCTTTTTGTTAATGCTTTTGCAAATTCAAGTATACTTACCTGTGATGTAATGTTCATAACTGAATCCCTTGGGAAAACTATGTTTTGAATATGGGGTCTCTGGGATAGAAGTGGCCAGATACCAGTTTCTTTGATACCTTTTCTCAAATCCTTAATCTGCCTTTTAACACGTCCAATTACCTGAAAGCAAAATGTACAAAGACAAAGCTTAATTTTGAACAGCATAATAAAAAAAAAGGTTAAATAATTCATATTTTTAGAAACAGTGAGCTGATGCAACAATATTAATTTAGTAGATTGATATATTAATTTCATAGACCTCAAAATAATTTAAAAGTTTAAAAACTGCAGAGAAAAGCCACGGAAATGCTGCCATTCGAAGCAGAGTGTCAGTTAGGAGATGTGAGATAGAGGATACATTTTTAACTGACGATTAGAAGATTAACTTCTTGAGCAATTTGAGCTACAGGAGCTCGTCTGTTGGATCAGACCACACGGGTCAGTCTTCGCTCCCCATGTGCATCAATGAGCCTCGGCCGCCCATGACCCTGTCGCCGGTTCACCACTGTTCCTTCCTTGGAGCACTTTTGACAAATACTGACTAGGGGTGGAATGGTTAAGATTACTCACTGTTCGGTTTTTATCACGGTTTTAGAGTCACTGTTTCGGTATGGTTCGGTATGTGCTATGTTCAGTAAAAAATAGGATAATTGTCATATAAAGATAATGAAAATAAAAACAAATTAAAGCTGCAAGCAGCATTTATTGGGGTTCAAGCATTCAAGGCCTTTAAAGGGTTAGTTCACCCAAAAATGAAAATTCTGTCATTTATTACTCACCCTCATGTCGTTCCACACCCGTAAGATCTTCGTTCATCTTCAGAACACAAATTAAGATATTTTAGTTTAAATCCGATGGCTCAGTGAGGCCTGCATAGCCAGCAATGACATTTCCTCTTTTAAGATCCATTAATGTACTAAAAACATATTTAAATCAGGTCATGTGAGTACAGTGGGTCAATATTAATATTATAAAGTGACGAGAATATTTTTGGTGTGCCAAAAAAAAAAAAAAAAAATAACGACTTATTTAGTGATGGCCGATTTCAAAACACTGCTTCAGGAAGCTTCGGAGCGTTATGAATCAGTGTGTCGAATCTGCTGTTCAGAGCGCCAAAGTCACGTGATTTCAGCAGTTTGCCCTGAGTTTGCCGGTTTGACACGTGATCCGAATCATGATTCGATTTGCTGATTCACAATGCTTTGAAATCGGTCATCACTATATAAGTCGTTTTTTTGGGGGGGGCGCACAAATAGGCGAGAAAATATTCTCGTGGCTTTATAATATTAATATTGACCCACTGTACTCACATGAACTGATTTAGATGTGTTTTTAGTACCTTTATGGATCTTAAAAGAGGAAGTGTCATTACTCCCTATGAAGGCCTCACGGAGCCATCGGATTTCAACTAAAATATCTTAATTTGTGTTCTGAAGATTAACGAAGGTCTTATGGGTGTGGAACGGCATGAGGGTGAGTAATAAATGACATTATTTCCATTTTTTGGTGAACTAACCCTTAAAGCACATATGCGTAAAAAGATGGATGCAATAAGTGCAAGTGAAACTCGATGCCAAATGTTAAAATATATATGGCAGTATCTTTGCAAAAGTGCATTTCTTCCTGTTTTCTTCCATTCCGAAAGTTGCATCGTATATGATCTAAGCGTGGAGATATTATGGAGATATTCTGTACATGCATGCAGCAAAGTCTGTTTTATGCTCACTAGATTCTATTTACCATTCTGCTTTACGCTTTACGTCACTTGCAGCTGCGCGCGCATACTGGTTGCAGAAAAATAGCGGTAGCAATTGAAGGAAAATGTGCAAAATCCACAGAATAAGAGAAAAATGTTTTGTTGTGCCTCTGGATGTTGGAATCGGAATGCAAAAAATATAGTCTTCATTTTTAAAGAAAACCATCATTGAAAACGTCCTTTGAAGATAAACAGAGACGTTTCACAGACTGGACTGATGACACCTGCAAGGATTAGTCTACTATTAAAGCAGGAATTTGATGTAAACAGTAAGTCTACATAATTCACATATGCAGTTCAGAGGACATACATACATAGCAGTTACACGGCATGAAATAATTATAATTAAAATAATTTAAACCTATAATATTTTACATAGATAACTTTTAAACATAATAATTTTTATTTCACAATTCTACTTTTTTTTCTTGCATTTGTGTGTTTATTACTCCCAGTTCGGACTTTATAACTCGCAATTGTGAGTTTATTTCACAATTCTGAGGGGGAAAAAGTCAGAATTGCGGGATAAATTGCAATTCAGAAAAGACAGAATAACGAGTATATCTCACAATTCTGTTTTTCTTTGTAAGAAATGTGAGATGTAAACTCAGATTTGCGAGAAATAAAAGTCAGAATTGTGAGATATAAACTCGAAATTAACTTTTTTTTATTCTTTTATTTCGTGGCTTCCATAGACTGCTACTGCTCCACTGTCATTTTCTGCAACCAGGTAGGCTCCGCCCACAAAAAAACGTCATCGCTGTTTGCAAACACCAAATTGGTCTATACCTCCGGGTGCTCCGGCCCAGAACATTAGTTGCAGTGTGAGTGCAGGCCAGCAGGGGAGTGGGGAAGGGGGACAATCGCGGGAGCACCGCAAAGCGACCGCAAAGGGCACTTTCACTTTCACGATCAAAGTGCACGCCACTGATAAGCATTGCAAGTGCAGTATTACAGTATACACATACCAATGAAACGCACAGATCTCCTCTCGTGAGTCCTCACTTTCGTTTCTATTTCAGATATCTCTTTTATAGATGCCATCAATGCTTTTGCCTTTCAAGATGTAATTACCGAAATCAAAACTATAAATCCTCACGAAAACTTCAGTAAAGCCAGCTCGCTCGTCAACCTGAGAGATCAGCCTCCTTACTTTAAAGTGTCAAATTTTTCGGTTTCTGAATGGACGGTTTGGCTTGATTGACAAACGCTAACGTTCGGGCATGATTTATATACCATCGACCTGTCCTAAAACGTTAGCACGCTTTGATCGATGGTTTGGAGATCGTGTGTTTCTCCGTTCGAGAGCGCATTTCCTGTTCACATCCGCGACAAAACAGCTGATTATTTATGAACGGATCGCTTACAGAAACGTGGAAATGGTCTCATTTGAAAGAAAATATCCTAAGCTAAAAGATGATATAGTGTGACTAATTGAAGCAGCCCTTATCAAAAGTGCGGGGGTCGATTTCTGTCTTTTCAAAACTGCGGGGGTCCTGACCCCCCTGTCCCCAGTGCCAACGGCGCCCCTGATGTTTTAAACAGTTTATTGAACAGCTTGATGGCCTGATACATTGTCACACGCACACACATAAACGAGGCGAGCCGAGTCGAGCCTTTTAAAGCAGCCGTGAGCTGACGGCCTCTTTTTAAATAAAAACACTCCAGCGAATCGACAAGATTCGATCACAAGAATGCATTAGAAGTGTACATTTAAATATTGGATGAGGTTTTGAGAGAAACAGAGACGGCTTGCGTCTCTAATGAAGCTTGTGCTCGTCCATTCTCGCTTCATTGTGTTCAAAATACATGGCGAATCTCATTCAAGCGAGCACAAAAGCATTAAAGAGCTTCTTTGGTTTGTTTGACATCTGTAAAGAGGCTCGTTGTGTCGCCCGCGCCGCTGCAGATCCCAGCACGAGCGGAGAGAGAGAGCGACACGAGACAGTTTCGATTCCGTTCTCAGTTTGTCAAGATTCATTACATCTTTGTTTATGCCATCTAGAATCTCAGCACTGATCGGGGACTGTATGTTTTAAACAGTTTATCGAACAGCTTGATGGCCTGATACAATGTCACATGCACACACAATTGGCAATAACACCACATATTCTCAAATTCTTACTGCAACAACGACACAAGCCATTAACGTCACTTTCTCTAGCACTAACCATGTTAAACTACTCTCCGTGCTTGCCAAAAAACTATTGTGCTTATTGTACTAAAAGGTATTGAAGGTTTTGTACTTTTACAGTACTTCGCTAGGTTTTGGTTAGGTAAATAGAGACTGAATCTTTTTTTTTAACGACTCCTGTCACAGTATCATTATAAAACAAAATAGCAAGACTTACTGCATGTGACAACAGCTGTTGAAACAGCCATTCACGATTAGTGGAAGACAGAACAGGGAGATCCCAGAAAAGGCAAAGTTCAGTCAATCTAGTCCTTTCTTCTTCAGTGAGTTTTGTTTTCTTGAGCTACAAGAACAGGTAAAAATTGAAAATATTTTTAAATCATTCAAAAATGATTCAGTGACATGTTTATACAAAAATTCCTATAAAAAATCTTGTACTTAAGTACTTACAATACATCGCATATACTCACCAAACGAATGGTTTCCCGGTGGTCTAAGTCGGGGCAATCCTGCAGTGTCAGAGCTGAAGCCGCACTATCAGCACTTCCTCCAGTTAGAAGTATTACCACCGGTAAGCTCAGTCCAGAAAGACAAGGACCTCCATGTACAAAAGAATGACCTATCATTCGACCAGCCATTTGGAATAGGTTGCTGTCACGTAGTACAACAGATGCAGATGGGACACGGTGGTTTTTTTCTCCCTCAAAAAGGGTTGTGGCAGCAGAACCTTCAGAAAAACATGAACCTTAGCTTGAATAAACTTTAGTAGTTCTTTAAAAAACATTATAGTCTCTGCATTAGGCACATTTTTACTGAACTAAATTGAAGAGACACACATATAAAATCTACCACTAGACTGAATCATTCTGAGAAAGATAAAGAAAGGAGCAGATTCAATTGCTTTAATGGTGTCTTATTTTTCTCTCTGAGTTGCTGCCAAATCAAGAATTTAAGTAACATAGGAGGTAACAGTTGTTAGCTAGATGACACCATTGAAAGATTATCTAAAATACATTCATCAGATGCTTTACCATTGTAGCTACATGATACAAAATGTTTTTGTGTCTGTAAAGGTGTGGCTCATTCACACTGAGGGCCGGCCTATTTATTTTTTAGCTAGTGAGCCTATTACCTTTATTAAAATAAAGCTTTATTTCTAAGCTTTACTTTACTTTAAAGTTTGTATACAGCACGCAAGGTTTATGCACATGCTCCAAGCCTTATTCTCTGTTTTAGTGCATCTCTGTGGCAGAATTACAGTGCCATATACTGATCTGGCATGTATATTACATCGTTTTTGTGTGTACGCAGATATTTCTTGAGATGAAAAAAAAAAAAAAGATTGGATAGGGAAAGCTCTGGCTTCATGTGGATGTGGCCTGAAACTGTTGTCAGATGCAAACCAGCACTATCAAGGACCGTGTCAGCACAAACTATCTATTGTTTCTTCGAGAACAAAGGTCTACTCCACAAACAGAATGCTGGGTTAAGATGGACACCAACCATTATCTAATCAGCCATTTGTGTGTCAGTAGTGCAGTGCATAAAGTCATGCAGGTACGGGCCAGGAGCTTCAGTTAATGTTTACAACCATCAGGATGAGAAAAAAAAAGTGATCTCAATGATCAATCATCTATAATTGTTGGTGCAAGATGGACTAGTTTGAGTCCATCTGTTTTAACTGTATGTTGCATGAAATAAATGCAGCCTTGTTGAGCATGAGACTTTTTTGTTTAATGTTTCCAAACTATATATATATATGTATATAATATGTTTGTGTGTGTGTGTGGAATAGAAATGCAACTGATTACATACCCAAATTTAAAGAGAAGCCAGTCTTCAGTTTTTGCATAATCATTGAAAAGATATGACGGTTGACTCCTTTGCCAACAGCTGCATCTCCTAAAAAGAATAAAAAAAATAAATAAAAAAAAAGCTAAGTATCAATCTCAAGTACATTTCGCAAATTGTATAAACTACGGTTGTTTCAAATAATGTTAGCGCATAATACCTATCAAACTGCATCTCAATGGAGCTGACCAGTTAGCATTGTTCTTTTTATAAAATGAAATCAGTGTTCTGTCCTGCTTGTCCACAGTATCAAACTGGTTGATCATTAGTGACATAGATGGACTGAACGAATTTTGGGACAGCAATTCCGCACAGAACATTCGAGATGCTTTCTGAGGGTCAGTTTCATATTTCCATGCTAAAAAAGAAATTCACAAGTTATGCAAAGGACATTTTACAAACAGTTGTACAACAAATCTAGAGCTAAAAACAATGCCACAATACAGAAAAGATGCATATACATATAGATGCACTTGTTTCATAGCACTACAACAGTGCTAACCAAGCAGAAAGTGTGGTGCACAACCTGCTGATAGTGATGTGTATGATTGTGCAGTTGAGGGTCTTGGTAGTTCTTGTCTTGTAGAAGTGCTTGGAGAATCACTGCCGCTGAAAGACCTCTCTCTAAAATAGGCATGGCACATACAACTTTGTTTATCCAACCAGATAAATTCTTGCACATTAGATGAAGAAAAAGAGACATCCATTATAAACAGACAAAATAAAGTCTTTATAGCTAGAGATGTCTTTTATGGAATTGTCCACCCAAAAATCAATTTACCTCCATTCTATCTCAGACATTGTTGACTTTTGTTGTTCATGTTAGTGTATTTTAACCCCTTAGCATTCCTCAGGGACCCATTTCAATAAGGAGGTTCAGCCAACTCTGAGTTAAAACTTGAACTCTGAGTTAACTTACTCTGAGATGGGAAACTGAATTTGAGCTAGTTAAATTGACTCTGAGTAGGCTGACTCTGAGTTAAGTGCGTGCACCACGACTATGACAAGCCATCATCAATGGAGCGCAGATATTACGATTCACCATGGCAACAGCACCCAACAAAAAGATGTCTGCATACTTCTGAGTCAATTCATTCTTATCACTGTTATAATATCAGAGGTGAAAACTGGCAGAATGGTAAGTTATTGAATATTAATTTTCATGCGCCACATGCAAAAAAAGAAGAAATAACAATTTAAGTGCATTTTTGTTTTTTATTTTGCAAATTATGTTCTATTTACCATGTAAAAGTAGCAGTTCTTTGCAATAAGGGTAAATGGTAATTAGATGCTATTTATATTTTATACTATTTGCACCTCAGCATTGTACAGTAACAGGATGCAATAATAGCATATTGTAAATTATTTTTTTTAATTATTAAACACTCGTTAGGCAATTTACTTCCACTTTCAGAACAATTTCTTAATTTTTATTGAAAATAAATGCCTTTCTGATGTAATATGTAATGGGAAAAGGGAGAAGAGCGACCTCGGCAAAAGGTGGAGTTGAACCCGGTCAATCGCGTCACAGATTTGCACGCCCAACTCGTTACTGCCTACACCACTGAAGCCGTTAGTCACAGTAATATACACTCTGAATAATCTTGTTTTCCTTTGAAAAATTCCCGTTTGCATTGAGATTATTTTTATTACCAGACTGACCCCCCCCCCCCCCCCCAAAAAAATCAAGAAAATCAATCTTGATTTAAGAATTTTTTGATATTTGTACTTGAAATAAGAAAAAATACCGTAAGAAAATCATTTTTGCAGCGTGAATGAATGATTGAAGTATTTAAATGTAGCTTGCGCTTTAAATTGTTGGTTTAAATTGTTGGTTCCTGTCTTCCTTCCTTTCTGTGAATAAATTATAAATATTTTTAATTTGACTAAGATGAACAAAAGTCACCAAAAGCTGAGATGGAATGGAGGTCAGTAAGTTCTGAGAGAAATATCATCTTTGGGTGGACTAATTTTTTAAGGTATTCTATGTATTGTAGCATAACTTTACCCTTCACCACACATGCTTGCATGATATGGCAAGACATCGGCTGGGAAAGAAATCTGGCAAATGGGACAAATCTGTAAAGATAAATGTACGAAAAACTTTTAAGTTTCTCATTTGTTTCTGGCACAAGTAAAGAAAAGTGCCAGCTTAATAAACATTTCTTTCAATATAAATTTATAGAACACTGCATTTGCTACCTTAGACAGAACATTTTCTTGGGTTGATATTTTGCTGAACAAAATACATTTTTGTATTCATCAGAAAATGAATTTTGAACAAATACCTGAGATGGTTCTTCTAAATCTGTGTAAAGTGGGCTTGGCTGGTCATTGGCTTCACTAACAATTTCATCATCTTCTTCCTCAGGCAAAATCACATCATTAACATATTCCTGTCAAAATATTGGAAATAGATTTGAACTGGAATCAATAAGAAAGCGTTATAGAGCTAACAAATAAAAAAAGGCAAAAACAAGTACAGAACCTACCGTCTCAGTTGTGTTGCACTCTTCAATGTGCAAGGGCAACAATGGCAGTGGTATTTTCTTGCTGCATTTCATACAGTTTGACAGTGGCATCTTTGCAAACTCCACAGCATCATACGGTAGTGGTTCAATGGAAAGCTGCTCTTGGAGTGGAACTACATAGAGCATGTTCTTCCCATTTTTTGACACTGACTTCAGGAGCCGAGTTGAGTATCCATCAGAGTCAGTGGGAATTAAAGTCAGCTTACGCTGCCCACTACTTCCTAACAGTAAAATCAGAGAATGATCAAACTTTTTTGTTATTATTATTATTTCCACACCCTTTATTTCAATAGAATCAGAAAGCTTTACTACTTTTTACTTTTACCTATAGCACCAGCAATATCCATAATTATCAATGCAACCATGTTTTATTTAAATTTTACTTGCAAATTATAAATACCTGTAGAACATCCAGCCCCCCTGAAGAGTTTTTAATTTAGGAAATTCTTCCTCAAGCATTGTGACAATCTTAAACAAGCATACAACACCACATTCATCATTAAAGTCAAGGGGAAAAAAACATCATTACTTCACATTTAGTTGTATTATGTTTATGCTTGCAAATACCTCATTGTGTTTAAAAGTGTCTGGAAAACCTAACAGCCTTTTCCCAAGCCCAGCATGTAAAAGTTCTAGGTCTTCATCTTTTTTTGGAGTAAACAGGGTTTGTTTGGAGAGAACATCTATTTGAAAATCTGTCTTTTTCACATTGACAGGTTTGGCCAAAGAGAAACGTTTTTTGCCCCTAGGCTGGTCACTTTCAGTCCTAAACATACTTGGGAATTGCCTACAGTCAGAGTGACAAAAAGACAAATTTATAAAAAGTGTTTCATCAGAAGGTTAGAAAGAGACAAGAAAAGTTATTTTCTTAAGTGTTTTAAAAATGCCATTACTATCTTTTTCATTATTTTAATAATGCTAAATATTTAAATGATAAACTCATAAAGTTACCTTTTCAATGCCTGCCTCACCCTATTTTCTGGTTCTGGCAGAATGGGCAAAGGAGTAATGCCACTTGCCTCGCTCAATCGCATATTTTCTCTTGTTGAAGATGTGCCACTTGATGAAGATGCAGCCAGGCCCCTGGCTAACACCTCAATAAAAGCCCTTGCAGCCGATTCCACTTCTGATGATGATGCCTGTCAAACAAAAGTTTTACTTTAAGAACCATACATGAGTTAATGTTAAACCAACAATTCTATGTGTTATAATATACTGTATATTAATGGCTGTAGTAAGTCCAGGGACACACCAAGCCAACGATCGGCCGTCGGGCAATGTCAGGCCATTTATGAAAGTCGACTGACTTGTTATTTTCATTGTGCTTTGCACCGTTGGCTCTAGTCGCAAGGCGTCAGGTTTTTTGGGCTGATTCAACATGCAGAATTGGGGTCGGCCCATCTTTGAGAGGGAGAGAACTCTGATTGGCTGTTCGGTTTAGCAAACAAGTCTGTGCACGTGAATAATACCAAAACAGCTTTTCTAATTTTATGTCATCTTTCCTGAGTGTTCCTGGGCGAAAAGTTTAATAATAAGATGAGCCGAGTGGAATATACGCTAGTCAACATTTGGATCAAAACCTTTAATCAAAGTTGTCTTAAAATCTTCTTAGGACAACTTAGTTTTAAGGACATCTTTGATGAACTTGACTACCATAGAAAGTGATCAGCATGAATGATATTAAAATGGTGCTTTGTTCACGGTTTGATACCTGTGTCTCCACATTTTGCTTGCCACTGTGTAGGGAACCTGTGTAAAGTCTCATGGGTAGATTCTTTGGGTGAAATTCCCAAGGTGGCGTAGTCAGGCATTATTTCTTAATTTATTATTTTTGCTGATTTTGGTCAATTTCACACCTGGGCCACCCTGAATATAAAAAATATAACAGACGACTGCCAAGAAAGTCTCAAAAATACACACACAAATACAAGACGATTCACACGCGAATGACGATTTGACGTTCAGATTCAAGGATAAACTCGTAAATTTTAAACTAATCTTTTTGTGCACCGTTAAATATCTGTGAATTGTGTTTTAAGTTTGTGAAATGTATTTTACTGATCTTTTTGTGCACAATAGTTTTTTTGTGTTCATTAGGTTTTGTGCATGTGAAATTAGCAAAGCATGTGTGCATCATGCTTTTTGCTTGAATTATTAATGAGACTGATCTGCTTCCATACATAACTGGCTCAAAACTGGCAACAAATCTCACCTTTCTCAGCTCTACTGAGTGTTCGCTCTCTTGAATCTCCTTCATTTTGTCCTGGATCATCTGCTGCATGTCTGTCTGACCCAGCTGATGATACATACAGAGAAAAACACACAATCATGCAATTTGTAGCTTATTTGAATAATGAATGAAAGACCCCATGAATTCAAAACGTTAGTTTCCTGGCTTTTAGTCTATGTCTGACAGCTTTGAAGGTAACATATGTTGCAATCTCACAAACTGACAAAATTAACTTTTAGCTGATTTATATAAAAAAGTGACAAGCATTTCATAATGACCTGCACCAACATCAACACACAGGAAAACGTCTAGGTTACTATTGTTCCCTGAGGGATGGAATGGAGACATCACATCGGAACAAGAGACGACAAATTGGGATCTCGTCTGGCACCAGCCTCAACGCCCACCCCAGAACAAGAATGTGATTTTTACTGAGGGGACCTTTCCTGGACTTATCTGGCTCCATGGATCCGCAGGAGATGCATTAGAAGGCATTTGTGCTGCTGGCTGGCGATAGGAAAGGGGGATGAGAGTGGCCAAATTTTAACATTTGGGTACTGCAATGGAGCCAGCGGTGGAACAAAAACATAACTGAACATAGCATTCTCCACCAGGCCCTCTGCCAGGGGAGGGAGTGGTGTGGTCACCATCTCCCAAAGATCTGTTCACTTCACTCCATCACTGGGACGCTTGGTCAGGCTGGAGTTGAGATGGACTGTGGGACCTTCCTGTGGAGTGGAGGCTGCTGCTGAGGCCGGCCACAGATGGCGTTCGTGGACCACATCGTCTGACCCAGGGAGCATGCAGTGACATTTGTGGCCCATAGGGCGAGGTCTGCTGTGCGCAGCTCCTACAGCAAGTCTGGATCTGAACTACACTCTTGCAGCTGTTTAAGGACCTTGGCCTGGTGTATTTACAGGATGGCCATGGCCTGCAGGGTGGAAGCGGCCTGTACAGTGGCTCTGTAAGCGGATGAGAACTTACAAGCCCTGGATGGGAGATGTGGATTTCCCCCCAGGCGGCAACACACAGACAGACACAGTTGCATCGCTACTGCGCGCTCCACCAGGGGGATCTTTACAAACCCCTTGGCTACCCCAACATCAAGGGTAGTGAGGGGGGAAGAGACACCAGATCAATTACAGTAGGACAACAGGGCTTGCCATGACCGGAAAATCTCTTCATGCACCTCTGGGAAGAATGCACACTGCATGGGGGCGGGGAGCTAAGGTCAGTGCTGGCCACCCCAAGAAACCAATCGTCCAACCTCGAGAGTTCGGGACACGGTGGAGGTATCCACTAGGGCCCAAAGCTCTCGGCGGCCCTGGAAAGCATGACTTTCAACGCAGCCGAGCCTTCATCCATGGAGGACTATAACCAATCCTTGTGATGCAGCGATCGACATCTGATCTTCCACCGGAGCCCCAAATAAAACGCTGGGTTCCCCATGAGAAGGCAGGCACCTTGGGCCTCACTGTGTTCCTCAGGTCACCCTGGATATTCACCAATGGAGCCCTCTTCTGATTATCATAATAATATAATATATAGCATAATAATAATATAGCATAACAGAGGGGACTCTACCTCCTTTCAGGCATTCGAGTCTTGACCCCAGCATCACGATGGTCATCTTCTTGCAGTGGGTGCATGACTCATCCACATATTGTTAGCCTCATAGCATAATTGCCCAGATAATATTTCAAAGGCAGATATCACAGTTTGGCCAAAAAATGACTTAGGCAATTATGCTATGAGGCTAACAATATGCTACCTCAGCATGCTTTAAGCCCACACACGCAAGGCAGTGATCGTAACTGTCAGACAGAGCCAGGTAACAACTTTAAAATGATGCAGTGTCACACCCATGCTGCTCTTTTAAGGGAAATTGCTCTTTTAAGAAATTTGGTGAATGAGCCAGTGGTTCGCAATGCAAATCTTCCATGCCAATGTCCATTGGCTTGTTTAGTTTCTCTCAAAGGTGATTGGGTTCTCAGGCGAGATCTCAATTCGTCTGTCTCTTGTTCTGATGTGTTTAACTTGACCGACTGAAGGGGAACTGTATTTCACAGTGTTTAAAGTGTTTTGTCTGTAACTCTTGCCTTCTTCTCTTGACTCTCCTCCTCTATAGGAACAGTGTTGTGAGTCCTGTGTTCTCCTTCAGAGCAGGACAGACAAACACACGTCTGATCATCTCTGCAGAACATCTCCAGAGGTCTCTCGTGTTTCTGGCATATATAATCCTCTAGATTTTCCACAGCGTTGATCAGTGTGTGTTTCATTAGACGTGGGACTCTGAGATGAGGCTCCAGATGATCATCACAGTAAGAGCTTTGACACGTCAGGCAGGACTTCACAGCTTTCTGCTTTCTTTCATCACAGAAGTCACAGACCACCCCAGATTCTCCTATATTGAGCTTCTCTTTAAAGTTTTGCATAACCTCTGTTAACCTCTGTGCTGTATTGCTCTCAAGATCAAGTATTTTTCTGGATCTTTCTTTACAGAATGGACAGAAGCAGGTCTGATTGTTTGTCAGGCAGGTTCTGCAGAAGTTGTGTCCACATGGAGTGGTGACTGGATCAGTGAATACTTCCATACAGATGGAGCACTGGAGCTCCTCATTTAGTGCTGGACCACTGGAGGACGCCATGACTGAAAAGAAAAGTAATGACAATATATCATCTACATTGCTGAAGAGAGCAACTTTCATAATACAAGTTTTGTGCAAGTTTTGAGTAATTCAGCTTGTGTTCTAAAATATATTACAACTAAGTAAGGTTAAGGTATACTTTATTGTCCATGAGGGACTTTATTGTCTTGGGCTCAACAATACAGCCATTACATCACACAAAACATATAGTAAAAATAACAAAATAACACAACAACAACACATACATTAAAAGATGGAGAAAAAAAAATAGTTTTATTTAATAACTTAATTGCAGAAGGAATAAACAAGTTTTTAAAACGGTATAATCTACATCTTGGCATTCTTAATCTCTTATGCAATGGCAGCATTTCAAACTCACAGTTCAAGGTGTGTTCTGTATCATGCAAAATCTTATATGCCGCAGTATAAAATTTTCGTACAAGGTCTAGAGATAAAAAGGTTCTATTATTCCCATGATCTTCATAACTGTATGAATATTTCAACTGTACTGTCAAATTACCATACCAAAGGTGTATTCTGTATCTAATTCTGTATCCGCATTTGGCCACTCAAGTCGGTTACGACGATGAACTGTAGGCAGGTCAAGGCCCCGATGAGGACGACAAGCATGCAGATGAGCTTCCCTGAGACGGTTTCTGACAGTTTGTGCAGAAATTCTTTGGTTATGCAAACCGATTGTTGCAGCAGCTGTCCGGGTGGCCGGTCTCAGACAATCTTGGAGGTGAAGATGCTGGATGTGAAGGTCCTGGGCTGGTGTGGTTACACGTGGTCTGCGATTGTGAGGCCGGTTGGATGTACTGCCAAATTCTATGTAAAACGTTTGGAGATGGCTTATGGTAGAGAAATGAACATTCAATTCACGGGCAACAGCTCTGGTAGACATTCCTGCAGTCAGCATGCCAATTGCCGCTCCCTCAAAACTTGCAACATCTGTGGCAGATGTTGCAGATTTTCTTTTCAGCCATTTGTTGCCCACGTGCAAACTTTTTTGAGACATGTAGCAGGCATCAAATTTGAAATGAGCTCATTTAATGGATAAAATTGTAAAATTTCTCAGTTTAAACATCTGTTATCTATGTTCTATTGTGAATACAATATTGGCTCATGTGATTTTGAAAGTCGTTCAGTTTTTTTATTTTATTCAAATTAAAAAAAAAACATCCCAACTTTCCCAGAATTCAGGTTGTATATTTAATTTATACAATAAAAAATATGCAGTGTTATTTTACATTTGATTATTACATTTCTGTACATAATATACTTAATCTGTATCTAACAACTGTTAGATCTACCTGAAAAACTCAAAAAGCACAGTTCATTTAATTTGCATCAATTGTGTTTATTCTATTGTTTATTTGTGCTATTGCTTGTAGTTTGATTTTTTGTTCTTATTTTATTAAAGACTGTTTACTTGTTTTTAATAGTGTTTGAAAATTATTTTTATATTTATATACAGTATTATATTTACATAGAATTTTTAATTTGCAATGTTTTTTGCATTCCATGTAAAAAAGTTTGGCGAGTGAAATAAAAAATGTACTAGCCAATGGCGACTCTAGCTTCAGTGTGTCAGTAGAGGGTTGTATACTGACAAAATATTTCTTTTCATGCAACATATAAATTATATTATAGACACTGTACTCATGAACAAAGATGACAACAGGTAGGTTTTGTATTTCCCGGTGTCATGTACAAGCCAAGCAACTTCCATTGAGGTGAATGGAAATGCAACAGATGTGCAAATATAGACGTTTTTATAGACTTCCTTATTGTTCAATAATGAGATGGTAAGGAGTTCAAAGTACATTGTTTTCCCTGGAGATGTACTTATACTCTAAATTTTAGGCTACACAAGTAGGTAAAAAGTTTTCAAAATAATACTTATATACTTAATGCTAATAAAACACACCATTATTTGCTCACCCTTATGTTGTTCCAAAACGTAAAAGTTTGTCTCAGCAGCTTTAAGAGAAAACTCTTACATAAGCACTATTTAGGAGAATTCTTAGTAGCAAGATAAAATATGGCCCCTGGCTACCAACATTCTCAACACTTATATCATTCCTTAGTCTAGTTTTGGGTAACTTGAGTATTTTCATAAAAAAAAAGCCTAGCTATATCATAAAGAAAATGCATTTGAAATTGATGATAAGGAATTGTTTCATGTCACACAATCACTGATAGTGGGGACAACATGCAATCATTATGGTGTCACTCCAGTGTATTCATAAAATCAATGTAAATATTAATGTAAATATGAACAGCTGTTTATAACAAAGTAATTAATTGTCATCTCTCTCCTGCGTAGAAGAAACTATACATGTTTACGAGCTACAGTGAAGAACAACAACATTCATTAACAACAATGATCTTTCTTTATATGAAAGACAACACAGCAAAGTACTTATTTTTCAGATAAATAACCCAATAAATAAAGATCTTCTAAAAATCATGCAATTTTCATTTTATACATTAGCTTAGTTTTCACTGGACTTTGTTCATTCCGTCTACTGGTCAAGTTCTTCCTGTTTCTGAAGTCTGACATATTACACATTAAACACACTTTACATTAAATACTGATTTTCATAATACTGCATCATGGTATTAAACTCTACTAAACTTACATTTCTGTCACTTACCTGTGAGTGAATATCAGATGTAATCACTAGTTTCAGAGTGTTTGAATAAAACGGTTGTTGTCTGAAGAAGCTTTCAGTTAATCAGTGAGAGTTTCACCTTCAATAAAGTCTTTAACTCGCCTGCAGTGATGTCATACAGTAGATCCGCCCATATTTCATGACTATGAAACGGTGCAAATGGTATTAGGGTAGATATAGTACATAAATCTTTCATGTTAATGCTAATATCATTACTAGCATTTTATGAAGCCCAACTGCATAATTAAATGCAACACAATAAACAAAGTCACAAGTGAAATCGTCATTGATTTCCTGTGTCTTGTAAAACCAATATTGTCATTTAAAAGTAAAAAATAAACAATAAAAAGCATGCTAAAACGTTTCTGAGACTAGTGTTAATGTGACCTTCATATAATAAAAAAAGACATCTGTTAGTTTTCATAAAACTGTTGTCACTGTACAAGTCAAATTTCCTTTAAGTGTTATTCTATAGTCTTTGGCACGAGTGCACTTGTCACGTTTCTGAAGTACAGATCTCTACAATTTAAATTTCAACGGTTATTTAGACAGTCCGTCTAAGGAGAGTATTTTGGTTTGTCAAGTTATGACGTGACGTGAGTAAAGATTTTAGTGAATGGTCTCTATTGCTATTTTGTAGGGCTGCGCGATTTGGGAAAATGTTCATATTTCGGTTATCGAGGTCAATATTGTGATTGCGATTATAATAAATAATAAAATCAAGGGTTTTTAAGAAAAATGCACACACAAATTAGTGAAAATGCTAAAATGTGTTTTTGTAAAACTATACATGTTTTCAAAATAAATTATTTTTACAAAATGAAATAACATTTGCATTAATGTAAACTTATTTTCTCAAAAGAATAGCTAAATTAAATAAAACAATAAATAAAAACATACACATTTTCACAAAAATAAGATATTTTAAACATTTTGTCCAAACAAACAGGGACAAGTAGTGCGTTATGGAGTCTGTGATTTCTTTATGTCTAGGCCAGAGTTTCTCAGACTTTTTTGGCCATTTCCCACTTTGGAGGAAGGGAAGGGTTCTGAGCCCCACCTGTCCCCATTCGCCCCAACAAAATAATAATAAACTAGGCTTTAAGTTTAACTGTTGGCACAAAAGTCGGATTTACAGCACGTGAATTCGTCAATTTCTTCAATAATTTAGGCAAGTAAGTGGCCGGTGATCAGGTAGAAAAATAGAGTAAACTTAATAGTTACTTCCACTATGTGTATCTGAAATTAATAAAACACGTCATCAAATTATATTTGAATTGATTGTTAATGCTGCTTTCATAGACATCAGTGTGTAACATGGTGTTTTCCTCAGTGCATAACTTACTTTTCACAAGTTTATTCTCCATCTGTAAATGTTGGAAAGTCATGCAAATATTTCCATTTTGCTGCTAAACTTCACAGTGAACGAGCACTGCTGCGCGCATGCGCGCTAAACGGAATGCAATAGAAGCGCAATAATTCTAAAATATACATTTCGCTAAAATATTTGATGTTGGACATTAAATGTGCCTTATGTACAAATTTAAACCTACAAGTAAGTGTATTTTTATGATAGTAACTGTAAATGGACTATTGTAATGGGGTAAATAAATATACTTTGGGCTAATTACGGAGTTTAGATTCATCTTACCAAAATTTAGTCTGTGCATATTTATTTTAATTTTTAATTTTGTGATTTTAATTTCTGCTCTTCTAATAACCATAAAGAGTACTACTGCCAAACAAAACCAGAGAGAAATGTATTCATATATTTTAAAACAATCTAATTAAATATTAGGCACAAAACATTTAGCCAGTAAGAAAAGAAAACCTGTAGGTTATACACACACACACTATATATAATTCAGGTCGATTGGGACACTTCAATAGCAAACAGTGTCCCAATCAACCTGAATTCACTATATATATATATATATATATATATATATATATATATATATATATATATATATCTATATAAGACCAGAGTTGCATTGCATTCCTATTGGTCAGTGTTAGAGGAGCTCAGCTTAGCCTGACAGTTAGCCTGCCCCGGACCAGGCTAGTTTCCCAGCATAAGTTGCCAGAGTAACTGAGTTTGAACTAATTTAAGTTTGTTTTATGAAACAGAATTCGCTGGCAACAAGTCTAAGTAAAATAAGCCTGGCTTGTTTTCTAATCTTGTTTTATGAAACAGCCCTCTGGCCAGTTCTCTGTTGTGTAAAGTTTGTTGTTCTGTTCATGCTACTTGAGTTTCTGTTTTGGTGTTTTTGTTTCAATAAAAGTACTGCTGCATTTAGATCCTGCTTCCTTGCTTGCTGCAACCAACTTTGACAGAGTGATTGTTATAAATAAAATGGTTTGTTCAGTTCAGTGGTGATGTAATCGTGTCAAAAATAGAAGTATAACAGTAAATCAATATCGGTTCTGCATATTGGTTATCGGTCCCATAAACACACAAATTATCTATATCGGTTCTAAAATCAATATCAGTTGATCACTAGAAAGGACCAAACAAAACTTTATTGTAGCTGTAGTTTTATCACATGATGTGCTGACAGAGATGCAGTACAAAGCCTGGTTCATACTCGCCATATCCACACAAGTGCGCCTAACAAAAATGACTTCCCATTTTGCATAGCTGTAATGAGGACTCAGAAGCCATGGGATCCATGTGCAGCTTTATTGTTGACAATCGTAGTCCAACAGGCAAGGGTAAATCACCGACAACAACAGTATCACAGACAAGGCAGAAATGTAACGAAGGGACAGGCACAGGGTCGGGGCAGGCAGCAAACAGAACAGGCAATATCCAGATAAACAGGCAGGGGGTCAGATGGGCAGGCAGCAAGACGTTGTAACAGACTAAACAATCCAAGATCATAAACGGGAAAACAATACACATGGGAAAACACTCCAAAATGTCAGCCGTGGCAAAACAATACTTCGCAGTGTGTGTATGTGAAAGTGCATGTTTTATAGTCCACCGGAAGGGTGACCGCGTGATCAGCGCCAGGCAGTGGGTTATGGGAAATGAAGTCCAAAAGAGTTTAGTACTCCGGTGACGGAGCCCTCAGGTGGTGATCGGAGGGAGTCACAGAGGCCGAATTCGTGACAATAGCAGTGTGCACAGCTGTTTTTATAACTGCACGCAGCTCTGCTTCCGAAGATGCACAACTTCGAGACGATTCTGGCCGAGCAGGTACATCTGTACCGACATCTAACCGGCACACAGTTTGTGCTTGTCTAAATTAATTGCTTGCATTACAAAAAACAAAAGCAAAAATAAGCCTTCTTTAATTAAAATAAAGGTCCATGTTTAATAAAAATGTTCATGAAATTAAATGAAAATGTTTAATGAAATTGGAAAATATTTAAGAGATTGTTGTTTAATTTAGTTTTCTACATATGTTCTCATATCCATATATTAAGTAATAATGTCAAGATTTAGTGGGTTTTATGTCGGATTCAGAATACACAATATCAACAGAGCCGCTTCAGCAACCCGGTGAGTACTGGAATTAGCATTAGGCTAATACAACCATTGTTGTTTATGCTCTTGTTTCCAGAAGTTGGGAAGCAACGTGTAGTCTGACATGTTTCTTGTTGCGACAAGAGTTCATGAGTCAAAAACGCATAATCTTACAAAGTGACTGTCATTACGGACAAAAACATTGTGTAGTCTGAACCCAGCATTACACGATTCTATGGTTCTTTTGTAGCATGAGTTTGGTGAAGTTTAATAAAAACAAACATTGTCACATATGGTCCCTGATGGTTTAAAGCAGTGGTTCTCAACCTTTTTTACTCCAAGGCCCCCCTCCTCTCCGAATCGATACTGCAAGAATTGTAGAGATGTAGCTTGCATATCCTATGTTCATGAAGCAGTTGGATGTTTAGTCTGTACTTCACACAGCATGATGAGAAATGACTTGGGGCTGATCCAAAACAATCACAGAATACTTACAATTGAGGTGGTGCTTTGTTTTAATTTGTTTTCAAATTAATTTAATTTCTAATTTTTAATTTAATTTCTAATTTTCTCTTTCTAATTTAACATATTAATAATAAAATGAATATATAATGAATTATATAAATATATTTTCAGTTATCTCATGGCCCCTTCTTTCTGATGAACATTTTAATAAATATCCTGACTCATCCAAGATTTATAATGGCAGTGAACAATACCAACGATTATGAATCTGAAGAAAGTGCCTCCATCCACATCCATCCATCTTAAACATACTCCACATTGCTCCGGGGGGTTAATAAAAATACATACACGTTTAAAAAAATACATACACGTTTAACACGTTATGAAGTAAAATATCTAGCTTAGCTTATTCAACTTCAGACACCGTGAACACACACTTATAGCAGTGTGCAGCCGTTTTTGCTGCGGCGCCCGGGAAGTGATTGGGGATTAGGTATCTTGCTCAAGGACACCTCATTTTTGGGTAATGAGAGTGGAAAAGAGCACCGTTCATTCACTTCCCTCACTCTCTCCGGTACTGAGACTCGAACCTGCAACCTTGGGGTTACACGTCTGACTCTCTGACCATTAGCGCTGTTCATTCACTACCCCCACTCACCCAAGAAATTTAGTTTACAACAAATCTAATATAATTTAACGTCTTTATTCAGATGTTATTCCAATATAAACCAAGAATCGCAATGTTTTACAGGTAATTTCAAGTTAACAACTGAAAAGGAGAGAGAGAGAGAGAATGGACAGTTTCCTAGAAGTTAATAACATTATACAGAATTTCAAAATATTATAAATATTTAATCATATTATTATTTGTTTTGCTAATTATAATCTTTATAAATGCACATGCATAGATAATCTTTCTAGATTTCATGTTTCATATTTTGGGGGATTTGTTAATTTAATTTGACAGGTGTGATGATCAGTGGGTTTGAGTTTTTACCTTTATCATTAAGACCTGGGCCAAAATATGGATAGATTTTCCCAGTGAAAGTCTGACCAGTGAAAGAGTAGATATGAGAGCTGGAGCCCACATTGTAAAAAGAGACCAGACCCTCCTCATAATCCACAAACACTCCCACTTTCTCAGGTTTCACTTTCAGAGATAACAAGATAGATGAATTATCACAAGCTTTATATTGATCCTCATTCCTCAGAATCACAGTCCAGATTCCATCCTCAGGACTTGGGCTAATGTCCTCTTTCCTGTTAATGGATTCTTTGGCCACTCCTAAATCCCAATTAGACTTTCCCTTCACAAGCACCTCATAGTAAAATTTCCCTGAACTGAATCCTTGCTTTCCCAGAACACTCAAACTCTCATCAAATCTCTTTGGGTTTTCTGGGACGTCCTGCTCAATGTCTCCATCACTGACTTGTTTTCCATCATCAGACAGGATGAGATATGGATTCGCCGTATCAGGATCCAGAGTCACATCCACTGAGAGAGATCAGACATTATCAATCAACTTCAATACAAATATTTTCAGATGTACAATAAATCATAAAGATCATTAAGTATTGTACGTGTACAATAAAAGAAAATGGTGTCAATCGCACTGTACCTGCATACTTCTGCACAAACTTCAACCCCATGGACACTGATGACAATATAATGTAATGAATTATTAATTGGAATATTTCAGGTTAACAACGATTATATCTCTATTAGCAGTATTAGTGGCATGTAAATGCGGCTCATCTATCAGTTTATAAAACAGAATGCAGAATGTTTATTAAAGCTCTAATATTAATTACTTATTAGATCTTTTATTATTTATTCAGTGGTGGAAAAATGTGTTAGATGGGAAGTAAAGTTTCTAAATTGTCCTTGTGAGGTGGGAAAACATTTTAGCCAGACTTCTGGTTACTGTGTGTGTTTCTGATGTACAAACTCCACTAACAGAAATTACATGTACATTAATAGTTGTGTCACATTCCTTACATGTTGCTTTCAGGATAATCAAGTTAAAGTCATACTGCTTTAACTGGCTATGGCATGACTTGAAGATTGTATTGAACTTTACATAAGAAATCTATTCACTGTTTTATATTCACATACCTGTTTGATAGAATTTTTTATTCAGAGTATTCTTCAGTTGAGTCAGAGCTCTATACAGAGGGATCACATTCACATCAGAGTCAATCCTGATCTCAGTCCAGTTCTTGGTGTGTGGACGACTGGACAGGGATGAGCACATCTACAGCAGGAGAGAGAAGACTATTAAATAATTTTTATTAAGTTCATTAAATATTTTTTCTAATTTGACATTATTACTGTTTTATTCTGACATTATTACTGTTTTATTTTTATTGTTCTGTATACACCGATCAGGCATAACATTATGAGCTCTTACATGTGAAGTGAATAACACTGATTGCCTCTTCATCACGGCACCTGTTAGTGGGTGGATATATTAGGCAGCAAGTGAACATTTTGTCCTCAAAGTTGATGTGTTAGAAGCAGGAAAAACAGGCAAGCATAAGGATTTGAGCGAGTTTGACAAGGACCAAATTGTGATGGCTAGACGACTGGGTCAGAGCATCTCCAAAACTGCAGCTCTTGTGGGGTGTTCCCGGTCTGCAGTGGTCAGTGTCTATCAAAAGTGCTCCAAGGAAGGAACAGTGATGAACTGGCAACAGGGTCATGGCTCATTGATGCACATGGGGAGCGAAGGCTGGCTCGTGTGGTCCGATCCAACAGACAAACTGTAGCTCAAATTGCTTAAGAAGTTAATACTGGTTCTGATAGAAAGGTGTCAGAATACACAGTGCATCACAGTTTGTTGTGTATGGAGCTGCATAGCTGCAGACAATCAGGGTGCCCATGCTGACCCCGGACACTTACCTGGTGAACACATGCCACCAAGAAGGCAATCCGGTGGAGGCAGTGTGATGCTTTGGGCAATGTTCTGCTGGGAAACCTTGTGTCCTGCCATCTATGTGGATTTTACTTTGACACGTACCACCTACCTAAGCATTGTTGCAGACCATGTACACCCTTTCATGGAAACAGTATTCCCTGGTGGCTGTGGTCTCTTTCAGCAGGATAATTCTCCTGCCACAAAGCAAAAATGGTTCAGGAATGGTTTGAGGAGCACATCAACGAGTTTGAGGTGTTGACTTGGCCTCCAAATTCCCCAGATCTCAATCCAATCGAGCATCTGTGGGATGTGCTGTACAAACAAGTCCGATCCATGGAGGCTCCACCTCACAACTTACAGGACTTAAAGGATCTGCTGCTAACATCTTGGTGCAGATACCACAGCACACCTTCAGGGGTCTAGAGGAGTCCATGCCTCGACGGGTCAGGGGTGTTTTGGCATCCTAGACCCCAAAAGAATGCCTGATCGGTGTATAAGAGTGTTTCAAGAGTGGCTGTCTGTAAATTGTGGTGCAGATTGAGTTTTTGTCCTGTGATGTACAGCCCGAATTCTGGAAAAGTTAGGACTTTTTTTAAAATTTGAATAAAATGAAAACTAAAACACTTTCAAATCACATGAGCCAATATTTTATTCACAATGGAACATAGATAACATAACAAATGTTTAAACTGAGAAATTTTACAATTGTATTCACTAAATGAGCTCATTTCAAATTTGATGCCTGCTACAGGTCTCAAAAAAGTTTGGGCGGGGGCATGTTTACCATGCTGTAGCATCTCCTCTTCTTTTCAAAACAGTTTGAAGATATCTGGGCATCGAGGTTATGAGTTTCTGAAATTTTGGTGTTGGAATTTGGTCCCATTCTTGCCTGATATAGGTTTCCAGCTGCTGAAGAGTTCGTGGTCGTCTTTGACATATTTTTTGTTTAATGATGCTCTAAAACCTTTATATACCTTTCAGCATTCATAGTGCCTTCCAAAACATGCAAGCTGCCCATACCATATGCACTTATGCACCCCCATACCATCAGATGCTGGCTTTTGAACTGAATGCTGATAACACGCTGCAAGATTTCCCTCTTCTTCAGCACGGAGGACATGGCGTCTGTGATTTCCAACAAGAATGTCAAATTTAAACTCGTCTGACCATTGAACACTTTTCCACTTTGAAACAGTCTATTTTAAATGAGCCTTAGCCCACAGGACACGATGGCGCTTCTGGACCATGTTCACATATGGCTTCCTTTTTGCATGATAGAGCTTTAGTTGGCATCTGCAGATGGCACAGCGGATTGTGTTCACCAACAGTGATTTCTGGAAGTATTCCTGGGCCCATTTAGAAATGTCATTGACACAATCATGCCGATGAGTGATGCAGTGTCGTCTGAGGGCCCAGATACCACGCGCATCCAAGGTCTTCGACCTTGATCCTTACACACGAGATTTATCCAGTTTCTCTGAATCTTTTGATGATGTTATGCACTGTAGATGATGAGATTTGCAAAGCCTTTGCAATTTGACGTTGAGGAACATTGTTTTTAAAGTTTTCCACAATCTTTTTACGCACTCTTTCACAGCTCTGCCCATCTTCTGAGAGACTCTGCCTCTCTAAGACATCCCTTTTATAGCTAATCATGTTACAGACCTGATATCAATTAACTTAATAAGTTGCTAGATGTTCTCCCATCTGAATCTTTGTTGCCCACGTGCCAACTTTTTTGAGATCTGTAGCAGGCATCAAATTTGAAATGAGCTCATTTTGTGAATAAAATTGTAAAATTTCTCAGTTTAAACATTTGTTATGTTATCTATCTTCTATTGTGAATAAAATATTGGCTCATGCGATTTGAAAGTCTTTTAGTCAAATTTAAAAAACATCCCAACTTTTCCTGAATTCGGGTTGTACATGATGACTGATGACACAGATGTTCACAGACCTGTATGACATGGAGATGATCAGTGTGTGAGAGCTGCTCTACCTCAGTGTTTCTCTTCTTCAGCTCAGTGATTTCCTGATGCAGCTCTTTAATGAGATCTTCAGCCTGTTTCTCTGCTGCTCTCTGCTGTTCCTCCATCATCTTCAGCTGCTCAAACTGACATCTCTGAATGGAGTGCATCAGATCAGTGAAGATCTCAACACTGGATGATTTCTCTTTCTCCGTGTTTCTCTGATGAAGCATAAAAATGTGTATTATTGCAGCCAGTGACTCTCCATTCAACTCAGTACCTTTACTTATAAAGCAGATTGAAATATTATGATTCATTACATTAATAATTGTAATAATGTTATGCATCATTGTAACCACCCTACACCCTTAAACCTATGCACTTACATACACACACACACACTCAAAAAACAAACAAAAACAGCCTTTCTCCACTTTTCTAGCTTGCTTCTTAATCTATTTGTCGAATAAATCTTTGAGTATTACGTACATTATTGGCTCTTTGACAAATACAATGTTCTGTCATGAAACTCTAGATGGCGCAGGCTAATAGGTCTTTTAACTCAACCTGCTCGTGACCACATCATTATATCTATAGGGTACAGCTGATTTGTTCTTGCTGTATCAGTAGCCAATGAGCTTGCATGCTCAACCTTCAAAATATTTGCCTTAGCAGTGTAGCATGCTTCAAAACCCTCCACCTTCCCCAGCTCCACCTGTATAGATCTGCTACGGGTAATTCATGTACTTTATATTGTACAGCAGCAGCATGTCTTACTTGCTCACAGCAGCGTGTCGTGTATGTATTGGCAGTAGCAAGTCCCGTACTTGCACTGCAGCAAGCAGATCTAACCAAACATATCAACATTGTCATACCCATTACCATGACAAACACTCCGAGAGTTTTCATGATAAAAATTGCTTTGTTCCTTTTGGATAAAAGTGTGTGCTATATGTGTAAATGTAAATATTATTTTCTTTTCACTCACCCTTTTCAGCCCTACTGAGTATTGAATCTCTTGAATCTTCTTCATTCTGTCCTGGATCATCTGAAGAATGTCTGTCTGTGGCTGAACCAGCTGATTCTACATACAGAGAAAAGACACCATAGCTTTTAGTCCAGTTTATAAAATGAACACACATACATTTACAATGTAGTCCTTCTCTTCTGGGAAACAGGCCAGAAATATTTGTACTCATCATTTATAATGCTTTCTAGAATGAGAATGAATGTTCCTCCCTCTAAAACCACCTGTCTATGACTAACAACATCAAATAGCAAAGCATAGTTCACGACTATGATGAACAGTAAAGCTACTGGTTTTGACTGTGTGTTTAAAGTGTTGTTTTTTTCTTGCCTTCTCTCGACTCTCCTCTATAGGAGCAGTGTTGTGAGTCCTGTGTTTTCCTTCAGTGCAGGATAGACACATACACAGAGGTCTCTCGTGTTTCTGGCATATATAATCCTCCAGATTTTCCACAGCGTTGATCAGTGTGTGTTTCTTTAGACGTGGGACTCTGAGATGAGGCTCCAGATGATCATCACAGTAAGAGCTTTGGCACGTCAGACAGGACTTCACAGCTTTCTGCTTTCTTTCAGCACAGATGTCACAGAACACCTCAGATTCTTCTAGATTGAGCTTCTCATTAAAGTGTTGTACAACTTCACTGAGCTCCATATTTTGTGGACCACTAGAGGATGCAATGGCTGAAAAGACAAACAATGACAATATATTATCTACATTGCTGAATTCACAAGTTCACAAGTTCACCTGCCTATCCAGTCTTAATAGTTAGTGGTAAAATAACTTGGCTTGCTGTCCTCGACAAAGGCTTGAACCTGAGGTTCATATCAAGCTCTGAGCTCAACCACCCTCTACATAGAAGGAGAATGAGAGGAATAGAGGAGGAGATGAGCAGGTGGAGGGATGCCAGAAGAATTGTCACTGGTGTAACGAGTAGAAATATGGTGTGGCCCCTTTAAGAACTGCGCGCTCCCGTTAAACTGTTGATGATCTGCATTGTATGTGTGATCAGAGCACCGCATGTATGCGGGTTATTTTCATTCTTTTTCTGTTGCTCTTGTATTTTCATTTATTTCTCAAGTAATGCTGTGGACGGCACAACATTTGTGACAGACTGTCACCTAAATTCCATGGGGAATAAAGCGCCGGTTATGTGACACCCATCGCCTCTGTGAAGTCTGTCTAATAGTGAGCTATCCTTGTTTGCTCCGTAACCACCGCGTTACAAGTGGCGCCCGAACATTTTATCTCTGGTTTTGGATTTATGGAGAGGTTTGCACGGATGCAGAACTGGTTTGTGACGAGTGACGCCGAAAATGCTGCAATCTTCCTCGCCGACATGCGCGAGTCTGCACGAGGCCTATTCCAGTGCGAACAGAGTGAACTGCCCGACGCTGCAGCGGACATTTTGTGTGAGTGACGCAGCTGATATTTCTTCACATTCCAGTGGATTTATGTCGCTATGGAGACAATTTCCGTGGATTTAACTTTCACATAGGATTGTGGTTCGTTGAGGTAATCGGGAATTTGACTATTTGTGAACTTTTACTGTTTCAGACCTGGTTTCCTCGTCCATTTGTGTTCATTCACTGAGACGGTTGGACTGGTTTAATTGAACTTGAGAAACTTTTTTTTTGCGTTTGCACTGGACTTTTTCCTGAACTGTTTTTTGAGCGGGATATATATTTTTTCTCTGGACTTGTTTTACATTTTTGAGTCGTAATTTGGTATAATTCCTCACACTCTCATGGTGTGTGTTCATTGAAGGACCTGAAAAAAACAAAAAAACAAAAAAAAAAAAACATTGAATTGAAAAGAAATCGGAAGAGAATTTATTGGACTCTAATTGAAGTTTGGTGATATTGACCTGTTGTCACTGTTTTCACGAAAACAAAAAAACCATTTGCATGACAAATTTCTTATTGTTAGTTTTCTAAAAAAGGTATTCAGCTGTTTATAATTGCTTTGTTGCTATATTACTGGCATACAAGAAATTGATACAAGTTGGAAATTTTTGTTGAATATATTTCTCTGATTTATTGCTTTGAATTTCATATTGCTCTGACACAAAGTGATTTTGTTGCAATGAACAGACGTGTTGATGACAAGACTGAGTTAACTGACCAATCTGCATGCTTTGAGTATCCACCCAGGCGGAGAGCGACACCATCGGCGGATCGCCTGGAGACACAGGTTGAGTCATTGAAACAGGAAGTGGCGATGCTGAGGAAATGCCTGAGTGAGTCTCTTGATCTACAGAGAGGTATCATTGACAGTTGCACACAAAACTTGCACATACCTCCTTCATACCAATTACCTTTACAAGTCAGGCCTGTTGCTTCGTCAACCCCATACCCTCAAACACAAACTGGTCAAAAACATGGACTTCACTCCTTTGAAGGGGCAATGAACGCCAGAACGGAAAGTGCGTTTGGACTGGCTCAAAGTTCTCTTGAATTGAACAATGCAACCAGAACCTTGGCTTCAGTCTTGCATCAATCAAGACTGGAACCCCCAGTGTTTGTGAACGATGGAAAAGTTCAACCTGATGACTGGCTTCTTCTCGTGGATGCCTACAGAACTTCTTTGGGTCTCAGTGATGCTCAAATTTTGCTTGAATTACCACGCTTCTTAGCTAAAGAGCCCAGGAAGTGGTTTATAGTATTGAGTTCACACGTTACATCTTGGACACAGTTCTGCACCCTGTTCAAGACTGTATTTCTTCCTTCGGATAACCAAGAGCGTGTCTGGAGAGGTATTCTTGACCGTGTTCAAGCTCAGGGAGAACCATTTCCAACATTTGTTGCACACTTGTTATCTGAATTCAAGAAACTTAAGTCACCACCTCCAGAACAGGAACAGATCGATCTTATCTGCAAGCATGCACTTGAGCGCTACAGAGTTGCTTTGTACGGCACACAAATTACTTCAGTCATAGACCTCTTGATGTGTGCTCACGAGCTGCACTCCACTCTCGGCCCTGACAGCCGTAATGAACCACTAGTACAGAAAAGCAAGAGTATGCGAGAGACTTATTGTTTCAAATGTTCTGCTCCTGGTTTCACATCTAGAAACTGTCCCAACTGCAACATTGTGCAACAAACTATGTCTTTTCCAGCCTCTGACACACAGACAAGTCCAGTTTCGAATGAGCCACACGACCCTAAGGAGGAGGTTAAAGCCACGACGTATGCAGAAATGGAGGAGAAAAAACAAAATTCTGTTCGGCAGAAGGTAAACTTCAGGGGAGGGAGGACGTTTCAACGAGGCAATCCTCCCTCCAAAAGATAAATGCGCCTCACCCTTATCTTGTGTCCCCGTCTGAGTCGCTTTTCCTTGGACATGTGGAGGACCATTCTTCTCCTTCATTTTGGAACACACCCTTTATTGTTAAAGTTAATTTCTGTCACAAGGCCATTGACGCAGCGCTGGACACGGGTGCCTCACTTTCAGCGGTTCGTACAAATATGATTTCTGATGTCTTGCAAAATTATCAGAAGGTTCAACCTTGGACTTTTCCCCCAATTCAGCTTGCCAACAGTGCTGTTTGCACTCCGGCTGGTATTGTGTGGTTAAATGTTGGCCTCCAGGGTAAAAATTTCTACCATCGATTTGTCATTATCCCTGATCTATCCTCTCCACTCATCCTAGGGATGGATTTTATGCTACGAGCGTCGGTTAGCATTCATATCCCATCAAGGACGGTGACCCTCGCTGAACCTACACCACAAGAGGTTTGGAGTGAGTGGTTGGAGGCACCTGAGCTTGGAAGCTTGATGTTCTTGGATGTCTCCCATTCTGCCTTGGATGAGAAGGTTGAAATGGCTTGTCTGAAAACGGAACAAAAAGAGGATTTGAGGGACCTACTTAAAGACTTTTGGAGCTTGTTTGACGGACACCTAGGACATACCTCATTGGGTGAACACGAAATCAACACTGGTGATGCGAAACCAGTTCATCTCCCACCATACCGGAGCTCACCAGCTAAGAAACAAATAATTGAGGATCAAATTCAGATGATGCTTGAAGAAGACATCATCGAGCCCTCTTCCAGTCCATGGGCAGCACCTGTAGTAATTGTCAAGAAGCCATGTGGAGACCACAGGTTTTGCGTAGACTACAGAGGCCTTAATCATCTGACACACAAGGATTCGTACCCACTGCCCAGAGTCGACGAATCATTGGACTTCCTGGCTCGTGGAAAATTTCTTTCGACTTTTGATTTGGCTCGGGGGTACTGGCAGGTGTCAGTGGAGAAGCAGTCAAGACCAAAGACAGCTTTCGCATCACACTGTGGCCTATTTCAATTCAAGGTTCTCCCTTTTGGACTCTGTAACGCCCCAGCTACGTTTCAGAGGGTGATGAACAATGTCCTGGCCGGCTTGGTCTATAAGTGCTGCGCAGTGTATCTTGACGATATCATCGTTGCATCTCCGACCTTTGAGCAACACTTGGAAGACCTCCGAGAAGTCCTGTCAAGACTAAAGTCAGCTGGTCTTACTCTCAAGCTGAATAAGTGTCAGTTCTGCTTGAGTGAACTTGTCTTTCTAGGATACAGGGTCACTCCAGATGGTATTTCTCCTGACCCGAAAAAGCTTGAAGCAGTCACAGATTTCAGAACGCCAACAGATGTGAAACAAGTGAGAGGATTTCTCGGCCTCACAAGCTATTACAGACGGTTCATTCCGAAATATGCAGAGAAAGCCGAGCCGCTTTTTAAACTCACCAGAAAGGAAAACCCATTCAACTGGGACGACAGTTGTCAGGCTTCGATGGATTACTTGAAAGACTGCCTTACTTCTGAACCAATTCTGTGCCTCCCAGATTTCACACGCCCATTTTCCATCCACACTGACGCTTGTGACTTGGGCCTCGGTGCGGCCTTGATGCAGAAGGATGACATGGGGCGTGATGTAGTTGTTGCTTTTGCAAGCAGGACATTGCACAAAGCTGAGAGACCATACTCAACGCCTGAGAAAGAGTGTTTGGGAGTGATTTGGGCTCTGGAACATTTCAGACCTTACATTGAGGGCCTTCATGTAACAGTTTATACTGATCACAACAGCCTGAGGTGGCTAATGAACCGTCCCAACCCCTCTGGACGACTAGCGAGATGGTCCTTGCGCCTACAGGATTTTGACTTCAACATCGTCCACAGGCCAGGTGTTCAGAATAAAGTTCCAGACGCTCTATCACGCAGCCCACTGCCACATTGTGAGGGCCCTATCGACATCCTTCCGCCGCATGCTGTCATAGCTGGGTTGGATCTGCGCAGTCTTTCCTCGGTCACAATCACAGACAAAGCGCAGTTGAGGCAGTTGCAAATTGGTGACCCAGTGGTTGGCAGTCTTCTTCGAAACCTTGAAGGGGGTGGTACAGATAAAGAACATGTCATTCATGATGGTCTGCTTTATTTTAGGGACCCTAAGGTAATCTGCAATCTCCACCCAATGAAGCAGCTTAAGTTATATGTCCCAACAGTAATTCGACCCACTGTACTCAAATACTATCACGACCATCCTACAGCTGGCCACCTGGGTGTGACAAAAACGCTGGCCAGGCTGAGGCAAAGGTTCTTTTGGCCCAAAATGGCGACAGACACGAAAAGATATGTTGTTTCGTGTCCAGTGTGCCAGTTGACGAAGCCGAGCCAAAGAAAACCAGCAGGCCTGATGGTTCCGATAAAACCAATGAAACCCTGGGAATTCACAGGAGTGGATTTTGTAGGTCCGCTTCCCCGTACGCAGAGTGGCAATGAATATCTAATCGTCTTCGTTGACTACTTTTCAAAATGGGTGGAAGTGTGCGCAGTGCGGTCAGCGACAGCTCAAGTGGCAGCGAGTAAGTTTCTTAGTGAGATATTTGCCCGGCACGGTACACCAACCTATCTCATATCAGATCGTGGGACCCCATTTGTGAGCAATCTTTTTGAGCATGTGGTTGCTGCCCTTGGTTCTGAACACCGGCTGACAACGGCGTACCACCCGCAAACAAACGCCACTGAAAGAGTGAACCGCACACTTAAAACTGCCATACGTGCTTACGTGGAGGACAAGCACACTTCGTGGGACAAGTATCTTCCACAAATCTGTTTTGCTCTTCGAACGGCTTGCCATGAAAGTACGGGTCACTCTCCAGCAATGTTGTTATATGGCCGTGAGTTGGAGACGCCGCTTGATTTGATAACACAGCCAAGTACTGAGGGAGTGGATGATCCTAATGTGCCTTTTCCTGAGAGTTTGAGAGCTTCCCTGCAAGATGCTTACGATCACGCCAGATCTGCTCTAAGTGCGAGCCATGAGAAAAAGAAACGTTATTATGACAAGAAGCGATGCACGGTTTCATATGCTGTGGGGGACTTAGTCAGGGTCAAGACTCATCCAAGATCTGATGCTGACGCAAACTTTACTGCTAAACTGGCCCCAGTGTATGCTGGACCATTTCGCGTCTCTAAGAAACTGTCCAGTGTTAACTATAAACTTTCAAATGTTGACACTGGAGAGGATGCTGGCGTGTATCATGTTGTAAATCTGCAGCCGTTTCATTCATGGGATACAGCCAGGCCTACTGCAAGTTCCTTTGGTGATGTTGAGATGTCACTACCTTTGGATGTGAACTTTGATTCCCAAACAGACAGAGAGGAACCTGTTAGTGCTGACCAAAGGGTTGATATGGACTGTTCAAATGAACCTTTGACTCAACAATCGGATGAAAGTTCTCCAGAACATTGCACTGAACAATCACTTGACCTTGTTCCTGACAGTATTGACGCTGAAGCTGTCTCTGGCTCTCATGACTTGACACCTGACGCTGTTACTGACGAGCCCACAAATCAGGGACGTTATGGACTGAGACAAAGAAAAGCCCCTAGAATTACTTCTGACTGGACGGTGAATAAGTGGACCAACCCCTACCATACAAAAAGGTTTGACTTGTAGTGACGACAGACCAAGGCTCAGTGTTACTTAAATGTGTTAATTGTTAATGTTCATGCATATTCATGGTTTTCATATAGGGAAAGTTGAGTGTTTCACTTTAGTTTTGTGGTCATACTTTTCTTCAGTGTTACTAAACTAATGTACGCTGTGCTAACATGTATGCTTGTACTGTCTGTACATTATTCCTCTGCCCTGGTAACTTTTCAACTCCTTCATGTATGAGTGGTTGTTAGGTACATGTGTTCTCTTTGCTGTGTACGGCTGAGGGCAGCCTTTTTTGGCCGGGGGAAATCTGTAACGAGTAGAAATATGGTGTGGCCCCTTTAAGAACTGCGCGCTCCCGTTAAACTGTTGATGATCTGCATTGTATGTGTGATCAGAGCACCGCATGTATGCGGGTTATTTTCATTCTTTTTCTGTTGCTCTTGTATTTTCATTTATTTCTCAAGTAATGCTGTGGACGGCACAACATTTGTGACAGACTGTCACCTAAATTCCATGGGGAATAAAGCGCCGGTTATGTGACACCCATCGCCTCTGTGAAGTCTGTCTAATAGTGAGCTATCCTTGTTTGCTCCGTAACCACCGCGTTACACTGGGATGGAACAGATTTGGCTTGCTGTCCTCGATCTCTGAGCTCAACCCCAAAAAGATTTTACCAAGCTTCAACAAGCTAGGCAATCAATTGAGAGCAGTTTGATGACATAAGTAGAGAAGACTTTAATGGATTCAACTCCCCCACCACCACCACCAAGGATGTGCAGAATACTTTTCACTGTTCGATATAAGCCGGGTCAGTGGCTAAGGAATGAAAAGGCTCCTGTAGGAGCGGAGGGGTTAAATCATTGCTAGTTTCCATATCTGACAGTCACTTCGATGTAGTGTCTAATGCTGACACTAGGGGCACTCTTGGGAGCCCCAAACACCTCTGATACTTCAGAAAAGACCAATGAGTTTGCCTTGGAAGGCCACGATCTTTGTACCACGTGTCTGGGTTGTAAGCACGCTGAGACCGCTTTCATGGATGGGTCATGTCCTTACTGTGAGAACATGATGGATGATTTTGACGTTGTTTCTGCAAACTGCTTATTACATTATGTGCAGTTATTACATTATGAGATGTGGAATGAAACGATACCAAATCAGAGAGCGATCTGATGGAAGCATAACATGACTTCATCCAAACATTTTTCTTTTTCCCCCACAAATTTTCTGTAAAGAGCAGTCCAAACACTATTATCGCCATTTCTTCTTGCCCGTCATCCGCCATGTTTTTTTACACTAAAGTCACATTTGACTACGAGGTATTTTGGTTGTAGTGAATTGAATCTGTTAGTGTGTATTGTGCTGTCTTGGTCACATCGTGGCACACCACACACTATAAGAACAAAACTGTTAAATCTATGATTTTTTTTATCGTCATGGTTGTGGTCTCTCACATTTTGAAAATCTGATAAGATTTTAAAAATTATTTAGTGTAGGCCAGTCTTCACATGTGCAAGTACAGTTCTTCAAAAACCACCACCACAGGTATGGCAAGAAATTCTTAGCACTGAATCTTGTATACTGGTTTAACTCGTGGGTTAACTTAAGCATTTTCGCTTTCAAAAAACTGAAAGTCAATTCATGGCCATATCCGTGCTCATGTTTAAACTCATACACTGGTAAAAGTAACAAAACAAAAAGGTCATTTTTATGTTTGGCATTGAAATATCATGGTGAGCCTACATAAAAAAGATAAACTAATAACTGCTGTTTTTATCAGAGACAAAATACTTGACTGACATTTCTGTGTTAGAAGAAAAAAACAATACTGAAACTGAATATATATATAAATAACAGGTCAACATTATCATCTGTGCCACTGAGTGTTGCTGCGTCTGTCTTAGCAACCACACATAACAACATAAACATATGTTTGTTCTCAATTGATTTTGTTCAGTGAAGCTTACTGCAGTATGTAGAAGAGTATTGTGAGAAACCCAGAGATATTCAGTGACCGAGTGTATTACCTGCATTCAGATTTAGCATTTTCCTTTAGGTCAGTCCTATGTTCATAATAAAAAATCAGTTTGAATGTCTGCTGCGATCTTGTCCTTTTAATATGTAATGGGTTTTCCCGTATCCTACTGACACTGACAGCACTAGTCAAAGCATTTGTCATTTGCGTCTTGCTCCGTGTTCAAAACAAGTTTCAATATAATAGTCTTTGCGACTGAGTGACTCGCTCATAAAGACAATCTTCGCCGCTGTTTAATGGCGTAATAATGTAACTTCTGTTGCTGTTCATGATCAGGGACTATTTTTTTTCCAGTGGAAGGAAAGCTTTTAGTGATTTTACTTTATGAAAGTTGCATTGATACATATTTTTTGGCTTTAATATTGGTATTGTGTGGTAACCGTTTTATCAAAGCAATAAGTCCCAAGAAGCTGTGGTTTACAGTGAATTTATGCGTCGTGCCTAACAACGCCCCTTAACTGTTATAAATTCACTGTAAACAACAGCTTCTTGGGGCTTATTGCTTTAGTAAACACCAGGTGTAATTTAATTTATTTATGTATTCATGAGAGGGCTAAAATCAGCATGGAAAATGGCCTTTTATTTCTAAATTATGACCATTGTTGATGTAAAAATCATACTAACATTATAAGTGCACCGTGGGAAACATAAAACAATAAAAAAACGTTTTTATTGGACTAGTTAAAGGTGTCCATTCTGTCTGAAGTTCAAGTGCTTTCTATTTCTAAAGTATTCAAGTTGACATGACAGTATACATCAAATGTTGGTTTACAGCCAATTAAATGACACACTCATTAATAGTCAATTACTATTTCAGAGTTTAAAACTACTGAACCAAATACATTTCTATCACTTACCTGTGAGTGAATATCAGCTCTGATCACTAGTTTCAGTGTGTGAATAAAGTGGTTGCTGTTTGAGGAAGCTTTCAGTTCATCTGTTTTATTAAGTTTCACCTTCACTGAATTTCTTTCATTCAGCTGCAGTGATGTCATAGCCCCGCCCACAGCTGTGAATATGTTCCTGATTTATCTCTAATGAGTGTGTAAACACTTTGTGTTTTAAAATCCATTTAACAACCTTCATCACATTAACAAAAATATATTTTAGCTTTCATACAAAACAATGTTTTCAGTTGCCAGGACAAGCACTGTACGAATGCACACGTCACGGCCTGAAGCGCTTCCTTGTGTTTTAAATCTAAATGGTTATATGACTGTCAGTCAATCTGATAAGAATCAGCTGGTTCATCGAGCTAAAAATGTGTGAGTATTGCTTTTATTTAATTTTAATGTCTGAACAATATAAATAATTGTGCAAAACCTACACTTTGGGATTTATATAGGTTAAAAAAAAAAGAATAAGTCTTCATCATCAAATTTATGAAATTCTTGACACGTGTAGCATAGCAGCATAACAGAAAATGTCATTTAGGGTTTTTTTAAGCAGAAGTGAGATTCATTACTTATCCTAATTTATTCCTCATTTTTTGTAGTTGGATGCAATCCATGGAATTTATGATCAAATACGATCATGTGTTTTTTATATATATATATGAGGCGTTTTATAACATTTTAGTTACTCTTCAACACAGCTGCTGTTTTAAATCATAACAGAGACAGTCTTGCTCTAAAACTACAGTGCAGAATTAATGCCCTGTTCTCTTGTCTCCAAGACTATTCCCTGGACTCTGTATAAGGAGTACATTAATCATCTGGTGGATCAGGGCGCTCTGATGCTCACGCTCACCGGACGGGTCAATCAGACCAAACAGATCCTGGCCACACGGTTCAACTTCAGTAAGATTATATAACTATAAATTATCATAAGAGTAGTGCACTATATACCAAGTCTTCTGAAGTCATGTGATGCTTAGAGTGAGGAACTGCAACCTGGTGAAACATCTGAAGGCGTCATATTCAGATTCAGTTCATCACAAACAGAAACTCTACATTCTTTGATTGTGTTTGTACTGTTTTCAGCCTCTAGATGGCGCTGTGGTGGGTAAAGAGTTGACAGTCAAGATCACGTTCCAGAACCCGCTGTCACAAGTGTTGAAGAATGTTTTGTTCCGGATAGAGGGATTGGGGATGCAGAGTGTCAGAAAGATCCCATACGGGGAAGGAAGAAGAGCGATGGACTGCCGTCAGCTCACTCAGGTTCACGGATTCACCGATATTGTGCTCAAACCAAAGTGAAAAACTCTTTCATTGTGAAGCTTTCTAATGCTCTCACTTCTCTTGAAGAATATTTACTAGATTTAAGGCTACACTAAATAATAATTCAGTACTGTTAAATGAAACCGATTCAAGCGAGCAATACAGATTACGTATGTTTTATTTATAAATATCCTGTCTGATGTAATGTATATGTGAGCAGATGTTCATGAACTTTCATTCTCTAATAATTAGCTGCATAATTAGGCAATAGATGAATAATATCAGTTATAGAATTGAACACTTGTCTTTATTCAGATGCTGCAGATATTACAATATAAACAAAGAACCACAAGATTTCACAAGTAATTCAGTGTTAACAGCTGGAGAGGAGAGAGAAATGGCTTCAGAAAATTCCTTACAAAATAACAGTCTGGGAAGTTTGGAAATTTAGCATATGTAAAATGTCACCATATAACATTAAATCATATGTCAAATTTCATAGTAGATTTGAAAAGCAAAAGCAAAATATAAATGAAAGAAAAGCAAACAAATCATTGTGTTGATTAGAAATATATAGACTCAACAAATTGTCTTTTTAAATGTAGCCGTGATTAAATATATATATATATATATATATATTTTTTTTTTTTTTTTCAAACAACATATATCTGTTTATAAAATATTTAATTATAGTTATGTTAGTGACTGTTTTTTTTAAAGGCCTGAATATACAGTACAGTCCAAAAGTTTGGAACCACTAAGATTTTTAATGTTTTTAAAAGAAGTTTCGTCTGCTCACCAAGGCTACATTTATTTAATTAAAAATACAGTAAAAACAGTACTATTGTGAAATATTATTACAATTTAAAATAACTGTTTTCTATTTAAATATATTTCACAAAGTAATTTATTCCTGTGATCAAAGCTGAATTTTCAGCATCATTACTCCAGTCTTCAGTGTCACATGATCCTTCAGAAATCATTCTGATATGATGATTTGCTGCTCAAGAAACAATTATGATTATTTTCAATGTTGAAAACAGTTTTTTTCAGGATTCCTTGATGAATAGAAAGTTCAAAAGAACAGCATTTATCTGAAATACAAAGCTTCTGTAGCATTATACACTACCGTTCAAAAGTTTGGGGTCAGTAAGAATTTTTATTTTTATTTTTTTGAAAAGAAATTAAAGTCAAAAGTGGCAGTAAAGACATTTATAATGTTACAAAAGATTAGATTTCAGATAAACACTGTTCTTTTGAACTTTCTATTCATCAAATAATCCTGAAAAAAAATATTGCACACAAATATTTTGTACAATTGTACACATTAAATGTTTATTGAGCAGCAAATCAGCATATTAGAATGATTTCTGAAGGATCATGTGACACTGAAGACTGGAGTAATGATGCTGAAAATTCAGCTTTGATCACAGGAATAAATTACTTTGTCAAATATATTCAAATAGTACACAGTTATTTTAAATTGTAATAATATTTCACAATATTACTGTTTTTACTGTATTTTTAATTAAATAAATGTAGCCTTGGTGAGCAGACGAAACTTCTTTTAAAAACATTAAAAATCTTAGTGGTTCCAAACTTTTGGACTGTACTGTAGGTTTCTTTTTTGCACTTGTATATTTTGTCTTATCACATATACAGTACTGTGAAAAAGTCTTAAGCACATTAGTATTTTCACCAAACAAAAAATGGTTTTTCATCCAGTTATTTATCTTTTTTTCTGTAGTGTGTCAGTCGGAAATTTCAGTTTACATTCCCCACACATTCCATTTGCCATTAATTGTAATAATCCAGTGAGATTTTTGTCTGCACAAGGACAACAGCCAGAATGATCTGATCTCACCTTCATCAAGTCTGTCTGTGATTACATGAGGAAACAGAAAAAACTGGCAAACTAAATCCAGAAGAACTGCAATGTCTGTTTTTTTTTCTGTATCTTCATGTAAAATCTACTTGATTTTGGTTAGTGCAACTTATTTTTTGGTTTTGATTTACATATTCTAATCCATTAGAGGTGAGACAGGTGTGATTATCAGTGGGTTTGAGTTTTCATATTCTTCACCTTCAAAGCCTGGGTTAAAATAAGGATAGAGTTTGTCAGTGAAAGTCTGACCAGTGAAAGAGTAGATATGAGATCTGGAGTCCACGTCATAAAAAGAGACCAGACCCTCCTCATAATCCACAAACACTCCCACCTTCTCAGGTTTCACTCTCAGAGATAAAGAGACAGATGGATCATCACAAGCTTTATATTGATTCTCATTCACCAGAATCACAGTCCAGACTCCCTCCTCAGGACACAGCCAGATTGACCTCACCCTGTCAATGGATTCTTTGGCCACTCCTAAAGCCCACTCAGTCTTTCCCTTCACCTCCACCTCATAGTAAAATCTCCCTGAACTGAATCCCTGCTTTGCCAGAACACAAGAACTATCTTCAAATCTCCATGGGTCTTCTGCGTCTTCTGGGTCTTCTGCGTCTTCTGCGTCTTCTGGGTCTTCTTGGACGGTCTGCTGACTGCATGCACGATTGACTTGTTTTCCATCATTAGACAGATAGAGACGGTGATTCGCCGTATAAGGATCTAGAGTCACATCCACTGAGAGAGATCAGACATTATCAATCAACTTCAGAACAAACATTTTCACGTGTATATAAAACACATTATAATCAAAAGTATTGTGAGTGTATTGAAGAAAATGGTGTACCTGCATACTTCTGAGCCCACTTCAACCCTGTGGACAATATAATGATGAATTATTATAGGAATAATTTCAGGTTAACAGTGAGTTTCTCTCTACTGGCAGTATCAGTGGCATGTAGAGAGTTCTGTTTATGTGTTAGTTTGTACATGGATAGTTACATCATGTCACTTGCATGTCTCTAAAGTACTGTTTCAGCTGGTTATGGCATGAGTTTAAGTTTAGATGGAACTTTACTGGGTTTAGTTTTTTTATTATACCAGTCTAATGCTAACCTGGCAAGTTTAAGTTATGTTTTGGTTATATTTTTTAAACAGTTTCTCTCTCTCTCTCTCTCTCTCTCTTTTGCAGACACAGATAAAATAATTGTGGTGATTACCAGTAGGTCACCAATTCATAAATTTTATTGGTAACACTACAGTAAGGTTTATTTAGTTAAAGGACTGGTTCACTTTTAAATAAAATTTTCCTTATAATTTACTGACCCCCATGTCATCCAAGATGTTCATGTCTTTCTTTCATCAGTCGAAAAGAAATTAAAACATTCCAGGATTCAAAACATTCCAGGATTTTTCTCCTTATAGTGGACTTCAATGGACTCCAAATGGTTGAAGGTCAAAATGACAGTTTCAGTGCAGCTTCAAAGAGCTTTAAACGATACCAGACGTCTTATCTAGAGAATCTATCCATCACTCATTTTCGAAAAAAAAATTCACCTGCATATGAATTTTTATAAACACAAAATATCGCCTTGAACGTACTTCCGGTGTCCGCATTCTTCAAATGTTTACGCTGTATGTCCTACGCCTTCCCTATTCTACTTACGAAGAAAAACTAAACTGGCACCATGTTCGATCTGTAGAATGCGGACACCGGAAGTACGTTCAAGGCGATATTTTGTGTTTATAAAGCATATACAGTTGATTTTTTTTTTTTCGAAAATGACCGATGGTTTCTCTAGATAAGACTCTTATTCTTCGTCTGGTATCATTTAAAGCACTTTGAAGCTGCACTGAAACTGTCATTTTGACCTTCAACCGTTTGGAGGCCATTGAAGTCCACTATAAGGAGAAAAATCCTATAATGATTTCTTCAAAAACCTTAATTTGTTTTCGACTGAAGAAAGAAAGACATGAACAACTTGGATGACATGGAGGTGAGTAAATTATCAGGAAAAGTTTATTTAAAAGTGGACTAATCCTTTAATGTATTAACTAACATGAACTAACAATGAGAAATAAATTTGTTACAGTATTTATTAATCTTGTTAATGAAAATACAGTTGTTCATGTTAGTTCACAGTGCATTAATTAATGTTGACAAATACAACTTGATTTTAATAATGTATTTGCTGAAATTAACATTAACTAAGATTAATAAATGCTTTCAAAATATTGTTAATTCTTAATTCATGTTAACTAAAGTAGTTAACTGTTAACTAATGAAACTTTAAAGCGTTACCATTTTGTTTAACCCATAATATATTAAAAACATTTTCTTAGTTACTAATCAAAAAACAAAATCTATTCACTGAATTTGATATACACATACCAGTTTTGAGTTTTTCATTTAGATTCCTGTGAGTTTTATTCACTTGTGTCAGAGCTCTATGCAGCGCATACATATTCACATCAGAGTCAATCTTGATCTCACTCCAGTTCTTGGTGTGTGGACGACTGGATGAGCACATCTACAGCAGGAGAGAGAAGATTGTTAAATATGTTCATTATTATAAATAAGTTAATATGTTTTAAGCAGGAGCTTTCTACCACAGTTGAGGCAAGACACCCCGGGTGAATAGGGTAACATTCCAAAGTAAAAATATCACCATAAGTCCCCTAGTTGATTGATTATTTTTGGAATTGCAAATATTTTCTGTATTAAAGCTTTACTGAATATTAGATAAAGCAAGAATTCAAAATATTAGATTTAAAGGTTTTTACTCAGGGGATTTTGAATATCTTTTTTCATTACTCCATAAATCAGAAAAAGAAAAAAAATTCACTATGTTTTAGGAATAAAATGTTATATAAATCAGTGCAAATGACATATGAACAAACCCCTCTGCAAAAACCTTCAAAATATAGATAGGAATAAAACTGTAAAGTTTGGTGTGTTTAAGTGCTGCAGAAGTGGAGATTTCTGACTCTGCCAGGGTTATTATAGTTAACATCATAAGTGACTAATATTTTGGAATCTCGCCTGAGAGCGCCTCAATACTTTTTTAAGCAGGTATTGATCCTTACCATGGCAACCGCTTGCACGCCCACATTGAACATGCTTCTCATGTGTAAAAAGTACAAAAAGCTTGACGTGTGCCGGTAATTACACATTGTAACGAGGTCAGTAGATGTGGGAAGAAGGAGGCGGGAACCGGCGAACGTTCAACGAAACTTTAATCTCAAAATAAACAAATACAAAACGAAAGTAATGCCGGCAGACCCTCGCGGACGTCTGCCGGCCACACAAACATAATAAAACATAACATAAAGTCCAGGCCTGGTCCTCTCTCGTCCTTCACTGATGTCGCTCCTCCTTTTATGCCTCCGGAGCTCCTCCGTGAGAGACTCGAGGCCGGCACGCCTCGCAGGTGACGCTCATTATCACTCGCGTCACCGGCCTCGCGCCGTTCCCTCACGGCTCTCGCCCGCCCTGCTCGTCACATACCCCCAACGCCCCTCGCAGGCCGGGGGGTACTCCCGCGACTGCGCTTACTCCCCCCCGGGGCCTGTCTCGGCGGCCGCAGCACCTGGGGGTAAGGACAGACGAGACGAGAGAAAGGAGACGGAAGCAAGGGGAGCGACAGGACGAGAGAGGGGAGAGAGGAAAAAGAAAAAAAAAAAAAATTCTTGGTCCGGTTCCCCGACACACTGCCGCTCGGTCCTCAGCCTGCCAAGAGGCTCTTCTTCGCGGTGCCATGCGGTGGCACTGGACGCTCGGTGGACGGCCCGATCCTCGACCGCCTCCTGGCGGCCGGCGATGGCTCCTCCGACTGAGGGCAGCCGGCAGCGAGTCCCCCGTTCCCTGCTCCTCCCCTTTATGGCGGACGGCAGCAGGCTCCGGCCCACGGCGAACGGCGGCGACTCCTCCGCTCCCTCTTGGACGGCAGCCACCCCACCTCGTCCCAGGAGCACGGCATCCGGGTCTCCGTCCCACCTTTCACTAGGCTCCAGCACCACCGCCTCGGGCAGCCTCTCGCGGTCTACACACACTCCCGCGCTGCCCGAACTCCGCAGCACCGCGATCCCCCTCAGCAGCGAGGGCTCTTCGACAGCATGTCCCTCCTTCCTCCCGGGTTTCGGCACCAATGTAACGAGGTCAGTAGATGTGGGAAGAAGGAGGCGGGAACCGGCGAACGTTCAACGAAACTTTAATCTCAAAATAAACAAATACAAAACGAAAGTAATGCCGGCAGACCCTCGCGGACGTCTGCCGGCCACACAAACATAATAAAACATAACATAAAGTCCAGGCCTGGTCCTCTCTCGTCCTTCACTGATGTCGCTCCTCCTTTTATGCCTCCGGAGCTCCTCCGTGAGAGACTCGAGGCCGGCACGCCTCGCAGGTGACGCTCATTATCACTCGCGTCACCGGCCTCGCGCCGTTCCCTCACGGCTCTCGCCCGCCCTGCTCGTCACACACATTATTTAAGGTTAATTTCTATTCATTAAAATACTGATATAGGACCTGTGGTTGTCAAGTAAGCTTCATTCATCACCCTTTGCAAGCCTGTGTGCTCTCTAAACTGTCCGGGTGCTGCACTGTTATTTGTTCTGTCAACATCACTGTAATGAGGTTAGTTGATCAGGGAAGGAGGCGGGAACCGGCGAACAGCTCTCACCCCACCCTACATGTCACAATCACGTTTAGAATATAGATTTTTGAAATTTATGCATTATTTTTCTAATAATTCAATGGCCTGTCATCAATTATCCTTTACATAAATGATCAATAATCCATTGGTATTCCATCCTAAATTTAAGGTCATGATAAAATGGAGTCAGATAAAAGTTTAATTGAAATTAATTTACTTTCTGCACCAAAGAGACAGAACATGCAGGAAACCTTCAGCCACACCACTGGACACCGTTGTTGGGCAAATTGGGTGGATCTTACAGAACAGAATGTTTGTCCTGTAATGTAGTATATGATGACTGATGAGACAGATGTTCACAGACCTGTATGAGGTGGAGATGATTATCAGTGTGTGAGAGCTGCTCCAGCTCAGTGTTTTTCTTCTTCAGCTCAGTGATTTCCCGCTTCAGCTCTTTAATGAGATCTTCAGCCTGTTTCTCTGCTTCTTTCTGCTGTTCGTCCATCATCTTCAGCTGCTCAGACTGAATTCTCTCAATGGAGTGGATCAGATCAGTGAAGATCTCAACACTGGAGGATTTCTCTTCCTCTGTGTTTCTCTGATGAATGAAAACAGTTAAAAGATGTTCTATTTGTTAATATATTATGTATTTACATATTATTTGAAAGGATAGTTCACCCCAAAATGAAAATACTCTCATCATCAATTAACCACATGTCACTTAAAATGTGTGATTTTTAGGGGAACACAAAAGAAATGTTCCCTTTCAAGGGAACTCACGCTGTGTCAAGCGCTTTGGGAAAACCTCTGTGTGATTGCGTTGTGACGGAATGTCATAGGCGGGTGACGTAATGACCAGGAAACTGTAAAGCACAAACAGCATTAGCTTCTGTGTCTTCAGTAAGCGCTCTCTGTGTCTTATTTACTGTTGTTTGTCTCACATGATATTCAAGCACATAAAAAGACATTTTTTTATGGTGAGTAAGCAGCAGCAATTCAAGCTGTGTGCTTCTCCCTGCCCTCGTTATATCACTGGTGGGGATTCACACAAGCTTTGTGTTGTGTGCTTGGAAGCGGAGCATGCAAAGGCAGCCCACGAGGGGCTGTGCAATCGCTCCTGCCAGGCGATTTTCGAGGAAAGCGGTTCGGTTGGGTCCGCTGCTGCCGAGGCACAGCGAAGGTTCGCGTCGTGGGGCTCGCAAATGGATCTTGCAGAGGGGTTAGAGACGGGCCCCGCACTTTCTCTGCCTTTACCTGCACGATCCAGCATCGAGAGACTGATTCCCTTAGTAGATTGGCAGCCCTGGTAGCTACGGAGAGGCACTTGTGGCTCAACCTCGCCGACATGAAGGACAGAGTGATCCTTTCTTTTGGATGCCCGCTTACGCCGCCTGGCCTCTTTGGCAACTCAGTAAACACAGTCGTCGTGAGGTTTCAGGAAGCCAAGAAGTAGGTGGCGGCATTCCAAAAGTTTCTTCCCCGCCACTCTCAGGTCTCTGGGGCTGCTGGGCGGGAGCAACCCCAGCCAAGTACGAGCTCCTCACACAGAGCGCAACAGAAAGTGAGCGTTGCTTCCTGTGCTCCCCCACAGAGAGACTGGGAGGGCGGGTCAGCGCTCACAACCGAAGCCTTCCAAGGGTAAGACGGATCTGAGGACCATCTTTATTCAGTGGAAGTCTTCGGGAAAGAAATCCTGATGCCAGTGGCGTCAGGCTTCTGTGGGCAGTCCTCTCCTGGGCGAGTCGGTTTCCACCTCATTACACGGTGCCTGTCTCCCCTCGGTGCCCTCGGTGGTTGCTCCCTGCCAGTTTCTTCAGGACACTGAGCTGGTCACACATCAAACACCAGAGGTCAGTCTTGAGAGACTGATTCCCTTAGTAGATTTTTTGGCAGCGTGGAAAATTCTGTCAAATCTATCTCAATGGGTCCTGCACACAGTAGAATTTGGGTACAGAATTCAGTTGGGGTTGAGACTGCCCAGGTTCAATGGGGTGCTATTCACCGAGGTGAGCCCCAAGCAGGCTCTGGTTATAGAACAAAGAGTACAGACTCTCTTGTTAAAAGAAGCTATAGAAAGTGTTCCTGCGCCTATTAAATCGCTCTGTCAAGAAGCTCAAGTTCAGAATGCTAACTCCGAAACAAATCGTGTCTCAAGTCCGAGGACTGGTTTGTCATGATACATCTGAAATACGCATACTTTCATATATCCATCCTTCCTCAACACAGGAAGTTTCTGAGGTTCGCTTTTGGGGTGAAGAGTACCAATATCGGGTTCTTCCCTTCGGCCTAGCTTTATCTTCCTGCACCTTCACAAAATGTGTGGATGCAGCTCTGGCTCCTTTGCGACTCCAGGGCATCCGGGTGTTGAATTACATAGACAACTGGTTGATTCTAGCACAGTCAAAGGAGTTGGTGGTTCAGCATCGAGATGCTGTTCTCGCCCACATGAAGTGCCTGGGGTTACGGTTAATGCAAAGAAGAGTGTACTTTCTCCAGCTCAGAGAACCTCTTTTCTAGGCGTAGTTTGTAATTCAGTCTCAATGCAAGCACGTCTATCTCCGGCTTGCATAGAGGCGATTCTCATAGCCGTAAACAAGCTGAAGCTAGTCCAGTTACTCACTGTGAAACAGTTTCAGAGACTGTTAGGTCTGATGGCAGCTGCTTCCAACGTGATACCTTTTGGCCTGCTGTGCATGAGATCTTTACAGTGGTGGCTCAAAACCAAGGGGTTTTCCTAATGGGGAAATCCGTTTCGCATGATCAAGGTCCCGCGGCAATGCCTTTGTGCTTTGTGTTTTTCATGTGGAAAAAAACATGGTTTCTTTCCCAAGGCCCGGTATTGGGAGCTCCTTGTCATTGTGTAATGCTTACAACGGATGCATCCCTCACTGAATCATGAGTGGTTGCTCAGCTCAAGGTCTGTGGAGGGGGTCATTATATTTCCTGGCATATAAACCAGTTGGAGATGATGGCTGTGTTCCTAGCACTCAAACTTCCTCCCAGATCTCAGGGGCCATCATGGTGGTCTAATATATTGTAAGGATGGATTTCACTAAGACTGAATTCAAGATTTCTATCCTGTAATAAAACAATAAAAACTCTCTAATCTAAAGCAAGGATCTGCGAGAAAGAGCACGGGGCTCAATCTCCTCTCTTCCCCCCCATGCTGAGTTCCTGACTCCTCACACCTTCTCCTTCCCCTCAGGCCATGTAGATCTCACAAATTTATTATCTTAGTTGTTTTAAGTGACATCAATGTAAATACTGGTGCGACTGGTAAGATGGTTTCACTCCCACATCAAAGAGCAAGAATAAACAGAGCCTGTTCACCTGGTGTGGGAGATGCCCCAATAAAGATTTTATCAACCATTTGTTTGATCCCCAAAAACCAGGCGTGTGACCATTTGGGGCACGAGAAAGGGTTCGACAAAAGTTGCATGAATATTTGGGTGCTAAATGTTTATTGCCTTTTTGTTAAGATTTGGGTATTTAAAGGGACTTGGCAAACCACTCAAGGAAGAATCTGTAGTCAGAACTTCCCACACCCCAGCTGTGTGTCTCTCTACTTGCCAGGTATGCTGACTCTTTGAAATTGATTTTTACTATGTTTTAAAATTGTGTTTTGTATTTTCTGCTGATCAAGTTGTGTTATGTATTCTTTTAATTCTTTTAATTGATGTTTAATCCTGCCTGGCAAAAATAAATGTTCCATTTTGATTATTTTGGACTCTCCTGAAATCATTGTTACTAGTAAATTATGGGAGGCTAATGCTACCTTAAATCTGTGTCCAGGGTAAAACAAACTGAAGGTGCATGAATGAAGGAGCAGTAGGCACTTCATCTGAAGACCTTTTGATTTCTGTTTTCCACCTGATTTAGCAAGGTGTATGGAAGTGGCTAAATTAAAATACACTTTAGTCTTGAGTGAGCAGTAGGCAACCAGCTAAAGGTAATAGTTAACTCATTACACCCTCTGACGAAGATCAGATTGGTGAGTTTATGATCGTGAGTTACCGCAACCGGGGCGAGTATCTCTGTGCGGCACTGGGTCCCTAATGAACGAACAATTGAAAGTATGGGATATTCAAAAAATCAAAGATCTAAATTAAGTCACAACTAATCTAATGATCAGCTGTTAAATCGGAAATGTTGTAAACTCAAAGAGTCAATCTAAATTTGGAGTCAGATTAAATTATTCACGGAATCAGAATTGAATTTGGAATAAACAATTTTAATAAATAAAGTTGATTTTACAGAAGTGCCAGAAAAGACGTACACGCAGAATAACCTTCAACCAGGCCGTTGGACTCCTTCATTGGGCCGACGGGTGGAGCTTACAATATAAACCATCAGGGGGGTCTGCGTTCGTGCCCTTTATGCAAGTTGGCACACCAGATCATCCTGTGGGCCCAAGGGAAGTTACTGTCAGTCAGGACAGGATACATTCCAGAGTGTCTGAATCAGGAAGCAGACATCCTGTCGAGGCAGGGGCTGAGACCCAGGGAGTGGAGACTTCACCCCGAGGTGGTGGAGCTCCTTTGGGAGCACTTCGGGAAAGCGGAAGTGGACTTATTTGCGTCTCAGGAAATGACTCACTGTCCTCTGTATTTCTCCCTACAGCCCCCCTGGGGTTGGATGCTATGGTACAGACGTGGCCCAGTCTGCGTCTGTAAGCCTTTCTCCGGATTGCTCTGCTTCCAGGAGTTTGAGAGAGTGCATCAGGACGTGGTCCAGTTGCTACTAGTAGCCCCGTTTTGGCAGGGCCGAGTATGGTTCTTGGACCTGATGTCTCTCCTCAACAGCTCTCCCCTCGAGATTCTGGTCAGGAGGGACCTACTCTCACAGGCAGGGGGCTCACTCCTTCACACCCGCCCAAAGTTGTGGAAACTCTGGCCGTGGCCTCTGAGGGGGCACAGCTCATAGATTCAGGTAGTGGAGACCATACTCCAGTCCAGAGCTCCCTCCACAAGGAGGCTTTATTCCCTGAAGTGGAACGTCTTCTCTTCTTGGTGTAGAGAGCGTACATTTGATCCTGTAAACTGCCCAGTTGGTACAGTTCTGGAGTTTCTGCAAGATAAGTTCTCTTTAGATTTATCCCTGTCTACACTGAAGGTTTACATGGCTGCCATTGCGGCCAACCACGTTCCTTTAGAGGGTGCTTCTCTCGGAAGACACCCATGGGTCACCCGCTTCCTTCATGGTACTTTGAGGCTGTGGCCTGTGGCACATCAGAGAGTTCCGACTTGGGATTTGGCCATAGTGTTGGAGGGCCTGTCTACAGGGGCAGTCGTGGCCTAATGGATAGAGTCAGACTTGTAACCCAAAGGTCATGGGTTCGAGTCTCAGGTCCAGCAGGGATTGTCGTGAGGGGAGTGAATATCCAGCGCTCTCTCCACCCTCAATACCACATCTGAGGTGAGACCCTTGAGCAAGGCACCGTACCCCCAACTGCTCCCCGGGCGCCGTAGCAATGGCTGCCCACTGCTCCAGGGTGTGTGTTCACGGTGTGTGTGTTCACTGCTGTGTGTGTGCACTTGGATGGGTTAAATGCAGAGCACAAATTCCAAGTATGGGTCACCATACTTGGCCACATGTCACTTCACTTCACTTTACAGCCCATTGAAGAGGTTCATGTAAAGTTCCTCACTCTTAAAACTCTTTTCCTCCTCACAATCTCATCTCTTAAAAGAATTGGAGACCTCCAAGCCCTGTTGGTCTCTCCTTCTTGCCTAGACTTTGCGCCAGGCATAGTTAAAGCTTTCCTCTTCCCTCAGGAGGGATGCATTCCCAAGGTTCCCACTAATGTGGCGGACCCCATTATGCTGCAGGCCTCCTGCCCCCCTCCTTTTTATGACCCAGACCAGGAGATGCTTATGTGGCTTACAGAGCTGCCCTGTGGCGTAAGACTGATCAGTTGTTCATCTGTTTTGGGGCCCCACATAAGGGGCACCCTGCATCCAAGCAAACCTTGAGCAAGTGGATAGTTGAGGCTATCTCACTGGCTTATGTGTTGGCCGGCCAACTGTCACCTCTTAAGGTCCATGCTCACTCTACCTGGAGTATGGCTGCCTCTTTGGCTTTATTATTTGGAGTGTCCCTCCAGGAAGTTTGTGATGCGGCAGGGTGGTCCTCGCCTCTTCGTTAGGTTTTATAACCTAGACTTGGCCTCGACCCCGGGGTCACGAGTGCTGATATCTTAGTGTGCGCTTCCAGTTTCACACAGACAGACACTTAGTTTTATGGTGGTGTGGGTATTTTGTTCTCAAAGCGCTTGATGCAGCGCGAGTTCCCTTGAAAGGGAATGTCTCAGGTTACATACGTAACCATGGTTCCCTGAGAGGGAACGAGATGCTGTGTCATGTTGCCATACTCCCTGCATGCCTGTGACTGACTTACTTTGACTCTCAGAAGCTATCGCTGTTTGGTTCAGGTATAATTTATAGTTTCCTGGTCATGACGTCACCCGCCTATGACACCATCACACCATTGGACTGATTTCACATGTGCTTCACGACGTAATCACGCAAAGGTGTTCCCAAAGCGTTTGACGCAGCGTCTCGTTCCTTCTCAGGGAACCATGGTTACATACATAACCTGATTCGTTTTTGCTGCTCTTGAGGACTAGTTGTCGAAGTACTCCATTAGAACTCCACACAACTCAAGTGCAATACACCAAGATTTGTGCTCTATGAGAAAAAATCATGTGTTTGGAGCAACATTTAGCTTACTAGATGATGGGATTTCAATATCTCTATCTCTGTCTCAATTTAATTAAAAGCCTTTATTGATTAGATTGAAATATTATGATGCATCACATTTTTTGAGATGTATTTTTTAAAGGATAATTGAGAGTATATAGAAAGTGAAATGGGAGAGGGGTTTGGAAACCACAAGTCAAGATATGAACTTGGGTTGATCAAAGCACAAACCTTTCTCAGCTCTACTGAGTGTTTGATCTCTTGAATCTTCTTCATTTTGTCCTCGATCATCTGATGAACGTCAGTCTGTGTCTGATTCTACATACAGAGAAAAACATTTATCACTGAATTAAGCTTTCCATCTTCTGACAGTCTTATTTGAAATTTTCTTTTTAAACCATTTAAAGACCATATTAATTAAAAATTATAGTTTTGAATTTTTTAGTCCATGTCTCACAGTTTTGAGGGTAAAAATTAGCAAAATTAGCTTTATTAGATGTAATGAAAGACTATTTGGTTGTTTACAAAAAGGAAAAGTTCATTATACCGGAAAGATCATGGGGGGTTTAAAGTGTTTTGTCTGTAACTCTTTACCTTCTTCTCTCGAATCTCCTCCTCTATAGGAACAGTGTTGTGAGTCCTGTGTTCTCCTTCAGTGCAGGAGAGACAAACATACATCTGATCATCTCTGCAGAACATCTCCAGAGGTCTTTCGTGTTTCTGGCATATATAATCCTCCAGATTTTCCACTGCGTTGATGAGTTTGTGTTTCTTTAGACGTGGGACTCTGAGATGAGGCTCCAGATGATCATCACAGTAAGAGCTTTGACACGTCAGGCAGGACTTCACAGCTTTCTGCTTTCTTTCAGCACAGATGTCACAGAACACCTCAGATTCTCCTAAATTAAGCTTATTAAAGTGTTGCACAACCTCTCTGAGTGTTGTATTAATCTTGAGATCAGGTCTTTTGCTGAATCTTTCATTACAGAGTGGACAGAAGCAGGACTGTGTGTTCGTCCAGTGCTTGCTCAGGCAGGTTCTGCAGAAGTTGTGTCCACATGGAGTGGTGACTGGATCAGTGAACACTTCCAGACAGATGGAGCACTGGAGCTCCTCATTTAGTGCTGGACCACTGGAGGATGCCATGACTGAAAGGAGAATGATAATATATCATCTACTTAAGAGAGCAGCCAGAAAAATGGAAAAACAAAACTATAAGTTTTCACATTTCATGGAGAGAGAGAATGATTGAGTACAGAAAGGCCTTAAAACTGCTAGATCTGCTTATTTCTCAAATCTTTTAGAAGAAAATGAACACAACCCTAAGTATTTATTTAATACAGTGGCTAAATTAATGAGAAATAGAGCTTCACCTCTGTTGTTTTCAAACAGCACAGCAGTAATGATTTTATGAACTTCTTTACTTGCAAGACTGATAATATCAAAGATAAAGTTATAACCATGCATCCGTCTAGCTAAAGCGAAAATAACCTGTGTATCAGAGCCGTCGGTGTAACAAAACTACACTTGTGAAAAAAATATATAATTAAATGTATTTGAGATACATTAATAGTGATATTAAATCACTTTTATATGCATTGTGCCATAAAGAAATACTCCAAGTTTTTGGGGCCCTGGAGAAGTTTTGACATGCCCTGACATTTGTGCTTTTTTCAGTTGTTCATAAACATATTAATGGAAAAAGTGTCATTACACTGTTTTCAGCACAAACTAGGCTACAATAATATGTGAGGAACATGTATGTACATGTTTGTGTTTTTGAGGGAATAACGTTGTTCACAAGACTTCTGGTTATTGGAGGTTGTAGACTAGAGTTTTTGCTTCCAAATGAGGTAAAAATTATGCTGCCTGCTTGTTCATATAAAACAATAGAGCAGGGGTGTCCAAACTTTTTTAAAAGGGGGCCAGATTCGATGTCGTGGACACATCTGGGGGCCGGTTCCTTTTCTATATATATATTTTTTTTTTTTTTTTTTTTTAGGCCTACATGTTTTGTTTCTTGAAAACAAAAGATTTGACAAAAGCTTGAGCTGACAGTAGAGTAGTTTGAGATAGGACACAGATGCAAATTTAATACACAAACTATATCTATAAAACATAAAACTTTACCTCCTTTTAAAGGGTGAAATTTAAATATTATTACGGAGTTAGAACTCTATTCTTATTTAAATTAAAAGTACTCTAATTAGATCACCGTAGGTTAAACCACACATGTCACTTCACTACATGGTAAAAAGTAAAAATATTGTTTCTATATCTAGAAAGGCTCTAAGTTATTTAGTCTATAAACACATTTAATATAAATACGAATGCACAAAACTGCAAGTTTATGACAGAAATAGTCTATAATATGGCCTTACTGGCATTTAATACAAGTCTACATTAAAAATTTAAATTAAATAAGATATTAACCTGCATTTCTGACAATATACCACGGTTACAGTTAGTGTTACCACAGTAAATCCATGATAAATTGAATTGTTGAATTGCTGGTTTAAAAGTAGTCTAACTGGATCGGCTCAATGTTTCTCCTGATTTGCACGTTAGTGTTGTTGATAGTCAGCGCTGTTTCAACTGGCTGGCTATAAACTGAATTAAATCACAGAGCGATTTGCAGCTTGTACCTGAGACCTCTACGCCGAACTTGAACACTTCTCACCAGCTGTTTGGTGGTCTCGAGACGCTCAGCAAGTAAACACATTTGTGAGCTTGTGAGTCGCGCAGCGCACAAGTAGCGCTGTTTCGTTCTGCTTTTGGTGCGTTAATGTTTCACTTGCCTAAAATCTAGTACTGCCGCCTTGTGTTGACATTGTGAAACTGCATGATTTGTAAATAATGCATGGCGGGCCACACATATTATATTTTAATAAACAAGCTGCGCGGGCCGCTTAAAATTCATCGGCCGTAGTTTGGACACCCCTGAAATAGAGAGATTTAAATTTTATAAAACATCTTTGGTCAAGAAACACAGTATGCGTGGAGGCGTGAATCATCATGAATAATGGATGATTCTCACCTGAGAAGACAAATTAATTGCATAAAGACCTGCATAAATAATGAGGCCTTTCAGTCAGGTAGGCTGTGAAAAAACCCTCTGTTGATCATGTCTCAGCTCATCATGGTGTAAATCAAACATACAGAAAAAACAGCAAAAACAGCAATTGACTGAGTAGTTTGAGTCTCTTTCACACTGGTAAAAAAAAAACTGCGGTGGTATCACCGGCGTGACCGCCGACCCGAGAGAGATAATTATAAATTTATATCAGTGATATGTCAATTAATATGTTAATAGATTTGAAGTATAGGCCTACTTAATCTGAAATCAATGTGTCATGATCGCCGTCAGTTCCTGTCAGTTCCCGGACTACATTTCCCATAATCCTCCCTGCCAGTCACATGCACACTCCACACCAATCACCTGTTGCCACATACAGCTTAGCACACTACCTGGACCATAAAAGACTCACACACACACTACCTGATTGGGAAGTCTTGTTTATTGTGTGTTACAATTCTGAGAGTTATTATCCTGTCTGCCTGTCTGTTCTTGCCTGCTACCTGTTTACGATCCTCAGCTGCCTACCCGACCTGTGCTTTGTATACCGACCTGTGAGGGATATCTGCCTGTCTTGATCTACCGCCTGTATCCTGACCACGTCTCTGCCTGTCCCTTGCTGTACCTGTTTTCTCCTGTCTGACCCTGCCTGTACGACCACGCTCACTTTTAATAAAAGCTTTGCAATTGGATCCCTGCCTGAGTCCAGCCCCGTTACACAATGTATTTTAAATAGATTTTGGTATAGTTTGGTCTACTAGGATAGCCCAAAACATTAAATTCAATAATAAATGTTAAAAATATTTGCTAAATGTCGTTTTATTTATCTTATCTTTTTTTTTATATTTATGTTGTTTTATTTTTGTAATGTGCCTTTGTAAAGTCCTACTTTTGTTATTGTTTTGGACTGCTTTTGGTTAGCCTACTATTATTAGTTTTTTGGTGAACCGGACCAAAAATCCCAATAATCAAACTAAAACATAATATAGCCTATTAAAAAACATTAAAAATGTATTGTCCCCGTTTTTTAATTAATAAATAATAACAAATGAGATTTTGGTGATATTTTGACCATTCAAATATAGTCCCCGCGGTTTCCATTTAAGAAATCTGGTCACCTTAATTTACACCCTTCCAACAAAGAAATTGATTAACTTTTGTCAGCTTGTTGAACACATTTATTTATTTAGACATTTTCTACCATATGACGGCTGAAGCAGCAGCGCGTGACACTGTTCTCATGGTAACCAGATCAACATTGTAAACGGAATTCTACAAAACTTTAGTGAAAACACCAAATGATCATGCAATGAGATAAAATAGCTTCTCTTCCCTGCAAACGATACCTTGAAGAATGTGATTATTTAACCAAATCAAAAACAAATAAGGTAAGCAGGTATCCATATTAATTTCAGTAGCAGCAGACGCAAAACGCTATAAAAAGCAAACTTTTAAAGTTAAGAAAAAAAATGTAAGTTATGTAAACGATTAAAGCTCCATGTATGGAGTCAAATTAATGCCTTAAAGTTTTGCACAAAAATAAAGTTTTGCAAAACAAAAAAAAAGAATTGAGCAATAAAAAAATTTTTGCAAACAAAAATAAAGAATTGCAAAGGAAAAATAAAGTATTGAGCAGAAAAAAATAAGTTTTGCAAACAAAAATAATAAATTGCAAAATAAAATAACGTAGTGCAAAAATAAAAATATAATCAATTACAAAAATCAATGACAGCTGTAATCCTATTTTATCTTTGCCACATATTTTTCATGCTCAAACCTACTAAATCATTTGCAACGCTCATTTTATTCTGCGTTTCAGTCAAGCGTGCGCTCACGATACCGGTTTTCCTTTGCGCTGCACTTTTCTGCGCGGTTCTCTTTATGGCACTGGTTTGACGTGGGGGTGGAGTCAAGAAACGGGGGCACGCCCCGCGAAACACGTCATCGGCAGGAGACGCAGATCGGAACAGAACAGATCAAGCCCTGCATCCCAATGTGCATACTATCCACCCTATCCGCCCTAAATAGTATTGAATAGTACTAGTGTCACATACTATTTAGGATGGATAGTTTGCACATTGAGACGCAGGCAAGCATAGAGACAGAGCGCATTTATTATAATCTGAAAACCACGCCCACCGGGGGAAAAACAATCCAACCGTCTCCAGGCTGTCTTCTTGTCTTTTCTGACTCATTACAAAAAACAGAACAATGCCTAAAGCTGCTGTGTGACAAGGTGTACAGCTAACAAGCTAAAAAACCCAGAAATAAGTTTTTATAAGCTGTCGACCCCAAAAAACGAATGTTTAAGGACACAAAAGTGGATACAGGCAGTGAGACAGAGCGCAACGGGTCATATTACTATAAGAAATGCATTGTTGGAGGGGGTCGTAATCGGCGACAACATATGCTAAACAAACCAACAAAAACAAACCATTCATTATTTTTAACCATGTCAAAGAATTATTTTACCTGTCGCCGATTACGTTCCCCTCCAATGTATTTCGCGGGGGCGTGCCCCCGTTTCTTGACTCCACCCCCACGTCAAACCAGTGCCATAAAGAGATCCGCACAGAAAAGTGCAGCGCAAAGGAAAACCGGTATCGTGAGCGCACGCTTGACTGAAACGCAGAATAAAATGAGCGTTGCAAATGATTTAGTAGGTTTGAGCATGAAAAATATGTGGCAAAGATAAAATAGGATTACAGCTGTCATTGATTTTTGTAATTGATTATATTTTTATTTTTGCACTACTTTATTTTATTTTGCAATTTATTATTTTTGTTTGCAAAACTTATTTTTTCCGCTCAATACTTTATTTTTCCTTTGCAATTCTTTATTTTTGTTTGCAAAACATTTTTTTATTGCTCAATTCTTTTTTTTGTTTTGCAAAACTTTATTTTTGTGCAAAACTTTAAGGCATTAATTTGACTCCATATCCATGTGTGTTCTCGGAATTTTGAGTTTTTGATAGGATTCCTATATGAAAAATCACTCCCTGCCCTCCAGTTGCATTTCGTGTTGCAACAAAGACGTCATGTGTAAACAACCTATAAACCCACAAAATATTTCTCAGCTCAAAATATACACTATTTGCAATTAAATGTAGTCTAAACAGGTAGTTATTTACAAGTTTGGTTTTCATTTAATTGCTTTCATTCTATATTTATTTCATGCACTTTGTTTCTAAAATCTTACAGTTGTGTAACGACAGCAATTTTACGTTACAGCTAGCTGGATGACAAACTCAATAACAATATTCTAATTCTATTTCAGTTTAAAGCTACTAAACAAGATCTTACATTTCCATCAACTACCTGTATATCAGATGTGATCACTAGTTTCAGTCGGCCTCATTTATCAAACCTGCGCATATCCGAGCGCAGAAATCATTTTATGACAGGGTTCTCGTGTGATTCACGAAACATTCGTATTCTGCCAATAGCAACGTAGGCTACGTATGAAAATGTGGTGGCTGTCATATAAATAAAACGCCCCTAAAAAATTCAAGGTTTAGAAGCCTCGCCCCTAGACACGGAGAAACGAAACCTGGCAAAGAAGAGGAAGTAATTTCATGAAAGAGAAACTGAGAAAGAGAATCTTTGATTACACTATAATTATACATTTAAGTACTGAGTAATATTAAGTAACTACACGTACTTACTATAGGGTTAGGATTAGGGTTTGGTTTGGTTTAGGGTTAGTTGCATGTAATTATGCATAATTTATAGGTATTAGCCTACTATATTAACTACATTAAACATATAATGACACTGTAAAATAAAGTGTTAGGCTACCGAATCATTTTTAAAGTGATTTTTATATCCGAAAAAAAAGTTGCAAAAAAAAAAATGCAACTGAACTGGCAAATATGCACGAATCCAAATATATTTGCCATCTAACATTTGATTGCTAAACTGTATTTATTATGAAGACATGGCTTTGTACTTCACGCGTGTTCTAATAAAACAGATCTCTCACATATGCAGAAATGTGTTTGGTTGGGTGCTAGGCTGATTTACAGCGGACCATTTAAATTTAGCAGTGTTATTTTTATGTTTTGGTTGACTGCATTTTAGTTTGATGATGAATGGCTGAAATGTCAAGTTAAAAACACTTCACTGATATGTTGTGTGGCGCGCCTGCGATCAGTTGGATTTAATAAAATTAAGATAGCCTATAGCTAAAGAAAACAAATACAATGTGTTAGTGCGTCACAAAACGAGCGTAGCTTATTCTAGCTAGGCCTACTTATCACACAGTTTTTCTTTGGTTAATCTGTTAATTATATATAACTGAAATGTATTTCGTGTAGTCCTATTTTATCCCTTTAGTTAATTTTATTCTGTTCTTCTCGGTTCACAGAAGTGCTGCAGGTGCGTGATGTGACGATGTGTGTGAATAATCAATTGGTTATGTTGCTATTTGGGCATGTAGCTGAACATCTATCTATTCTAATTTAATTTGACATTCTTATCTAGTCGTTTAACGGTTAATGATCGATTCCTGACGTGAAATTTGATCGCCACCGCTCACGCCCATATTGATAAAAAGTTTTACGTGAAAACAGTAAGACGTACCCAGTTTTTTTGTAATACGTTCGTTTTATAAATGAGATGTCTCAATAAAGAGTTTAATGTTAGAAGAAGTTTCCAGATCTTCTGTTTTATTTAGTTTTACTTATTTAAGTATTTGACTCACCTGCAGTGATGTCATACAGTAGCTCCGCCACTAATGAATAGCCTATTGTTGGAGAGGAAATGAGACTTCTAGCTCAAGCTTCCAGCTCAAACAGGTGCGCAACGTTACGGTTTCCGGGTTGAACGACATGTTTCCTGGAAACTGTGTGCAAGGGTTTGGTGGGTGTGTCAAAATGTTAGCCCAAGTCAGCATCAACATGCATATAAGCGCAGTATTAAAGAAAGAGCTCGTAAATGTAAATCAAAATAAATTCACAAGAGCAAGTGTATTGTTTGCACATGTTTATTTACATTAATGGCAAAATAACTTAATAAGAGCACAAGTATAGATCTGGAACTAAGTCTGTCTAAATATCATTTAGTAAATGCAATGGCTTCTGGTCTATATCCTTTCCTTAGGAAGGTGTGCTAGACACTGATTAATGTAACATAAAATACTACTTAGCCTAAATATTTTGCTATTGTATTGTGGAGTGATACTTTCATAAACTTTCATAAACATAAAGGCAAATGTTAGATCACAATCCCTTCACTCGTTTGGGATGTTCTCTTTTATTCTGGAAGGCAATGGGCAGTGACTGTAACATTGAGCGTATTTTGCAGTATTAAACATGCACCGATTTCATCAGGCTCTGAAAATTCTTCAAAATGAACACAAAGAATGGCCTTCTCAGCTTCCATAGCATCTCTTGCATCATCAGAACAGGGTGTTCAACGCACCACCGTTTCCGTTTAAAAAACGTTTTGCAATGTTTTGTCGGGGTTGAACGCAGCCTTAGGCTAGTTCTACTAAGTAGTATAGCCTACACCCCTTCTTTCTAAAGTGTATTGAATATTAATTGTATGGTCATGTACTAACACTATGAACATCAAAACGCAGAAGAACATCCAAATAACAGGCAGGAAGAAATTTCTAAGTGCGCAGATACCGTTCCTCATGCTGCGTCCCAATTCACCTACTTATACTACGCCCTAAAAGTATGTACTCTTTCTGTGAACAAAAAGTACTTACTTTTGAGTGTGTTGGATTTATGTTGGATTATTTCAAATATCTCTTTGTACTTCTTATAATACTTTTTATGTGTATTATCTATTCATTTATTTAACATTAAATTATTTGCATATTAAAGGTGCCCTAGATTCAAAAATTGAATTTACCTCGGCATAGTTAAATAACAAGAGTTCAGGAAAAGACATACAGTGAGTCTCAAACACCATTGTTTCCTCCTTCTTATATAAATCTCATTTGTTTAAAAGATCTCCGAAGAACAGGCGAATCTCAAAATAACACAGACTGTTACGTAACAGTCGGGATCATTAATATGTACGCCCCCAATATTTGCATATGCCAGCCCATGTTCCCAACATTATAAAAGGCATTAGACAAGGGCAGGACGTCTGGATCTGTGCACAGCTGAATCATCAGACTAGGTAAGCAAGAACAATAGCAAAAAATGGCAGATGGAGCGATAATAACTGACATGATCCATGATATCATGATATTTTTAGTGATATTTGTAAACTGTCTTTCTAAATGTTTCGTTAGCATGTTGCTAATATACTGTTAAATGTGGTTAAAGTTACCATCGTTTCTTACTGAATTCACGGAGACAAGAGCCGTCGCTATTTTCATTTTTAAACACTTGCAGTGTGTATAATTCATAAACACAACTTCATTCTTTATAAATCTCTCCAACAGTGTAGCATTAGCCGTTAGCCACGGAGCACTATCAAACTCATTCAGAATCAATATAAACATCAAAATAAACACTGTACTTACGCGATTAGACATGCTGCATGACGAACACTTTGTAAAGATCCATTTTGAGGGTTATATTAGCTGTGTGAACTTTGTTTATGTTGTTTAAGGCAAGCGCGAGCTCTTGGGGCGTGAAGCACGGGATTTAAAGGGCCACACACCCTGAATCGGCTCATTTCTAATTATGCCCCAAAATAGGCAGTTAAAAAAATGAATTTAAAAAAATCTATGGGGTATTTTGAGCTGAAACTTCACAGACACATTCAGGGGACACCTTAGACTTATATTACATAATTTTAAAAAAAGTTCTAGGGCACCTTTAATTATTACAATAATTATTTTCTGTTCTTGTGTTACATCAAATCTGTGGACACTGGACTGTGTTGTTCTAATATTTACAATATATGCTTTACAGAGTTTTGCATGCATTTCTAATGCATTTTGCTAGTAGCTGATTTCAGATACTTTTTGCTTTAGATGCACTTAGGAAATATTTGAATCCAACATCGTTGGATGCACAGCCAACGATATGTATCATACTTTTACTGTATTATTTCAATCATTGTTGTTTGATTTGTTTTTATATTTGAGTATATTATGATCCAGTTATTTGGATTATGTTTAAAGTGACTTTTGTTTATATTATTGTGTTGCTTTTTTTTTTTTTTTTTTTTTTTACCAAAAGTGTTGCACTTTTATTTACAGTATTTAAATTTTTGAGTTTGAAACCCTTTTTTACAAAATAAATGAAAACGTCAATGGCAAAATAATTTAGGCTCACGTTTTCTCATAAAGCGTCTTTGGGTATCTAGAAAAGTGATATAAAAGTGTTATTGTTTTTTTATTATTTTGTCTAAATACTTGGTGATATAAATCGCAATATAAGGGGGCGCCAAAAAAAAATCTTGCCTAGGGCGCCAAAAAGGCTAGGGCTGGCACTGTTCACTCTCTCTTGAAACCCAGTCAGTTTGGGTTGAAATTATTTGAAGTATTAGCATTATAAACACTGAATTAATACCAACATATGAAATTAAATTAAGGACATGCATAAGAAAAATTGGGAACGTTGGACAATAAGGTCAAGGTCAAGTTTATTTATATAGCCCTTTAAAACAGCATAAATGCTGACCAAAGTGCTGCACAATATACCAAACAAAACATCCTCATACAATCCAATTTAAACACTAATAAATATCAAAAGAAACCAAAACAAAAGTAATAAAATTAAGACAGGAACATCATGCAATATAAAACAATATTTATGACTAAAAAATTAATATCAAATTACACATATGCCTGAGAAAAAAAGTATGTTTTGAGAGAAGATTTAAATGTAGAAAGAGTAGGGGAAAG